>NC_067430.1:3245000-3548214 GCF_009764475.1 Pristis pectinata
CTGTATCTTCTGGATCACGGAACTTTAAGGCACAGAGGGATCACGTTCAGCTTGTTGTGCCATGTCATCCGAAACAAAAGCTTCTGGGACTAATAAAAGTCGGAAATACTGGAAACTCCAGCAGGGCAGGCAGGGTCTGTGGACAGAGCAGTTAACGCCTCAGGTTCAAGACCTTTCATCACAATTGACAAAGGGTCTCAGACTGAAACGTTAACTGTTCCTCTCTCCGCAGATGCTGCTAGGCCTGCTGAGTGTTTTCAGCATTTTCTGCTTTGATTACCACAGCGGAGGTCCCTGGCTCTGATCCGCTGACGGGGAACAGCCCTCAACAGAATCTGCACAAGTCACGTATGTTGTGGTCCCCTGCTCCACGGGAGAAAAATGCTTCATGGCCCAGAGTGGAATTGTGACTGTCCCAAACATCATATGAAGCAATTTTCATTCACTATTGAGACTAATCTCATTTTGCAACCCCCATGCTGTAACCCTGCAGATCACAGCTCTTCTCATCCTTAAGTATTTCTTCAATGTGATGGGAATTTCTGTCCCCACTACCTGTTCAGCCAGTGAGTTATAGACCCCGACCGCTCCTTGGTTAAAAAAAGTCCTCAGTTCCCCTCTAACCCCGCCAATTATTGTAAATTAATCCCCCACCCCTTTCTGCCGAGGGAAATGATCCCTTCCTGTTAACTGTGCTTGGGCCCTGTACACCTCAATTAGGTCTTTCCCCCTCCCCCAGTTTCCTCCCTTTTGATTTGCTGTGAGTGTCTGTGGAGCCCTGGAAGATGCTTTGACATTGGTTTGCCATGCCTGGAAACTCCATGTCCTGTTAACCTTCACAGCAACAAAGAAACTTTTTATAAACCGTAACAGTCGCTCGGCTTTAATTAGCGCTAATTGTCGTGTAGACTGCCCTGTAGGAATGAGAGTTCAGAGACATTCTGAGGAAGCAATCATTCTGTCCTTCCCTAAGATTTAGATTAATTATGCTCAATGTCCACTTACCCTCCCCCGAAATTTCATCCAGATCTCTTGCATCTTTCCTAATTCATCTTCTTGACAAGGGAAAGTTACATGCGGTGGGGAAGGGGTGGGAGTGAGGATAATACTAAAAATAAAACACAGTTATGTCTTTTTTTAAAGACCATTCATGTATGGTGATGAACGTGAATCAAAAGCAAAAAAGAAATAATACTTGCAGGAGAACAAAATGATGCAACTTTCTTCACTGCATTTTCCTGTTCTTCACCCTGTGATCGGGATGTTTGCAAACTTTCTCACGCTGTTAATACTGGCAATAAACTGACTCCTCTTCTAAAGGAAGTGTCCAAACCATCTAAGATAAGATAAGATAAGATATCTTTATTAGTCGGACGTACATCGAAACACACAGTGAAATGCATCTTTTGCGTGGAGTCTTCTGGGGGCAGCCCGCAAGTGTCGCCACTCTTCCAGCAACAACATAACATGACCACAACTTCCTAACCCGTGTGTCTTTGGAATGTGGGAGGAAAACGGAGCACCTGGAGGAAACCCACGCAGACACGGGGAGAACGTACAAACTCCTTACAGACAGCGGCGGGAATTGAACCCGGGTCGCCGGCGCTGTAAAGCATTACATTAACCGTTACACTACAGTGCCTGGCCTTTGATATGAAAATTGTAATCATAAGATGCAAACACTGATGGACAATGGATTTTTAGATATTATGATAGCCCTTTTACTATTACAATGCATTGTCATTTTTCTCATATTCCACATTCTCTTACAACATAGAAGGACGTCATTTGTCCCCTGGAGACCAAGCCGGCTCTCAGAACAATCCTGTTAGGCCCATTCCCTCAATTATTTCCCTGTAAACTGTTCTCTCACACATGCCTACCAGCTCTGCCTGATTTTCCTACTTACGCTAGGGGTAATTTACAGTAGCCAATTCGCCCATCAGTATGTGCTTGTGATGTTGCAGGAAACAGGAGCACCCAGGGGAACTCACATGGTCACAGGAAGAAAGTGCAAACTTCGTACAGACAGCACCTGAGGTCAGGATCAAATCTGGTTACTGGTGCTGTGTGGTATTCTTCCCATCTGCTAAGTTCAGCTAAGTTACCACATATTTAAATGGCACAAATCTCCATGAAGATTCCATTTTAAGTCCGCAGCACATCAGTTTCTACAGTACACTGGTCTGGGTGCTGTTAGCAGCAGCAGCCAGGAGATCCATGGCCCATTTCAAAAAAAATCCCAAGTAGTCTGTGAGGATTGGCAAGTAGAATTTGCCACTGTTTCATTATCCACTGCTTAATCCTTGTAACAAGTTCAATGGAAAACAAATTCTCCAAGAATTTAAAGGAAAGTTCTTGCAGACCATGTTAAATTACTAATCTTGCTATGATTTCTATATCATGGCAACTTTCCATCTTTTAATTTGAAATTAAAATCCAATTACAAATGAGGGAGAAATTAAGCAAATATGTATAAACATGATGATAATCAAACTGAAGTATGTTTTGTTGGTTGGATTATGTTTCTCTGGTTTAATTGTGTTGAAAACGGGGATAGAAAACATGGTACCTTTGAATTTGTTTGAATGTTAAGGAATCCTCGCATATTAACAGAGGTGAACAAGCTGAGAAGCAGAGAGAAGATAACTGTAAATATGCAGGTGACTGGTGATACTGGAATAATGACAAATAGAAAAGAAAAAGAAGAAAATTGAATTTGAGGGAGAAAAAATATGAAGTTGGTCAGGTTGAACTGAAGGGATGGCATTAAATTTAAGGACTGGGATGAAACATCTAGGAGGTGGCAAAGAACAAGAAGACTGACCATTACAGAGAGGGCAAGGAATTGTATAAAATAGGAAATTATTACGTGTAGCTTGGAGAAAGTGTTGCATTATCCAGAGAGAAAGTTTGCAAGCTTTATCAAACTCTGCCCCAATGTACTCTCGGTGTTAAATGAACTCCCGCCTGACATTTCAGCATCACAAGAGATAAGCTTACAGTATAGTATAAGAAAGAAGTAACAGGATAAGATAAGATAAAATTTCTTTATTAGTCACATGTACATCGAAACACACAGTGAAATGTATCTTTTGCGTAGAGTGTTCTGGGGGCAGCCCACAAGTGTCACCACGCTTCCAGCGCCAACACAGCATGCCCACAGCTTCCTAACCTGTACGTCTTTGGAATGTGGGAGGAAACCGGAGCACCCGGAGGAAACCCACGCAGACACGAGGAGAACGTACAAACTCCTTACAGACAGCGGCCGGAATTAAACCCGGGTTGTTGGTGGTGTAATAGCGTTACGCTAACTGTTACACTACCGTGGATACTTCATACTCATTTGTTTTCTCAAGTTAGGTTTTTCATAGAGCCATAGGGTTCTACAGCATGGAAACAGGCCCTTCAGCCCAACAAGTCAGTGCTGACCAAGATGCCCATCCAAGCCAGTCCCATTTGTTTATGTTTGGCCCATAACCTTAGAAACCTTTCCTATCCATGTACCCGATGCTGGGTTCAAGTGGTAATACCCTGAGCCGGAGGGTCTGAGGGTTCAGTCAGTTATACCTACCCCAAACATCTTCTCAGAGCGGGGGAGGAGAGGAGGTGGCTGCCCAGCTAAGTGGCTACTGTTGGAAGGTGCATTTGTGGGATGTATTGGTCTGAGCCATCTGCTGAGTAACCTGTAGTGTAGGAAGACCAATGAGAAAAGATCTCCTTGTACGTGGCACCAGCAGGCTGTGAGTCTTTGGAATTCTCGACCCAAAAGGGCAACGAAGGCTCAGTTGCTGAGTATATTCACAAAGTGATCAATGGATTTTGGATATTATGGAAAATGAAGAGTATGGGGTTAATGTAGGAAATTGGCACTGAGTTCAAAGGTAAGCCATGATCTCATTGATTGTCAGAGGAGGGAATAATGGCTCCTCTGACCATCAATGAGATCAGCCCCCAGTTCTGATCTTCTGATGACAGGCAAGTGGAAAGTGCTGAGGAGAGAAACGAAGGACCGCGGATGCTGGAATCGAGATGAAAAACACTCTGACGCTGGAGGAACTCAGCAGGCCAGGCAGCATCCGTGGAGAAAAGCAGGCGGTTAACGTTTCGAGTCAGGACCCTTCTTCAGGACTGAAGATAGGAAAAGGGGAAGCCTAATATATAGGAGGGAAAAGCAGAGCAGTGATAGGTGGACAAAAGAGGGGAGGCGGGGTGGGCACTGGGTGGTGATAGGTCGATGCAGGTAAGAGATAGTGATGGGCAGGTGCGGGGGAGGAGGGGAGAGCAGATCCACCGGGAAGGGTCAAAGGTAAGAGAGGGAAAAAAGGTAGAAAAAAAAGAGGGTAGGAAAGGAAACAAGAGAAGAGGCATGGTGGGGGGGGGGGGGGGGGGGGGGGGGGGGGGGGGTTGGGGGGTTTGTGGGGAAGGCGGGTGTGGATTACCTAAAGTGGGAGAATTCAATGTTCATGCCAAAAGTGCTGAGGGCTGGGTAAGAAGTCAAGAACAAATATGAATCAATGAAAGAGATTGACATCTCACTTCATGTCTGAACCTGTTGCACCTTCCATTTCTTCAGCTATCAGTCAGTCAAGCAGCTCCTCTGACAAAGAAGAAAGTTGCATTTAAATGGCATCTTTCATTTTCAAGTTTTCTTAACAGCCAGTGATATATTTGTTGAAGGATGTCACATAAACCTCAAGAAGCACACCTAGACCTCACCAACAGTAATGAGATCATTTTGTGATGTTGATTAAGGGATAAGTATGTCATATTGAGGACATTTCCCTCACTTCCTTATATCTGCTCCCCATGTGATCCAAAAGATAGCAACTCTGAAAGTGCAGGACTCTCTCAGTACAGCACTGAAGCATCAGCCTGGGTTTTATATTCAGGTCTTTGGAATTGGCTTTGAATCCACACCTTTCTGACACAGAGGTGAAACTGCTTTCCACCAAGACAACCGACACTTAATACATCAACCAGTTACTGAAATACAAATTGTGAAGTGTAAATAGGTAAAACAGTAAATTTCTCTGGTCGAGATATCCTGTGTGCTCTCAGTTCAGCAACTCAGTGCAGGAAAATAACGACTAAATTAGACAACGTTCCAAATATAAAGTTGCAGTTCTTGAAAGACTGAACTGCAGAAGAAATTACAACGAAAAAAAAGAAGGGGCTGCTGCTCAGGATTAATCACCAAATAACTCCCTGATAAATTCATTTTCTATTCTAATCATTCATTGGTACAGAAACAGGATTAACTTCATATACGACAACCCATTAGAATCTTAGGCATAAAAAGTAAACAAATCTATTATTTTTGTGTTTTGTGGCAAGTTAATGAAGTTATAAAGAAGGGAATCAATTATGCATGATTAAATTCAGGCAGCTGTTCAGTGGAATAATTAGGAGTGATTTAATGGTTGTCAGCACCAAGCATTTTGTCTTGTTTGATTCTTTCTACCAGACTAGTTCCACTCTAGCACATTACATTGGCTTTGCTGCTGTTCGCTGGTCAATTAAAGAGGAAATGGTTCCATTTATATCAGGATAACTAGACACTGCTTGAATGGTTACTATGAATCCTCTGCATATTCATAAAAACAAATGAAAAATATAAGGACCAGGGATGTTATTTTCTTTTTGTATTTAAGAATCCCACTCACACAGCTTAAATAAAAGCACAAGGCTGTGAAAATACATAGACATGCTTTCTCACATGTAAATATATTCCTGCAATTAATTCCTTTTTCTTCAATATACATTCCATGTAGCAGAGGATGCCCATTGATTGTTTTTGTCTGGGTTATAATGTCTCATAAATTGTCCCTTGTCCCTCCAAATAGCTTTTAGCAATTATATAATTGAGGTTATCAGGCCTCTGTAACATGAAAGATCAAGGTCCTGGTATCTACTGGGAGGATGTCCTTGAAGACTAAACTGGTAAAAAACACTCAGCGAGGCTTCTTGCAAAAGCTCTGCTGTACTTACGGTTACGTTGTTCCAGCTTCCTCCGACCAACTGGCTGACAAGTGAGTAGGACATCCTTGGCTGGAGGTTGGAGGCAGGAATGTTTAGCAACAAACAATCTGCTGGAGGACCTCAGCGGGTCGAGCAGTTCCTCCGGCAGATTGTTCGCTGCTCCAGATTCCAGCATCTGCAGTCCATTATGTCTCCATGTTTAGCAACACCCCAAGCAATCGGACTGGCAGAGGCCTTTGACTGGGGAAACAGGCCGTCAGGGCCAGATAAACAGTCTGGGCAAGGAATTCTGAGGACGTCATTGAAAGGTCATTCTGGGGCAGTGAGGATCAGTTCTCCTGGCCCACAAGATATGCTGAAGGAGCCATTCACCTTCTGAAGACAAACCCTCTGCTCCTCTCCCAATGCTGAATTTTCCAACCCCCAGGAACCCGTTGTAGAGCAATACATTTCAAATCAAGGGTACTGTAAAAGCCTGATTTAAATACCTTCACTCTCCATCACGTACAGAGTGCTGACTCTCTGGAGTTCTCTACCTCTGAGACCTGTGGAGGCTAGGTTACTGGGGGTATTTAAAATGAAGCTAAACACATTTTTGAGAAATCAGGAGATTGAGGGTTATGGGGAAATGGCACAGAGAGGATTTGAGGCAATAAATCAGCTGTGACTATATTGAATAACAGGGCAGGCCTGAAGGGCTGAATGACCCACTCCTGCTCCTATTTTCTCAGGGACTTATGTTCCAGGTACCTCCACACTCGAATGCTCTAATGTAAAAAGACTCACTTGTTCCAAATATAACTACAAAGTTTCACCAGCACTTGGGAAATTCCACAGTCAAGTTTATATCTGGATAATGAAAGTCAATGGAAGTGCAGGTTCCAGAAGTCTGAAATAAAAACAGAAAATGCTGGAAACACTCAGCAGGACAGGCAGCATTTGTGCAGAGTAACAGTTAATGGGACCATTGAATGGGGAATAAGAGGAACGAGTGTAGCATGCCCACCTTCAATACTGTTTAAACCATCCCCCCTCCCACACCTGCTTCACGACCTAAACTAACTTGTTTCTCTCTGTCTCCCAGTTCTGACAAAGAATCCCGGTCCTGAAACATTTCTCTTTCCTCAGATGCTGCCTGAGTTGTTGAGTTCTTCCAGCATTTTCTCATTTTATCCTCTATCTAGTTAGTTGCTCACAGATGCAATTCTGAAAGTTGTGGTGCCTATCTCGTACCAGAGCCAAGGGCATCTCCTCACTGTTGGAGAAGCAGTTGCAATGGGGTGGGGGGAGTTCTGTTCCCTGGTGTCATGTTGGAACCAAAGACAAAGGTAGAACTTTGGAACAAGGTTCTGCTCAGGGAGTTTGATGAGCAAAGTCAAGTTGAAATTAAAATATGAACCCTCATAGGTAATAATCTCTGGATTGTTGCTAGAATCACATATAACATTGACACAGGGAAAACAGATGACAGGTTTAACCACGTGGGTGAAACAGAGGTGTAGGAGAAATAGGATATGATTTTGATCAGATCAGATCAGATTAGCTTAGTTTATTGTCATGTGCATCGAGGGGCAATGGGATTCCTTGCAAACCTCGATTCTGGGGAAAGAGAGAACCATTCTGTTAGCTATTTCCCCTGTGGAACAGCCACCCCACCCCTACCCTCATCACGATACACACCCCACCCCTACCCTCATCACCAGACACACCCCACCCCTACTCTCATCACGATACACACCCCACCCCTACTCTCATCACCAGACACACCTGACTCCACCCCTCCCCTCATTACCACACCCCACCCCACCCCTCCCCTCATCACCATACTCACCCCACCCCTCCCCTCATCACCACACACACCCCACTCCCACCCTCATCACCACACACACCCCACCCTGATCACCACACACACTTCACCCTCCCCCACCCTCATCACCACACAGCTGCCAACCACTGCCTTTTCCCTTTTGTCTACCTGTTCTGAGAGTTGAATTGTCTGGAATATTCAGTTTCTAATCTTGGTCACTCAGTAGCGAGGTTCCATAATGGTTATTGTGCCAAACCCCTTTATTTCTATATGTGCAGTTCGTACGTTTTGTTGGGAATGCTTCACACATTGATACAGTGTGGATATAGCTTTCATAATTTCCATTATTTTTCCCTGATGTGATCTGAGTTATGAATGCTCTGTTACAGTTGTGAATTTCTGTCCCTTCCTGAGTCACTCTGCATGTCTAAATCACCATCTTGTTAAGAAGCTTTCATACTTATCTCACTGCTTTTGACTTTCTGAATCTCCAAAGCCCCATACAGCACGGAAACAGGCCCAACTTGTCCATGCCAACCAAGATGTCTGTCCCAGCTAGTCCCATTTGCCTGCATTTGGCCCATGTCCCTCTGAACTACTTCTATCCATGTATCCATCTTCAAAATCACAAGGTTAAGGCCTTTCTCCTGCACCGGCTACTGACTTTCAGGTCTCAGCCTGGTTAAGAGTCCTTCTCCCTTCACAAAGCTGACCAAAAGCAGATAAGTCTGGGTTTGGGGAGTGCGGGGAAGGGGAAGGGAAAGCGTGACAGCCGTGGGAAGGGCAGGTCAATGGGGAATGAATATTGGGTAACAGGCCTTTGAAGGAAATGGCTACTGGCAGATTGACGTGGGCCAGTGGTGAGGTCACTTGGATAAGTGGGAGTGAACTATCACTGGGGAGCTCAGGCATGGGATCAGTAGTTGAGTAATAGGCAAGCATCATGATCACAGGATCTGCTAAGGTTGCATTTGATTTGGGGTGGTGGTTAGAATCCTGAAAAAGGACTGTGGGATGGGTAGGTATTGCATTTAAGAGACTTAGATGAGATGCGTCCTCAGCACTAGATTCCATAAGCTGAGACTGTAGCGGTGGTGAGTTAGAGAGATTATTACATGGGGCGGAGGTCGACAGCTTATTTCCCTCCATAGATGCTGCCTGGCCTGCTGAGTTCCTCCAGCTATTTGTGTGTGTTGCCACAGTTACTGTTGCTGTGGCAGCCCTGACAAGTGGAGTGGAGGACTGCTTCTGTTTGAAGGGGCTGTCCCAAGCAGGGAACCACCTTGGACCAGGGCCAAGGGGGTGACTTTCACACCTGCACTGCAATGACTGGACACCACTGAGGATGCCCAGGCTCCTGCACCTTGAATGCACAGGGGTTCTTGAGAGAAAGTCACAGACTTTGTGGAACTCCCAATGAAACCATGATTTTCCCTTGCAATTAATTTTTATAATGAAATGACTATGCTTCCTACATAGAAAACAGGGCGCTACTCAATCCAATTTCTCGACCATTAAGTTAATTAGGAGCTTTGTTGCAGTTTGACACTGGGAGGATGTTTCTTTGGCTCAGGAGTGTAGAATTAAATGTCTCAGAATAAAGGAGAGCTATTCAGAACTGAGATTTGCAACCATAACTCAAAATTACTCGATTGCTTGTAAAGTACTTTGGGACATTCCAGTCTTTAAAGACACCATACACATTGTTGAGACCAAACACAGACTAGGCGACCACTTTGCCGAGAATGGGGTCCATCCACCATTCCCATCTCGAGCCGCCAGTTACGTGCTATTTTAACGCCCGCACTGCCCTGTCTTGTCCTCAGCCTCCTCCACCTGCCAGGGTGAGGCCAAATACAAACTAGGTGAACAGTACCTCACACTCCGCCTGGGTAGTCTGCAATCCGTCAGCATCAACATTATATTCCCCGATTTCAGGTAACTGCTCCCCCTCTGTCGCTTTCTCTCTCTTCCTGATCTACCTAGTTCCTCGTTCCCGCACCCATCCCGTCACCCCCTCCCAAGGCCCCATCACCCGGTTTCTTTCCCTCCTCCACCTACTCTGTCTGCCCATCACCCACGCACTCCTCTAACTGGGCCTCCTCCCCCCCGTTCCCACCTGCCCTCCCCACCTCCCCTATTTAAATTCCATGCTCTATCTTCCTTTCCGATCAGACTCCATCATCTGCAGCCCTCTGTTGACTCCACCTCTCACCTCCCAGACTCTGTCACTACTTCCACTCTTCCCTCCTCCATTTGTCTATCACCTCATCTCACCCAGATCCACCTATCGCTTGCCAGCTCTTGCTCTATCCCTTCCCTCTGTCTTTTTATACAGACTGTCTCCCCTCTATCTTACCATCCAGATGAAGAGTCTCGACCTGAAACGTCAACTGGCCATTTCCCTCCACAGATGCTGCCTCACCCACTGAGTTCCTCTAGTGGTTTGTTTTTTGCTCCATATAAGATAAGATAAAATTTCTTTATTAGCCACATGTACATCGAAACACACAGTGAAATGCATCTTTTTGCGTAGAGTGTTCTGGGGGCAGCCCGCAAGTGTCGCCACGCTTCCGGCACCAACATAGCATGCCCACAACTTCCTAACCCGTACATCTTTGGAATGTGGGAGGAAACTGGAGCACCCAGAGGAAACCCACGCAGACACGGGGAGAACGTACAAACTTCTTGCAGACAGCGGCAGGGATTGAACCCTGGTCGCTGGCGCTGTAATGGCGTTACACTAACCACTACATTATTTTCTTTGAGATGAGAAGAAATGTCTTCGCCCTGAGCGATTCTGAGCTTTTCAAATTATCCCAAAATGAAAATGAATAAAACTTGCAGATGCAGGAATCTGAAACAAGAACAGAATTACTGGAAGAACTCAATCAGTCAGGCAGCATCTGAGGGAAGAGAAGCCAGTTAACATTGTGGGTCAGGAACCCTCCCTCAGAACTGGGTGAGGAGCATAGGGGTTACAGTTGTCAAACCAGAGCTGAGGGGAGGAGTGAGGTGTGAGACAAAAGATGAGATGGAGATAGGTTAAGATGGATCAAGTGACAAGGAGCATGAGTACTGACTGTTAGCGAGGCACTTTCAATAAACGGTGTGAGAACTAGGCATGAGCACAATAATGGGAAACACTGAGAGAGCAGTTCACCTGAATGATCATTGAACTGTCCAAGTTCAGGTGACCCCCAGTTCTGAGGGAGAGTCCCTGATCCAAAATGTTGACTGGTTTCTCTTTCCACAGATGCTGATTGAGTTCTTCTGTCATTTCTGTTCTTGTTTGAGATTATCCCTGAAGACTGTGGAAGTTCAATCGATAAATATGTGAGATTTTTGGATACTGAGAATTAAGAGATAACAGGATAGGTGGGAGATCAAATGAAATTATATTGAAAAGGGGGGATTTGAAGGGCAGACTGGCTTAAACCTGCTTCTTTTTTTTATGTTTTTATATTTTCATCATGCAGAACTTAACCACTAACCTTTTGCTGATTCAGCTTGTATTCATCATTATCGATTGACTTGTGAAGCCTTTGATACATTTAAGTTTAATACACTCACAGTCTGGATTCTAAAACCTGAAAAATGCAGAGGTTCTAATAAATACTTCTGATCCTTTAGTTACCACCAGTAAATGTGGAACGAGAGATACTACTATTATCACAGGCTTCATTGTTGACCTTTCGACCTTACACAAAATGGTTTTAATAACACATTTAAAAAAAAGTATTCTCGAATGAAAAAGTGGGTTTGAGATGAGTTGCTCATTATCTTCAAAGGAACAGACGTTGTTTGAACTGCATTCATGTCCTGAGGTGATAAGATACATGGCATTTTAATTTGAGATGTCCATGTGAGGAATTTGGACCCAATGAAAATAAAATTGTTGGTGAGGCTGCACTTGAAGTACTGTATACCGTTTTGGTCACCCTGTTATAGAAATGACGTGGTTAAACTGGAAAGAGTGTGGAGAAGGTTTACGAGGATGTTGCCAGGACTAGAGGGCCTGAGTTATAGGGAGAGGTTGGCCAGGCTAGGTCTTTATTCCTTGGAGCATAGGAGAATGAGGGACAACCTTATAGAAGTGTTTAAAATTATGAGAGGCATAGATAAGGTGGACGGTAACAGTCTTTTTCCCAGGGTAGGGGAGTCCAAAACCAGGGGGCATAGATTTAGGGAGAGAGGGGAAAGATTTAAAAGGGACCTGAGGGGCAACTTTTTCACGCAGGAGGTGGTGTGTATATGGAACGAGCTGCCAGAGGAAGTGGGTGAGGCAGGTACAATAGTATCATTTAAGAAGCACTTGGATCGGTACATGGAGGGGTGGGACTTAGAGGGATATGGGCTGAACGCAGGAAATTAGGAATAGCTGGGTGGGGACATGGTCGGCATGGACTGGTTGGGCCGAAGGGCCTGTATTCTTGCTGTATTGCTCTATGACTCTTGTGACGTTAAGTCAAAATGAGACCTTCACTTCAAGCTTTTAGTCTATACAAACTAGCAAGGAGTTGCAGTGGTAGGTTGTAGGGACCCCTGGAAAGGTTTATAGGCTGACCCTGTTTGTTTCCTTACACTGTTATCAGGTTGTTTTATTATGATCAGTTATTTCACCAGGAGCAGTTTGACTTTTATCAATTCAGACCCTGACTGCAGATGTTCGAAATCCAAAATAAAAACCAAAAATACTTGAGATTTCCAATGGGTCAGGCAGCACCTGTGGAGAGAGAAGCAGACCTAATGTGTCAGGTCAATGATCTTACATCAGACTAAAACAAACTTAGAAAACAAGCACATTTTAAAACATAGAGAGGGAGGTGTGAAGAGGAGAAGGGAGAGGGGAAGGGTGAGGACTAAGAGAGCTAGTGATGGAGGTTGTTGAGGGAGGGCAGTGAAGGCCTGTTATTCACAGATCATCTGTCTGGATAAGATGTAAGTAAGGACAGAGGAGAGAGGAAATATGTCGTGTTGGAACTGTGAGGTACAGAACACTGCAGAGGTTGGCTCATGTTCACCATGAATGTCCAATCCTCTACATCTCTGTCCAATGCAAGGATGGCCCGAAGTCTCTTGAACAGAGGCACAACCAGCTCCCCTCTGCTACGACCCTCCTTCACCTGGCTGAACGTGTTCTCACGTGAAACAATTTCTCCTTTAACTCAACTCACTTCCTCCAAATCAAAAGTGCAGCGGTGGGAACTTGCACTGGTCTGAGCTGTGCCTGTCCCTTGGTGGCATATGCAGAAAAATCCTTGTTTCAGTCCTACGTGGGCTTTCTCTCTCACCTCTCTTTCCTGTACATTGCTGACTACACTGGTGCTAGTTCCTGCACTCAGACGGAACTCAGAAAGTTCATCACCCTTGCTGCCGATTTCCACTGTGCTCTCACCTCCACAGAGCCCATATCTGATACTTCCTTCCCTCTCGTGGCTTCTCTATCTCCATCACAGGGGGTAGGTTACTGACAAATATCCACCACAAGCCAACAGGTTACAGCAGCAACACCTCCTCCCACCCTGTTTCCCGTAAGGACTCCATTAGTTTCTCCTGGTCTGTTCTGATGACATCACTTTCCACAGCAGTCCGTCTGAATGCCCTCCCTTCTTCCCCTCTATCGTGGTTGATGGGTCTCCCAACTGCTTCTGTTCCGTTTCCCACATTTTTACTCTTGACCCTCTCTCACGTGGAGCTCCCCTTGTTACACCCACCCCTCCACCAACCTGCACATGCACCAGAGCATCCTTTGTGCTTTCCACCAACTTCACCACCAGACACAGCAACTGCAGGCGTTCTGTACCCCACAGCTGTCTTCGTCTTCTTCCTTCATCTCCTCCTGTTTACAATTAACAAGCCTGCAGTCTCCTCTCTCACCCCCTCTCAGCCAGCCCTACGCTAGATACTCCATTCCTCCCTCTTCTTTGCAAGTCAAAACTTTCCTGTTCTTTAACCTTGCCTAGTCCTGACGTGTGGTCTTCAACTTGAAACATTAGCTCTGTTTGTCTCTCCACAGCTGGTACCTGACTTGCTGACTGTTATTCCTCCTAGTAAAACAATAACTGAGTGATGACTAACTTTCTCATCATTGAAAACATGCTGAAACCAGGAAACATCCTCTAAACACTAATGTGCAAGATACCCTTGCATCTAATTGTGGAGGCTTGTCTCTTCCTCAGTGTATAAATTTCTCTCCCTATCCATTGACATTGCCTCAAGCCATTGATCTGAGCAGATCTTAAGTGTTCTGACCCAGTATCTATCCACCAGTAAGTCAACAGAGCCAAAACCAAGCCTCCTTGTCCACAAAAGTCAAACCAGCACATAAGAAAAACATAGATGCAAATAGGATCCAGTTCTCTAAGTTTTGAGGACTGCACCACCAAGCTTGGGGGTTGCGGCCTCACCAAAACAAGTGTGTCAACTGGTTTTGGGTTTTACGGCATATTGTGGTTGGTGAGAATGCTATTGTAATCAATCAGAGGGCTATTTCATGTGCAGTGTAACTTATTCTTTTCTGAGTGCTCACTTAATAGGGTTTGTAAGTAATGATTGATTTTCGTCTCTGACTTGCTCCGTGAATCTTTTCCTACTGAAAATATGTTTGCAGCACTTCAGTGACCTGTCAATAAGAGTGACTACCGCTACACAACTTCACCAGACTGAACTGTCCTTCGGGACTCAGGAATGCTGGAATACATGTGAAAAATAAATGATTAAATACATTAAGTAGGAATCCTTGGACGAAGGATTACTTTATATGAAATTGAAGTAGTGTATAATTGCAAGAGAAATGATACATGGAATCTGTATTCTATAAACTGGGCTCAAATAGCCACATAAAATAAATACAGAAAATGCTGGAAGTACTCAGCAGGTCAGGCAGCATCTGTGGGAAAGGAAACAGTCAACGTTTCAGGTCAAAGACCCTTCATCAGAACTGGGAAAGAAAGAAATAAGTTTAAGGTTGCAGAGGAGGTGGTGAGAGGGATGGACAGGACAGAGGGAATATCCGAGATGGCTGATGAGATCACTGTGGGACCTTCAGATCTTGCCACAAGACACGCTTGATGGGATGGGCAGTAGGTAGTTTGAGAAGCGGTGAACTCCTTCTGATGTTACCACTCATCTTCTGAGTATCCCTGACAAAGGGACATAGGTTCCCAATGCTCGTCAATGCTCCTTCTCCACTTGGAGTAGTCAAGGACCAGGAATTCCCACGTTGGTGGAGATTTTTCAAGAAGACTTTGAACACATCCATGAATTATTCCTCTGTCCAGACAGTAACCATTTGCCTTTTCAGAGCTCAGCGTAGACTGCCTATTTCTGGTGCTGGGTATGCAAACAATATGGCCTGTCCATTGGAGCTGACTGACTATAATTAAAGACTCAGTGCTGGGGCATACATACTGACATTGATTCACTTATCCTTCCAGTGAATCTTGAATATTTTGCAGAGACAGTGGTGGTAAAATGTCTCCAGTGCTTTGAGCTGCCTGCTGTAGGTCGTCTAAACCTCAGAAGCAAATATTGAGGTGTGTGTCACTGCAGAAGGCCGTGAGCTTTGCGTCAGATTTGAGATTCAATGGAATACTTTTTTCTTCAGATGGCCAAAGACAGTGCTAATTCACTGAAGGTGTAGATCGATTTTATTTGAAGTCTTTGCTTCAAGGTGGCTCTTGAGATATGTGACGCAGGCTGCTTTTTCCCTGGACCTTTATTATGGTGGAGCTGGGATGTGGCAGTGTTGTGCAACAGGGACAGTATGGTACCAGGACCTTTATTTTGCAGATGTTTAAGATAAGGCCCATTCTCCTGTATGCTAAAGTGGTCCATGATACCTTGAGGCCCTGCCTCCAGGTGTATGCATATGCAAGCATCGTTTGCATGCTCCAGCTTGCTGGCTAAAGTTGGAGTGACTTTGGTTCTGGAGTGGCAGTGATGGAGGCTGAAGGCAGAGCTGCCCAATTTCTACTGTGGATCTTTATGCCTCGATTTCCTTTCCTTGTCAGGAGCGGATGTTCTCAAAGTCTACTTGAAAGTTTCCCATCACCTTATTGGAATTCCTGATCCATGACAACTCAAAATATAGAAAGAGTATTTGGGATAGTCAGTAAATTATCTGAATGGAATGAAGTTTGAAGGCAGAGTATAATGTGCTCACATAATTCTATCAGACATTTGGCACTACCAGCCAGGGATTAGTTTGCAGGCATTGATGTCTAACACGTCCAACCAGTGCAGTGCAGTAACACACAAATCCACAAGGATTATTATCTACATTCAGTACCGTAGAGCACAACTCGGAGAAGCAAGTAATCAGACTGTACAAATCTCTGTCACAACACCTTGGCCACTGGGTCCAGTTCAGTCATTGAAACAAAGGAGACCTTCAAACACTGAAGGCCAGAAGAGCAAACAGATAAATCTCAAAATCTTTTGTCTGATTGTGGTGATTTATACTTTTAACCAAAATAAGTTAAATCTAAGTTTATAAAAAAAGTCATCCTAACTCTTGAGAATGTGGAGCATACTGACACATCGATGTGAAGTCAATTGAGATGTTTTGAGAAGAGATATGACTTGTTTGACAGGATGTTGCGATTAATAGAAAGCTGTGCTGAGTTGGATCAATGGCTGTGGCATATCCCTGTTTGCTTGTTGTGTTAACTCCTGAAAGCTGAATATATTAAGTTTCAGTTTCTGGACAAGACCTCATCAAACTTCACAGTGAACATGCGTATGAGTGATCATAAATAGTAGTGTTTTAAACCCTGCAATGTTAATTATCTGCCTTTTGCTTAGTGCCTTGCAGGCTCATGTATTTCGGATAGGTTTTGGTTCTCTGTGCTTCATTACCATTATTTGGGATATTGGCATCATTGACATGGTTGGCATTTACAGATAGTGCTAGGCCTGGTACTTAAACCACTGCAGTCCATGTGTTGCATTAATTAGAAGGGACTTGGACTTGGAGTTATTACCCTGCCAATGCTGCCCTTGTCATTCGAGTTGCGAAGGGTTTAGGACCTGGAGTCGTGAGCACGGTGAGAGTCAACCAGTTTCAGCTGATGGCTGATAAATACGACATTGAATCAACCAGTGGCATTCTTGGTTCCAAATCAGATGACCACGCGTTTGAGTCTTGCTTGAGATTTTCAATCCATTATCTGGGTTTGCAATCCAGTACATACTGGGAGAGCTTCCAGTTACAAGGGACATCATTCAGCTGAGAAGTTGAATGAAGTTTCTGTCAGGTTGTTAAATTGGATGCAGAATGTTACCATAGAAGGTAATAAAGCTAGCACTGCAATGCCTGAGGTAAATGGTGAATAGGACCCTTTCACCCAACACTTATAATTGCACAGAAGATATTCTGGGCCAGCACTGAGCTCCTGATATGCAAATACATTTCAGAGAGCAGAAATGATTCTCAAATCAAGTCAATTGCTTTTTGAACAATGCAATGGACATATTTACATCCCCTTTCTCTGATGCTAAGTTTAGTTGCACAATAAATGGTGTAGAAAATGGCAATGGTCATCGGGGATAGCCATGGACCGAAGAGACATAAACCAGGAATGGGCAGGTAGGTGGCAGATGGAATTTAATGCTGAAAAGTGCAAAGTGTAGCAGAAAGAATGAAATGAGGACGTATACACCAGAGGGCACAATCCTAAAAGAGGCACAAGAACAGAGAGGTCTGGTAGAATTAGTAGGTTCTCGAGGGGATCTGGAGGATAAGAGTGGTCTTGGGATCAGAAGATCATGTGGTCATGACGTGTGTCTCATGGGGTTGCTTGAGTGGGGTCATTAGGCCAGGGTGGCAGTGCAGTGTTGTTGGGTATGAGGAGGTGAAAGGTCAAAACTAAATAAGACACTTGCTTCTCAGGGGACCCGCCCTAGAGATGCAGTAGTGAAAAGATCATTGCCACAGCCACTGTTAAAGAGTCATACAGCATGAGAACAAGCCCTTTGGCCCACCAAGTCTCCAGAAGTCATCAAGCACTATTTTATTCTCCCCACGTTCCCATCAACTCTCCCCAGATTTGACCATTCACCTGAATACGAGGGGGAATTTAGAATGGCTATTAACCCATGAACCCTCAAGTCTTTGAAATGTTGGGGTGGGTGTGGGGAATCTGGAGAACCTGGAAGAAATCTACACATGGGGAGAATGTGCAAACTCCACACAGACAGCAAGGAAGGAATCTGGGTCAATGGAGCTGTGAGGCAGCAGCTCCACCAGCTACGGTGCCACCCTTGCAAAGGGAAAGATCTCATCACCGACACAACTGACATGGAACTTGCCTCAGGCGTGCAAGGTGACCTGCTCCCAGTTGAATTTTGAAAGTGATGTGAAATGAGCTGGAAATGATCTTCACTGCTTCACTCCAGGGAAAAATCAATCTTCAATCGTACTGTGCCGATAAAAAGTGTTATAGAATTAAATTTCTAGGCAGTAAAACTAAGGGAAATGGACAGAGTTCAGGTCAACCGTGATTGAATTGACTTCAGAACAGGCTGGCATTTGCCTGCTCTGAAGCACTTCAGAAGGAAGTTGGAAAAGCCAGTTGGCGTGCAGAGATCGATGACCACATGATCTGTTTTGTTGTTGGTGATGTTTGAGGGCTATAGAACCACAGCATGCTTGTTCTTTTACCATTCATACAGGAAAATGGGATATGTTTCTAACACCTCATCTGAGAGACATTGCTTTGATAATGCAGCATACTATCACTCTGCACTGGAACGTCAGCCTACATCATATGCTTTAGTCCAAGGGTGCTGGTTTGCACCCATGCCTAGTTGACTGAAAGCCAGCACTCGCCATTAGAACTACATCTGACAGATGGAACTTGATCCTGAAGAGCTCTGATGAGCCAAGGATTGACACAGTCAAACACTGGCTTTATCTGCAGCTGCAAATTTAAGTGCTATCTGCAATCCAGTGGCGTCTGCATAAATGAAAAGGATATTGCAAATTTAAATCTTAAAACTGGGAGGAGATAAATCAGAACACACCAAGGGGGGAGAGACTGCAGATGCTGTGATGTGGAGCAATGAACAAACTGCTGGAGGGACTCAGCTGGTCAGGCAGCATCTGTGGAGACAGAGGGATGGTTGTATCATGGAGGGTCATGGCTGTCACGTGACAATGACAACACTGACCCCATCTGGTCAGATGACAGCACTACACTACCTGGTCAGAAGACACACCACTGTCAATCAAGGTTTGGCTCCACCCCCACCCATTAGTGCACACCTAATTATTGGTCGCTTTAAACACCTTGGTACCTGGCACACTCGGGCAATTGGCTTGTTTGAACTACCTGACCAGCAGTCTAAAGAGTGCCACATGCCTGGTTCTGCCTCTTTGTTGTCTCCGAGGGACACTGAGGTAAGTTGTGCGCTGCTTAAGAGCAGTTAGTTAGAATATCCCTCTATCACAGAGCCTATGCTTGCACTGAGTCAAGGAGGGTGGCAGGTTTCTTCCTTGATTTGTTTGTACCCAGTTTGGTGTGTGTGTGTATGTGTGTGTATCTCACCCTTGTTGTAATTTCCCCCCCAAGTTCATGATCACCTGTGTGTATATGTGTGTATTGCCCCCGTTATCCTGTCCTGTGTTGGTCTTTGCAAATAAATCATTTTAACTCCAAAGACTGTGTCCAGAGTCCTTGCCCTTTAAGACCTTACGAACTTGTCTTACAACAACAGTCGATGTTTTGATCCCTGCATCAGGACTGAGTGTGTAGAGGGGAGAGAGTCAGTATAAAGAGGTGAGAGGGAGGGGTGAGGCAGGTGCTGGCAGGTGATAGGTGGAACCAGGTGAGGAGGGACATGATGGGCAGCTGGAGCCAGGAATGGGAGGGGAGAGGTGGAGTTGGGACCCAGAGGCTTGTGGACGATGGAGATAAGGAGAGAGAGAAAAAAAGCTGGAGATGGAACGAGGGGGTGGGGGAGGATAGGCTGGAGGTAGAGACAGAGGCTGGAAGGTGATGTGGAAATACAAGGGGCTGCAGATGCTGGAATCTGGTAAGTAAGGAAGGTGATAAGTGGATCCAGATAGGGGAGCAATGATTGGCAGATGGAACGAGTTGAGGAGGAGGTAGGAGACACAATAGGTTAAGTGTGTGGGTGATAGACAAATGGAACCAGGTGGGGGAGGGGAACAAATCTTGGTTATGTGGGGGGGTGTTGGAAAAAGTGGGGTGAGAGAACCTGGGTGGATCAGCACAGTGGTGTAGCTGTTAGCGTAACGCTACTACAGCGCCAGCGATCCAGGTTCAATTCCGTCCGCTGTCTGTAAGGAGTTTGTACGTTCTCCCCGTGTCTGCGTGGGTTTCCCCCGGGTGCTCCGGTTTCCTCCCACATTCCAAAGACGTACGGGTTAGGAGGTTGCGGGCGTGCTATGTTGGTGCCGGAAGTGTGGCGACACTTGTGGGCTGCCCCCAGAACACTCTACACAAAAAGGTGCATTTCACTGTGTGTTTCAATGTACATGTGACTAATAAAGAAATCTTATCACCGTTTAGTTATGGATAAATTAAATGTAAAAAATATGGGATTGAATTTACTTACTTCAATAGTAAGGTCTTTAATGATAATCAAAGTTAATTCAGTAAAGAACCATTAAGATATTTTGAATTTGCCTGGATAATTAATTGCTTCAGATGTGTTTGCTGTGTCTATGGTCAGGGTCATTGCTGTGGTAAGGGGGGGATGTTGGGAGTTGTGTCTCAGGTGACTTGGAGAATGGGGGAGGAAATTGCTGTGGGATTTTACCAGAACATAGATGACTTGTCAGTGCCAGCTGAGGACTTTGACAATGAAACACATCTGTTGGACAATTGCGAAATGTCATTGGTTATTTCTGTGAACTGATTTTCACCAAGCAGATTAACCCTGCTTCTCTGATTGGTTTTCCCAACATTGGATTCCAGGAAGTATAACATGCAGAACAGTCCTGGCCGGCCAAATCTGGCAATGTCCCAGATGGGTTAAATGAGGGATTTGATCCTGAGTGTACACATGACTCCATAGCCAATTGGTCAAATTGTGTTAATGTTGTACTGGGCTGGATGCCTCGATATCACACACATAAGAAGTAGAATTCAACTAGAGACAAGAGTCATGAATTGTGGAGCTTTTGAGCTTATTCGTAATTATAAGCAGAAGTAAATTGTGTGTTAAATGTTTATGGACGTTTTGATACATTACGGAACACTTCACACATTGCTTTCAGTGTGCACTTATTTTATTTTCTGCTTCAATAGGATCCCATTGTGTGTTTATGAAAGTCAGTGGGTGGTTAAGGGAGTCAGAGGTTGTTTCATGCTAATGTTTTGCCTTGAAATCCCTGTGCAGTCTTTTTGCTTGTAATCCACGGCCTATAATTGTGTTTTATATGGCTAATAAACACATGACTAATGCTGTTATTTCTCCTCCAGTCACACGTTGATGAAATATAATTGAAGCCTGGTCCAATTAGGAATTCCAGAGATGAGGGCACAGCTGTTGATTGCTAGCTGCACACCAAAGTAAATGCAGGATTCCAAATCCAGAGTTAATCCTTTTCATGTGTCTGGTAGCTACTCCAACCATCCCAATCTTAGCTCTCAATCTGCTGCAAGGGTTGTTGAAAACCGATGCTTAACTGATATCAGAAACTGTGCTTAGCTTCTGCACATAATTGGAAGCTTCTTTTGCATTGGTCTCGTTTCCTTCCTGAACCTCCCTCTTCACTGATTCCAGTCACTTTAACACATCTGTTACTCTTGTACTCCTGGAGCATGCTGTTTTGCCTGCACCTATGTGTGTGTTTATATTGGACGGCATTGGACAGCAGAGTTAGGTGGGGTACCTGTTTCTAAAACCATGTCATAGCTTCACACACATTCAGTACGAGCAAGTTCGAAAGACTGAACATATAAATAATAAAAGTTGTCTTGCAAGTAAACCTTAAGCTCTCGGAACATGTATATATAATTAAGTCTCCGTGCATTCGTGAAGACATTACAACTCTAGTCACTATTAACTTCATACACTGTAAAACATGAATTTGAAAGCACAAAACACCAGTCCATGGAAATGTAACTTTAATCAAGCTGAACATATGTGGCATTTCAAGTGTCTGGAAAGGATTTTCATTTGTATTATTCCCAGTCTCAGTTTGTGTGGAGCTGTCAATGAAATGCATCATCTGGCTCTTGGTACTTTGGTAACAGGAATAACAACTGTCCTGGCAGAAGAAGCTGTTTTCCAGGGATTGTTAATCCTCAGGACTGTTCAGGAGTTTTCAGGAATTGAGAAATCAGACCTTGCTGGCAATCCTGAAAAACATCAGAGATAGGAGAATTACTGTCTGACTGAAAGCTAATTGGCTAATGAAGTCAAATTGCTGCCTAATTGGTGAGCTGCACATGAGGGTGGGACGAGTTGGTGGTGGAGGCACAGGCAATTCATAGAATGTATCCGTGATAGCTTTCTTGAACAGCACGTTAGTGAACTTACAAAGGAAAACGCTGTCTTAGATCTGGTCCTGTGCAATGAGACAGGTAAAATTAACGATCTAGTAGATAATGATCCTCTTGAAAAGAGTGATCATAGATGCATGATGTGGGAAGTCAGGGAGACCTCCAGTATCTCTGACGACTACATCTGCGAGAAGTGCATGCGGCTGCAGCTCCTTACAGACCGTGTGAGGGAACTGGGAGTTGGAGCTGGATGACATTCGAATCATTCGGGAGACTGAGGGGTTGATAGACAGGAGTTACAGGGAGGCAGTCACACCTCAGTTGCAGGAGGCAGGTAGCTGCGTGGCCAAGAGTGGGAAAGGGAAAGGACAGTCAGTGCAGGGTTCCCCTGTGGCCGTTCCCCTCAATAACAAGTATATTATTTTAGATATTGTTTTGGGGTGGGGGGAGACCTACTGGGGAGAGCTACAGCAGTCAGGTCTCAGTCACTGAGTTTGGCTCTTTTCCTCAGAAGGGAAGAGGAAAGAAGAGGCGAGCAGTAGTGATGGGGGATTCATTGGTCAGGGGAGCAGACAGGAGGTTCTGTGGAAGAGAACAAGACTCCCGGATGGTATGTTGCCTTCCAGGTGCCAGGGTTGTAGATGTCTCGGATCAAGTCCACAGCATTCTTAAGGGGGAGAGTGAGCAGCCAGACATCATGGTACATGTTGGCACCAATGACATAGGCAGGAAAAGTGACAAGGTCCTGCCAAGTGAGTTCAGGGAGTTAGGTGCTAAGTTAAAAGATGGAACCTCCAGGGTGGCAATCTCAGGAATGCTACCTGTGTCATGTGCTAGTGAGGCAAGAAATAGGAAGATAGTGCAGTTTAACACATGGCTAAGCAGATGGTGCAGGGAGGAGGGCTTCAGATTTTTCGATCATTGGGCTCTATTCCAAGTACAAATGGGACAGTTTGCACCTGAACTGGAGGGGGACCAATATCCTTGCGGGAAGGTTTGCTGGTGCTGCTCGGGGTTGGGGGGGTGGGTTTAAACTAGAGCTGCAGGGGGGTGGGAACCAGAGTGGCAAGACAGCAAGTGGCGAGGCTGTGGGGAAAGTGGATGTTACAACTACAAGCAAAGATGGAAACCAAAAGGTCGAGTATGGTGGGAGGTATGTTCTGAGTTGCATCTGTTTCAGTGCAAGGAGTATTGTAAGTAAGGCAGATGAACTTAGAGCGTGGACCCCTATGTGGAATTATGATGTTGTAGCCATCAGTGAGACTTGTTGCAGGAGGGGCAGGGCTGGCAGCTCAGTGTTCCAGGGTTCTGATGTTTTAGACATGATGGGGGGAGGTATTAAAGGGGGAGGGGTGGCATTACTCATCAGGGAAAATGTCACGGCTGTGCTCAGAGGGGACATACAGGAGGGCTCGTCTACCGAGGCAATTTGAGTGGAACTGAGGAATCAATAAGGGACTACCACGTTAATGGGACCCTATTATAGACCTCCCAATAGTCAGTGGGATTTAGAGGAGCAAATTTGTTGACAGATAGCAGACAGTTGCAGGAAATATAAAGTTGTGATAGTTGGTGATTTTTACTTTCCACATTGACTGGAACTTCCATACTGTAAAAGGACTGGATGGGATAGAGTTTGTCACATGTGTTCAGAAAAGTTTCCTTAATCAATTTGTAGAGGTCCCAAGTAGAGAGAGCGCGATACTGGATCTCCTCTTTGGCAATGAGACAGGGCAGGTGACAGAAGTGAGTGTCGGGGAACACTTTGGATCCAGTGATCATAATTCCATTAGATCAAGATAATTATGGAGAAGGATAGGACTGGTCCTATGGTTAAGATTCTAAACTGGAGGAAGGCCAATTTTGATGGCATCAGAAGGGATCTGGCAGGTCTGCTTTGGGATAGGTTGTTTTCTGGCAAAGAGATGCTTGGTAAGTGGGAGGCCTTCAAGAGTGGAAATATTGAGAGTACAGAATCTGTATGTTCCTGTTAGGATAAAAGGCAAGGTTAACAGGTTTAGAGAACCTTGGTTATCGAGGGATATTGAGGCCCTAGTAAAGAAAAAGAAGGAGGTGCATATCAGGTATAGGCAGTTAGGATCAAATGAGGTGCTTAAGGAGTATAAGAAATAAAAGGGAACACTTCAGAGAGAAACCAGGAGGGCTAAAATAAGATATTGGGTTGCTCAGGCAGACAAGGTGAAAGGGAATCCAAAGGGTTTCTTTAGCGAAATTAAGAGTAATGGTACAGTAAGGAACAAAAAAAGTCCTCTTGAAGATCAGCATGGTTATTTATGCATGGAGACAAAAGAGATGGGAGAGATTTAAAATGGAGTTTTTTGCATCTGTGTTTACTTGGGAGTCAGACAGAGTCTATAGAACTGAGGAAAAAGAGTAGTGAGGTCATGGACCGAATTTGGATTACGGAAGAGGAGGTGCTTGCTGTCTTGAGGCAAATTAGCGTGGATAAATCCCCAGGACCTGACGAGATGTCCCCTCAGACCTTGTGGGAGGCTAGTGCAGAAATTGCAGGGGCCCTGGCAGAGATATTTAAAATGTCCTTAGCCACGGATGAGATTCTGGAGGACTAGAGGATAGCTAATGTTGTTCCATTGTTTAAGAAAGTCTCTAAGAATAAACTGGGAAATTGTAGGCCGGTGAGTCTGATGTCAGTCATGAATAATTTCTTGGAAGGTATTCTGAGGGACAGGGCCTGATTTGGGACAGTCAATGTGGCTTTGTGCATGGCAAGTCATGTCTAACCAATCTAATAGCTTTTTGGGGAGGTTACCAGGAAGGTTGATGAAGGGAAGGTGGTGGATGTTGTCTACAGAGACTTCAGCAAGGCCTTTGACAAAGTCCCGCATGGGAGGCTGCTCCAGAAGGTTAAGTCGCTTGGCATTCAGGATGAAGTAGTCAATTGGATTCAACGTTGGATTAGCAGGAGAAGCCAGAGAGTGGTAGTAGATGGTTTTCTCTCTGATTGGAAGCCTGTGTCTAGTGGTGTGCCGAAAGGATCGCTGCTGGGTCTGTTGTTGTTTATCACCTGTATTAATGATTTAGATGATAATATGGTAAGTTGAATCATCAAATTTGCGGATGACACCAAGATTGGGGGTGTACTGGACAGCGAGGAAGGCTATCAAAGCTCGCAAAGTGACCTGGACCAACTGGAAAAATGGGCTGAAAAATGGCAGATGGAATTTAATGCAGACAAGTGTGAGGTGATGCACCTTGGGAGGACAAACCAGGGTAAGACTTAGACAGTGAATAATAGGGCTCTGAAGTGTGCGGTAGAACAAAAGACCTGGAAATACAGATCCATAGTTCCTGGAAAGTGGCATCGCAGGTAGATAAGGTTGTAAAGCGAGCTTTTGGCACTTTGGCCTTCATAAATCAGGGCATTGAGTATAGGAGTTGGGATGTTATGTTAAAGTTGTATAAGACATTGGTGAGGCTGAATTTAGAATATTGTGTGCATTTCTGGTCACCTACCTACAGGAAAGATATCAATAAGCTTGAAAGAGTGCAGAGAAAATTTACATGGATGTCGCCGGGAACTGAGGACTTGAGTTACAGGAATAGGTTGGGACTTTATTCCCTGGAATGCAGGAGAATAAGGGGAGATCTTATAGAAGTATACAAAATAATGAGGGGTATAGATAGGGGTGAATGCATGCAGGCTTTTTCCCCTTAAGTTGGGTGAGATGAGAACTAGAGGTCATAGGTTTAGGGTGAAAGGTGAAGTATTTAAGGGGAATCTGAGGGGGAACTACTTCACTCAGAGGGTGGTGCGAGTGTGGAATGATCTGCCAGTGGAAGTGGTGGATACGGGTTCAATTGTAACACTTAAGAGCAGTTTGGATTGGTGCATGGCTGGGAGGGGTTTGGAGGGATATGGTGCAGGTAGATGGGACTAGGCAGAAAACCAGGCCCGCATGGCTGAGATGGGCTGAAGGTCCCGTTTCTGTGCTGTAGTGGTATGTGACACTATGATTGAATTTCTCATACAAATGGAGGGTGCAATAGTTTGATCTAAAACCAGTGTATTATGCCTAAGCGAGGGAGACTACAATGGGATGAGGAAGGAGTTGGCTAATGTAGACTGGCAACACAGGCTATATGATGGGACAAGTTGAGGAACAGTGGAAGACTTTCAAAGAGATTTTTCACAGTGTTCAACATAAGTATATTCCAGTTAAAAACAAGGACAGTAAGGGTGGGGAGAGCCAGCCTTGGATAACTGAGGAAATAAAAGAAGGCATTAAGCAAAAAGCTCGTGCATACAAAGTCACCAAGAGCAGTGGAAAACTGGAAGATTCGGAAAACTTTAAAAAGCAACAAAGAACCACTGAGCAAGCAATAAGGAAAGGGAGGATAGGTTATGAAAGTAAACTAGTACAAAATATAAAAGCAGATAGTCAATGTTTTTATAATTATATAAAGCAGAAAAGGGTGGCTAAAGTGAATGTAGGTCCCTTGGAAGATGAGAAGGGGGAATTAATATTGGGTAATGGCCAAGGTCTTAAATGACTATTTTGTGTCAGTCTTCAAGGTGGAGGACACGTCTAACATGCCAAGGAGATGTTATGGATGCGATGGGAGGTGAGGACCTCGATACAATTGCTGTCACTAGAGAGGTAGTGATGAGAAAATTAGTGGGCCTAATGGTAGACAAGTCCCCCTGGTCCTGATGGGATGCATCCCAGGGTACTGAAATAAATGGCGGAAGTTATATCCTTGTGATAATTTACCAAAATTCTCTGGACTCTGGGCAGGTACCGGTGGATTGGAAGACAGCGAATGTCACGCCACTGTTTTCAAAAGGATGTAGGCCAGTTAGCTTAATGTCTGTCATTGGGAAAAATGCTTGAAGTTATCATTAAGGAAGAAATAGTGAGACATCTGGATAGAAGTGGTTCCATCAGGCAGATACAGCATGGATTCAGGAAGGGCAGGTCCAGTTTGACAAAGTTACTAGAGTTCTTTGAGGATATAATGAGTGCAGTGGATAGAGGTACAGGGTACTGGTGAGGCAGCACCTGGAGTACTGTGTGCAGTTCTGGTCTCCTTACTTGAGGAAGGATATACTGGCTTTGGAGGCGGTGCAGAGGAGGTTCACCAGGTTGATTCCGGAGATGAGGAGCTTAGCCTATGAGGAGGGATTGAGTCGCCTGGGACTATACTCGCTGGAATTCAGAAGAATGAGAAGGTATCTTATCGAGGCATAAAATTAGGGAAGGGATAGGTAAGACAGACAGGAAGGTTATTTCCACTAGTAGGTGAGACCAGAACTGGGGGACATAGCCTCAAGATTTGGGGGAATAGATTTAGGATGGAGATGAGGAGAAACTGCTTTTCCCCGAGAATAGTGAATCTGTGGAATTCTCTGCCCAGGGAAGCAGTAGAGGCTACCTCATTAAATATACTTAAGACACAGTTAGATAGATTTTTGCATGGTAGGGGAATTAAGGGTTATGGGGAAAAGGGAGGGAGGTGGATCTGAGTCCACGGCTAGATCAGCCATGATCTTATTGAATGGCGGAGCAGGGTCAATGGGCCAGATGGCCTCCTCCTGCTCCTATTTCTTATGTTGTTACGTAATCTTCTAGATCATGTCAATGATGGCAGCATCAGTCTCCGCTCATCATGATACGGTTTGGATAACACCTAGAAAGAGCCATTCCATTATATGGAGGAGTCTTCCTTGTGGTCACCACAGGTGAGGCAGTCCAGGTGCTCTGTCACCTTTGCAACAATTTTCACTCATGCAGGTGGGAACAGCAAGACCATGTACCCTGGTGTGGATGCTGTCCACCCAAGCTTCCAATGGACACACATGGACAGAGATTTTCAATTCTTTGTTGGCCACAGGTGATGTGCCAGTTGACTGGGGGACACGGAAAGTGGTAGCTTTATTCAGGAAATACATCAGGGATCAGCCAGATAATTAAAGACCAATGAGTCTAATTCAGTGGTAGGGAAGGCATTGGAAAAAATATTCCAAGGGACAGGGTTAATCTCTACTTTGAAAGTAAGGGATTAAATAGAGAATGGCTTTGATAGGGGGAAATCATATCTGGGCAATTTGATTGAATGCTTTGTTATCATCAATATCTTTTGTTACATTTTCAATGTGGTTGATATTGTTCATATGGACTTCAGTAAGCACTTTGACAAGGCCCCATTTGGAAGACTGGTTCAAACAGTTAGAGCCAATGGGATTTGAGGGAATTTGGCAAATTGGATCCAAAATTGCCTTGGTGATAGGAGGCAGATGGAGATCATGGAGTGTTGTTAACAGTGGAAGTCCAGTGGTTTACCACAGGGATCCACACTGGGAGCCATACTGCTGGAGATATGCATTCCTGATTTGGATATTAATGGAGGGTGTATGGTTAGTAACTATGCAGATGACGCAAAAATAGGTTGTGTTGTTGATAGTAGGGAGGATAGTCATGGGCTACAGGATGATATAGTTCAGTGGGTAAGATGGGGAGAGCAATGGGAGATAGAATTTAATCCTGATATACCTGTATGTGCGATGATGCACTTTGGAGGACTAATCAGGGTAGGACATATACCATGAATGGTAGGGCCCGAGAGAGTATTGAAGAAGAAATGGTCTTTGGTATACGAGGAACGTTGAAGGTGGCAGCACTGGTAGTGAAAGGGTAAAGAAGCAAATCAGATTCTTGCCTGCATTAGTGTAGCAGTTAGTGTAACGTTATTACAGTGCCAGCGACCCGGGTTCAATTCCAGCCACTATCTGTAAGGAGTTTGTACGTTCCCCCCGTGTCTGCGTGGGTTTCCTCCGGGTGCTCCGGTTTCCTTCCACATTCTAAAGACGTACAGGTGAGGAGTTGTGGGCGTGCTATGTTGGTGCCGGAAGCGTGGCGACACTTGCGGGCTGCCCCCAGTACGTCCTTCATAATGCAAGAAGATGCATATCAGCGTGTGTTTCAATGTACATGTGACTAATAAATAAATATCTTACCTTCTCTTATTAGCCAGGGCATGGAATATAAGATCAGGAGGTTATGGGACCACAATATGAAACATTGGTTCGGCCACAGCTGGAGTAGTGTACAGTTCTGGTCACCACATGATAGGAAGGATGGAGAGGGTGATTCATCAGAATGTTGCTTGGGATGGAATATTTCAGTTATAAAGTGAGACAGGTTCAGCTGAGATCGTTTTCCTTGGAACAGAGGAGGCTGAGGGGTAACCTCATTGAGATATACAAAATTATCTTTGCCCCTCATAATTTTGTTTGTCTCTTCTTGGTCCTCCACAAGATAAAAGGACAATTTTCCCCACAGGAGAGGTATAGGCTTAGATAAGATAAGATATCTTTATTAATCGCATATACATCAAAACACACAGTGAAATGCATCTTTTGCAGAGAATGTTCTGGGGGCAGCCCACATGTGTCGCCACACTTCCGGCACCAACATAGCATGCCCACAACTTCCTAACCTGTACATCTTTGGAATGTGGGAGGAAACCGGAGCACTTGGAGGAAATCCACACAGACACAGGGAGAACGTACCAACTCCTTACAGATAGTGGCCGGAATTGAACCCAGGTTGCTGGCACTGTAATAGTGTTACACTAACTACTACACTACCATGCCTGGGTAGGGGTAAGAGGTTTAGAGGGGATCTGTAGAAGACTCTTTTCACCCAGTGAGTGGTTGGAATCTGGAATACATTACCTGTGACATGTTGCAGGGAGGTACTCTCACAACATTTAAGAAGGATGTAGCTGAGCACTTGAATTGACAAGGCACAGGAAGCTAGGGACCAAGTACTGGTGAATGGGGTTAGTACAGATGGGTGTTGTGTGGGCATGGTGGGTTGAAGTGCCTGTGTGACTCTGTGACCCTGTAAGAGGGTGATTAGTGACAACTCTGCTTCATGGAGACCAGTTGCCACATGGACTGTCTCTCTCTACGTTTATGAATCAACCAATACCCGTCCTCTTCCATATCACTGAACATTTGCTCCAGAGATTTAAGTGAAGTTATTCAAGGAATATTCTGAAGAGAATGCTTCAATTCCCCAAGTGTCATTTTACTCCATGTTGCTTGTGACTCTGGAAGATACTTTACGTGGAAGGTTGCTTTTGAGGCCTAAACTTTGTGGTGTTTACCGAAAAAAGTCCATGACACGAAGCAACCTTCAAGGATGGAATATTTCTGGATAGAAGGTTATGGGACTGCCTGTGATTCCCTGACTGGCGCTCCATTGGATGGATCTTGATGTTAAGAGACAGTATATGTGAACATCGATGCTGTTATGTATTGCAAGAGACTGACAGTTTCCCCTCTCTCTGCAGTGATCTAGGACTGTCGAGACTATTACTTTAATTACAGTACCTTGCTCAGATAAAAATATGCTTTGGGTTGAAATGAATATGGCAATATCCCAAGCTGGACATGAGGCTCTGACACAATGATCCCAATTCCCTGACCCACACCCCACTAGGCGCTCTCACCTCCTGGAAGTGTGGTGGTGTTGCAGTGCCATTTTGTGTTCTTGGTTCCATTGACAGTATAATTTGTGTTTCAAACTGAACTTTATAAGGGCTTCTGGAATGATTTGTCCGATCTTTTGCCCTGTGGTATGTAATGTGGTATGTAATGTAGAGTGTAATGTCAACTGTACAATCATTTGGATTTTTGTAAGTACATGCAACGTAAATGTGTGAACATCATAGAGGACCTAATAGGCCTTGGTATGGTGGTATGAAGTTCATTAAAGCTGCAGCAAAGTTGGTAAAGCCATTTTTTAAAATAAAAGGTAAATATCTAGTCACTGATCTTGATACTAATTCCCACATGGACAATGTCATAGAGTCATGGAATCACAGAACAATACAGGCCCTTTGGCCCAACCAGTCCATGCTGACCACAGTACCCACCCAGCTAGTCCCAACCTCCTGCATTCAGCCCATATCCCTCTATGCCCCGCCCCTCCATGTACCGATCCAAGTGCTTCTTAAATGATACTATTGTACCTGCCTCACCCACTTTCTGTGGCAGCTCGTTCCATATACTCACCACCCTCTGTGTGAAAAAGTTGCCCCTCAGGTCCCTTTTAAATCTTTCCCCTCTTTCCCTATATCTATGCCCTCTTGTTTTGGACTCCCCTACCCTGGGGAAAAGACTGTTACCATCCACCTTATCTGTGCCTCTCATAATCTTAAGCTCTTCTACAAGGTTGCCCCTCATTCTCCTATGCTCCATGGAATAAAATCTAGCCTGGCCAACCCCTCCCTGTAACTCAGACCTTCCAGTCCCGACATCCACCTCATGGAGGTGGTTTAGTACAATGGTTTAGAAAATGCAGATATCGGAGTTCAAGGTAAGGTACTCAAGTCTGCCAATGACATGAGAAAAGGTGGGAGGGCAAGTTGTCATGAGAAAAATTCAGACTCTGCAATAGGATATAGATAGATCGAGTGAGTGGGTGAAAACCTGGCAAATGGAGTTTAATGTGGGGAAGTGTGAGGTCGTGCTCTTCGGTAAGAGGCGTCAAAAGGTGGATTATTATCTAAGTGGAGAGAGACTGCAAATCAGTGAAGTACAGACGAATCCAGTGCATGAAACACAAAAAGTTAGCAGGCAGGTCCGACAAGTAGTTAAGAAGACAAATGGCATTTTGACCTGTATTGCAAAGGGGTTGGAGTTTGGAAATAGGGTCTCGACTGCAGAGGTTTGTGGAGGCTAGATCATTAGATATACTTAAAGTGGCAATGGATGCATTTTTGGAAGATGGGTGTATTGAGGCCTTTGGGGATCTGGCACAGCGGAAGAGTTGAGGCTTGGCGTAAATCAGGCACAATCATATTGAATGGTGGGACAGGTTTGAGGGACTGAGTGGCCTACTCCTCCTATGATCTTGTGATCTTGTGTTCTTTTTGTCTTCCTCTTGTCTGCCTGTGATGTTTTTCAGCTCGATGGATCATCATGTCATCCAGGAACAGGAATGTTAGGTGTAGACTAATTCCCATTGGAAGTATATTTGGAGTGCAGGAGTGTACAAGGAAGGATCTGCACTGTGCAGAGAGTGAGCAGTGAGGCTTCAGAGTTCTGTAGAACTGCTTGGCAAAGAATGTAGTTTAAATGGTTTTAAAAAAAGCTGGTTGTTCTACAATAAAACTGAATGATTTTAGACCTACGAAGTTGCGAATCCTTCAGAGAATCAAAAGTAGGCATTACATTATTGCTGATCCCCTTGGGCCAAATTTCACATTGGACCACATTTCTGAAATGAAAATCAGATGGAAAGTCAGAGATGGAATTTACCACTGGCAGACCTGAAATGGTGCAATTTTGGTCTACTTCAAGTTAAAGATATTTTAAATTGCACAGCAGTTCAGTGTTATGAGAACTGATCTGAAGGTTAGAATCTTCACATGGAGGCTAATAACCTACAAACTGGACTCACAGACCATAATTTCTTTAACATATTTATTTAGGTAGTTCATGAGCAAAATACTTGAAATTTGAAAGAGAATGCTGGAAATACTAAGGCCAGGAATCATCTATGGAGAGAGAAACAGAGCTAACATTTCAAGTTGCAGGTCTATCATCAGAACTCTGTTCAGTTGGATACCCATTTCTGTGCTTGAAGTTTTTAAGAACAATGCAAGGGTATCATGGTAAACTGTTATAAATTACGAGTATTATGTCCAGTTACAGGTACCAGACATTCAGGTATCCAAGTCTTGAGGAGAGGAGATTTGTCAGAAAGGTACCAGAGATGAGGGAGTTCAGAGACCCAGAGATACCAGACAACCTGGGTTAGTTCCCCTTAAAGCAGGGAAAACAGAGTTTTAATAAAAACTTAAAATTACAAAATAATTGACTTCTGTGTTTTTTTTATTTGACTGTTGGAATTGGAAACCTCTCCCAGTTGGTTGCTCAGCGAGATCATCAGCAGTTACTAATAACCCCCTGGGTGAGAAGGTCATGGCTCCACATCTTAGTTCATTTATCTGGAGAGACTAGAGAAGGAAAGCTTGTCCTTTCTTGAGTAGAGAGGTTAAAGGGTCATTTAAGTTCTTTAAGTTCCAAGTTATATGAACAGTTTTGTTGGAGAATTCAGGGAGAAATGGTTTCCATCAATATTAGAGTCAATAACCAAAGGAAGCAGGCTTAAAATAATTGATAAAAAAACACTAAGCGGTCAGGAAGCTTTTTACAGAATGAGTCGGTAATCTGGATTCAACGACCAGAAAGAGTGTGGAATCAGATTCACTTCATAAAGCGAATTGCACACATACTTGAAGAAGAGAAATTTGGAGGGAGAAAGGGCAGGAGAGAAGAACCAACTGAATAGTTCTTTCACAGAGCTGTCACAGACACTGGACTGAATGCCATTCTTCTGTGCTGTATGATTATGTGATATAAAAACTGAAGGGAAAATATACAAAGAATAGAAAAAGTTCAAAACCAGTCACTGTAATATTTATTTCTTGAGCTCCAACTGAAGTTTAATAAAATCTTCAGCATGAAGTACCTGCATAATGTCAATGTGACAGTCAGTACAAGAAGCGATATACTTCTGTGTTCCGAGGGTCACAATAAGTGACTTGACTTGACTTTCATTTCATTCTTGTTTGAAAAACCTATTTGGTTTGACATTAAATTGGTTAATTACCTTAGTGTGTTCGTGTGCCTCTGAAACTTTTCTTAAATACAGAACCAAACTTACCATAAAGTTCTTTGGCAATTATTTATACTTATTCATCAGAAATTTTTATCTTATGGTAAATGAACAGATCAAAAGTAGGATCAATCAATGTATCTGATGAACTTTTCATACTTGGTGCTAAAGTCAAACATTTGCAATACATGCACATTGCTGCTTCAATATAGAATACAGCTGATGTAATTGTTTTTGTTTATTTATGGGATGTAGTTACCTCTGGCAAGGCCAATATTTAATGCTACATGTTGCAGTCTGCTTTCAGAATTCAGTCCCAGACACTTCAATGTCAGATCTGCTGTACAACACCCAGCTGCTACTCTGTGTGCATTAAGTGGCAAGACTACTGACAGACTGCCACACCACTGTGTTGAATTGACCCATGATCCTGGTATTTAGAAGAATGAGAGGTGGTTTGTTACTTATTACAACACAAAAGGAAGCCATCTGACTAACAGAGCAATCCCATCAGTCCCATTCCTTTCCTCCCTCATTTTCCAGTAGCTTATTTCCTCAGACATGTACATCAACACTCCATTGATTTGTTTTTACCATTTAACGACACTGAAGGGTAAGTTACAATAACCAATTAACCTACCATCTTTGGGATGTGGGATGAAACCACAGCATCTGGAAGAAATCCATGCACTCACAGGGAAACAGTGCAAACTCCACATGGACAGCACCCAAGTTTAGGATCAAACGCAGACTGGTAGAGCTATGAAGCAGCAGCATTAACTGCTGCACCATCGTGCTGCCCACTTTAATGAAACGGGTAAAATTATTAGAGCATGAGAGAGCTGATGCTGATTTTACTTATTGGAGAACCGGGAAATAGAGGTCACTGACCCAGGGAAAAAGATTAACCATACGGAACTGAAAGGAGAGGGAATGTCCAACTGAAAGCATTGTGAATCTTTAGAACTTTTCACTCTGGAGGGCTGTGGATGGGAGTCCATGGGCATGGATGTGGAGGTGATGAAGAGAATCAGCTGTGCTCATACTGAGTGGCGGAGCAGCTTGTGAAGCGTTTCTTCCATTATCTGTCTCTTCTGCTCGAATACCATTTCAAGTATCAATTTGATTAATTCAGCAACAACCATTTTGGAGGCCGGACACGCCGTGGCGGTCCGTCTTGCCGGCGGGCGGCGAGGGCGGTCCCCGGTGGGGGTCTCTCTACGTGGGAGTCCTCCCGCTGTACATCGGGGACCTGGGGTGGAGGGTGTTGCACCGGGCTGTGCCGTGCAACCAATCCTTGAGCTGGTTCACCGACACCCTGGACGCCTGTCACTTCTGCGGCCGGGAGGAGACGGTGTACCAGGTGTACGCGGAGTGCGAGAGGTTGCAGCCCCTCTTCGATTATCTGCGGGGGCTGCTGCTGAAGTTCTGGTTGCACTTCAGCCCGGCGCTGTTGGTCTACGGGCACCTGGTGCGGTGCGGGGAGGACCGCGCGGCGGATCTCCTGGTGGGTCTCCTGCTGGGCCTGGCCAAGCTACCCATCCACGGGACGCGGCGGCAGGCGGCCGAGGGTACCGGCAAGTCGGCCTGCCTGCCCGTCTTCCGCGCTTACGTGCGCGCGCGGGTGCGTTTAGAGAGGGAGTACGCGGTTTCTGCCGGCACCCTAGCCGAGTTCCGCGCTCGGTGGGCCCCTCAGGGGATCGCGTGTGTCGTGGACGATACGAACGCGATTCTCATTTGAAGTCTCACGTGTCGCGTTGACGGGTGTAGCGTCGCGTGTGTGTTTCGTTAGTATTAGTTGCATTCTCTATCGTAGTATGTCGTTGCGTAGTTTCTTCTTTTCTGTATTAGATGTCGTGTATTGACACTGGTTGTCTTTTGTAGCGCTTTTAGCGAAAAAACATTTATTATTAAAAAAAAACAACCATTTTGGATTGAAAAAGACCTTTACTTTAGTTTTTTCTAAATTAAATAAAATAACGACTTACTTAGGCAATAAAGTTGCCCCTGTGCAGAGGGGCATGACAGGTTGCAGTGAACCGATTGCACACTGTATATGGACCTGACCTTCCTTTCACTGGAGGAACTCAGCAGGCCGGGCAGCATCCGTGGAGAAAAGCAGGCGGTCAACGTTTCGGGTCTGGACCCTTCTTCAGGACTGAAGATAGGAAAAGGGGGAAGCCCGATATATAGGAGGGAAAAGCAGAGCAGTGAGAGGTAGACAAAAGAGGGGAGGTGGGGTGGGCACAAGGTGGTGATACTACTCTATTGCGTTCGGTGCTCCAAGTGTGGCCTCCCCTACATTGGTGAGACCAAACGCAGACTAGGTGACCGTTTCACAGAACACCTGTGCTCCATCTGTAACCGTGATCTGCATCTCCCCATTGCCGGTCACTTCAACTCCCCCTCCCACACTATCACTGATATGTCAGTCCTCGGCCTCCTCCACTGCCAGGAGAATTCCAAGCGCTAACTGGAGGAACAGCACCTCATTTTCCGTCTTGGAACCTTGCAGCCTAACGGCATGAAGACTGAATTCTCCCACTTTAGGTAATCCCCACTGCCCTTCCCCACAAATACCCCCCCACCCCCCACCAGGCTTCCCCTCTTCCCTTTCCTAGTCTCCTTTTTTCTACCCTTTCTTTCCCTTTATCTCCTTACCTTTGACCCATCCCCCTATGGATCTGCTCTCCCCTCCTCCCCCACACCTGCCTATCACTATCGATAACCTGCATCTACCTATCACCACCCTGTGCCCACCCCGCCTCCCCTCTTTTGTCCACCTATCACTGCTCTGCTTTTCCCTCCTATATATTGGGCTTCCCCTTTTCCTATCTTTAGTCCTGAAGAAGGGTCCTGTCCCGAAATGTTGACCGCCTGCTTTTCTCCACGGATGCTGCCTGGCCTGCTGAGTTCCTCCAGCATCATCGTGTTTTTCATCTAGATTCCAGCATCCGCAGTCCTTTGTTTCTCTTCCTTTCATTGGCTTCATTGGTGAGGAGACTCAGGCAAGGCACAGAACTGCCTGCTAACCCGGTGCCCCAATTTTTTCAAACAGTGTCTGTAAGTCACAGAGTCGTACAGCATGGAAACAGGCCCTTCAGCCCACCAGCTCCTTGCTGACCATCAACCACCCATTTACACTTATCCTACGTTTCTCACATTTTTTGTTCTCCCCACATTTTCATCTATTGAACGGTTCCCTTATACAATGAGATGGACTCTGACCTCACGATCTACCTTGTTGTGACCTTGCAACTTATTGCACTGCACTTTCTCTGTAGCTGTGACACTTTACTCTGGACTGTACTGTTATTGTTTTTACCTGTTCTACATCAATGGACTCTGTACTAACCCAATGTAACTGCACTGTGTAATGAATGATGTACGATCGGTTTGCAAGACAAGTTTTTCTCTGTTCTCGGTACAAGTGACAATAATAAACCAATACCAATACCAATTTCTCCCACTCACATACACACCAGGGTCAATTCACGGTGGCCAATTAACCTTCCAACCCACATGCCTTTGGGATCTGAGAGGAAACCGGAGCACCCGGGGGAAACCCAGGCAGGGAGAATGTGCACACAGACAGCAGCGGAGGTCAGGATCAAACCCGGGTTGCAGAATCTGTGAGGCAGAAGCTCTACTAGCTACATCATTTTGCCATCCACTCGTGACTTGATACACATGTAAAATTGAATTTTACTTATTTAAATATGTTTTGTGCTATTCAAGATGAGCAATGATAGTCTGAGAAATAGAACGATTTAGGGTGGAAGGTGCTCTGTGATGCATCGACGGTCAGATTCCATCAGGGCAACTGGATAATCGGCAGAACACTGATCCACTGAACGGAAGGTAATTATGAAGGGAGAAGGTTACCTGAGTCTACCTGTCTCATTCATCTTCTGAAACAGTTCGGCAGCATCTCTGAGCTTGCTGATGATATTGCTGGATCATTGAGTCATAGATTCTGACAGCACAGAATAAGACCATTCAGTTCATCATGTTTGTACTAGCTCTCTGTAACTTTACACTTATTTAATAGTTAAGTATATTCTAGATTCCTGTTCATTGCTAAGTCTCCTCACACTGTCCTTCCATCTCATGGCAACATGCTAAAAATGAATTTTCCTCTCCAAAGGCCTTTGTCTGTGATCTGTGGGGACGGACCAGCAGGCAATTTGGAACAACTTTACCCCAATTCACCCCATCCCCTCACCTCTTTATGCTGGGTATCTCCCCTCTATCTTTCAGTCCAGAGGAAGGGTCTCGACCTGAAACGGCGACTGTCCATTTCCCTTCATAGATGCTGCCTGTTGTGTGTTGCTCCAGATTCCGATATCTACATTTCCTTTTGTCTCCAACCCGCTGAGTTCCTCCAGCTTTGTGTGTATTTAACCCAGTTACTCCAGTCATAATTTTGACATTCCTTTACCCCTTCACCTTCTCAGTTCAAAGGAGAACAGTCTTATGCGATCTCTCCTCATGCTCTTAAGCCAATATATTTTTTTCAGTAATGATACCAGCATAAAGCGGATGCTGCCTAGCCTGCTGAGTTCCTCCAGCATCATAGTGTTTTTAATTCAGCATAAAGTCCTTTTCCATTGATTTCTTTCAGAAGCATTGTCTTCAGGTTCAGCTGCTTATTCCTGATTAGGGTCAATGTCACTGCCAGAAATAATCTCCACGTTTCAATTGAAATATTGTGATATTTACTGCTGGATGCTCATACATCATGCAAGGAACATTGGAATGCAAGGACATTATACAGGAACTATCTGAAAAGTTTTTAAAGCACATCAATTCTCCCAGTGTGTGTGTGTATATATATATATATATATATATATATATATATATATATATATATATATATATATATATATATATATACACACACACATATATATATATATATCTCCATGCATGGCCATGAGTGTTCAGGAGCTGAAATACTTCATGGTTATGAATGACATGAATATAAAAGCTAAGGAAATTCAAAATAAGAATCCTTACTGATGTTATTAGCTTTGAAATGGCACTATTACTGACCTGGAGGGTTTGCTTGTTAATACTAGCCACTTGTACCCTCACTGGATGGTTTGGTCACAGACAAGATAATATCAATATAATTTGTGTAAAAGCCCACAGCGCTGTGTATGTTGTGTACTTCTCTCCTCCACAGTGACGCCTTGCAGACAGAAACTTGTATTTGTACAATATCTCTGACAGATAAGAAAACAAACTCCCAAAAGGGAGTGAAAGGAGAAGGATAAAGAAACTGAGTCAAAGACAATTAACTGAAAGTGGGAAAATGTGAGGTCATTTACTCTGGTGCACATAACAGAAAAGGTTGTGTTAATTGGCGAGAGATCGGGCAGTGTTGATGTTCAAAGGAACTTGGGTGTGCCTGTATACCAGTCACTGAAAACCAACACATTGGATTGATTAAGAGGACAAATGGAATGTTAGCCTGCATTACCTTGAATAAAGAAATCTTATTGTAATTGTACAGGGTCCCGGTGAGATGGCACCTGGAATGTTGCGTACAACTTTGTCTTCCTTATCTATGGAAGGATGTACTTGCCATTGAAGGAGTGCAACAAAGATGAGGAAAGATTGAAGGAATAGCACCATGTTCTTCTGAGTTTAGAAGAATGAGAGAAAATCTAATGGAAACTTACAACATTTTTAAAGGGCTCGACAGGGCAAATGCAGGGAGGGCCTTTGACAGAGACGTCTAGGATCAGGGGGCACAGTCTGAGAAAAAAGGATATTTCAGACTGAGATGAAGAGAAATTTCTTCACTGAGGAGGTGATGAACCTTCAGAATTCTGTACTCCCAATGGCTGTGGAAGCCGAGTTGTTATGCTCATTCAAAATACAGATTGACAGATTTCTGGGCATCAAAAGAATCATAGGATATGGGAATAATGCTGCAAAATGACACTGCTAGAACATCAGCCTTGAACTTGATGAATGGTGGAGCAGGCTCAAATGGTTGGATGGTCTCCTCCTACTTCTATTTCTTATGTTCCTATATTTTCATCAAAGCTTCGTGAAGAAACGGGCTTTGGAAATATCTGGGAGGAACTCAGCAGGCCAGGCAGCATCCATGGGAAAAAACAGATGGTAAATGTTTCAGGTCAGGACCCTTCTTCAGGACTGTCCTGATGTCCTGCAGATGGAGAGGTAGAAGAATTTCAGAAAAATACTAAAGCTCATGAGCCCTGCCTGTTTTGCTTGTGTGTGTATATAATGCCAAGGAGATATGCTGACAGGAAATATATTTCCTCCACTTAAAGAATTTAGTTGAAGGAGCTATAGCTCAGTTACGAGCAAGAAGCAAACTGCGGGAGGGACTCGGGGTCAAGCAGCATCTGTGGGGGGGAAAGGAATTGTCAGCATTTCAAATCGGGACCCTGCGTGTGTGTGGCTCTTGTGTCTCCATAGAGGTCAATTAATATTTGGTGGTAGGAAAGATTATTTAATGGTGAAAATGTCCAGAAAATAAAAATGTAACTAAGTGTAATCACCAGGGATTTCTAAAAGGAAGGTCATGCTTGATTAACCTTATAGAAGACCTCTTCAAAGAGTCATTAAAGGTGAAGAAGTAAATGTGATACATCTGATTTTCTAAAGGCTTAATGGCAAGATATTACAGAGTATACTTGCTGACTAATGCCCAGCCCACATCCGTGGGGTACAGCACTTCTGTAGTTCTGACCAACGAGATCACTCCTTTCCTGTTTTCTACTTGCAGCCAGCTTGCTGTACGTTCTGAGGCTTGCCCCCGATCTCACCATTCCCAAGTGTGAGGTAGTTACTTTGAGAGGAAGACACAGGAAGGAAGCCACATTCTGGAAGGAAAATCAATAACCAGATGGAGGAGAGCAATTTTAATTTTGATGACCATCTGGACAGTTAAAGAAACTTTGAAAAGTATCTGCCATGTGGCTCTGCGTGCAAATTATTGGATTTTTAACCTCCCTAATGTGTTGGATATCTCAGGTGACTTGTTTATTTTCAGGTGTCAGTGGAGGAGGAATGTCTTTCAGATGCTCCTGACTGATGTGTGTACCTACCAGTTAAATTCTATAGAAATTACATACAGATGTTTTATTTTGATTTTTTTTAACGTTGATTGTTTCTCTGAGAGATTTGTGTCACCTGCTAGGTATAATATTTTACAGACAAACCTGTCTGTGTGTAATTTGCTTCACGTCAATGATGAATGTTCATGACAGCTCAAACCCGGGACAGCGTTTGCAATTCAAACCCAGTTGCTTCGAACAGCCACAGTGAGTGTGTTAGTGAATGGTGCATGGCAGCTAATGTGTGATGTGTTGCAGAGAACATTGCTGCTGAATGTGAGGTCTGGGCCCTTGCACTCAGGAAAGTATTTCTTGCACATTCTCTGCCATCCCAGCCACTTGGGCGGTGTGGCATTGTGATTAACTTACAGGACCAGCAACCGGAGTTCTGGATCATTGATCCAGAGACATGAGTTCAAACCCACCAGGGCAGTTGGGCAATTTAAATTCAAGTAGTTAACTAAACAGGAAACATGGAAAGAAAAGCTTTAGTAATGAAAGTTTATAAATGATAGTTTAGAAAGAAAGCTTTAGCTCTCAGTAACTGTGACCGTCAAGTTACCAAAACTCCATCTGGTTCGGTAACACACTTTGGGAAAGGAAATACTCATGGAGTCATACAGCCTTCAAAAAGACCATTCAGCCCATCATGTCCATGCCAACCAGTGGGCACCTACCTGTATTAATCCCATCTTCCAACATTTGGCCTGTAGCCTTCTATCCCAAAGCAATTTAAGTGTTTATCGGGACACTTCTTAAATGCTGTCAGCAACTCTGCTTCCACTACTGTCTCAGGCATTGCATTCCAGGTACTCACCACTCTCTGGCTGAGGAATGTTGCCTTAGGGGCCCCTCTGAATCTCTCCCCCCTTACCCTAAACATTTGTCTTCTAGTCTTTTATTCACCTCTGAATAAGGGGAATTTGGACCACGTTGTCCTGGAGATGCCTGACACCGACTTCCCCTGGGAGAGTATGCCTTCAAATACACGACTTGTGAGACCTGCAAGGTGTACCAAGTACCTGGCCAAAGCCCGCGGTTCACCCACCCCTCTCTGACACTGTGGTAACAAGTCCACACCATCCTCACCAACTATGTTCAGCCTGCGCCCCTACCCCTCACTCCCCCTCCCCCTGATCTGCGGTAACCCCTTGGGTTGCTGGTACACCAGCCCCAATGATAGTGCCTCCACCCTCCACCACCCACAACATCCAGCTGCTGGCCGAGTTCCCGGTAGGTTCCACACCACCACACTCCATGCATCCAACAACCCCACCCTGCTCTCCTCCCACTATACCACAAAAAATCCAATCTCTTCCTCTCTCCCATGCAGGTAAACTCCTGATCTAACAGCCCCCCCCCCCTCTCTCTGATACAAACCCCATCTGGCCAATGACTGATGTCTCAAACCTGGAAAGGGGACAGGGTTTCACATTGGTTGTGGTCCCACCACATCTTCTCATTATGACTGCGCAAGAATTTCCAGGCACCACAGTGTTAATAAAACATTGAATTATACATTCTACCATTTAAAGAATCAAAGATTATAAAGCTGGAAATTGTTGCAAGACTGCAATCCCATCTCGAATCAAAGAACATCTTGATCCTGTATCTGAGCACTGAGGAACTGACCTCAGCCCCATGCTTCTAAATAACTGTAGGGCAAATAGTTAACAACCTCTTTGTTAGGTCTGATTTGGACCTGCTTTCATCGGTCTCGCTGCTTGCATTGGTGAAGGTTATTGATTTGTGTTCCATGCTATAAGAAATGTTAGGAATGAGCATGACCTCAATGTCCCAAAGAGTTTACAGCAGTGAAGTATTTTTGAATTTACTAATGTAAGAAACATCACAGCCAATGTGTTCAGCAGGCTCTACAGTCAGAAAAGAACAGCCAATTTCGAGCTTGGTCAAGGAATGATGCTGATCAGAACTCTTCTGAACTACATCATTGCCTTATCAACCTTCTGTTCTTTTCTTTGACCTCAGACTTGCCATTCAGAGCCAGATTTGGAACTGAAGCTAGTGGGTGTCTGTTGGGACCATGACTGGGGTTGGGGAACAGTGCAGAAATCTGGTTACCCTCTCATCCAACTGCAGAGCCATTGCAGTGAGACTGCAGGAGGAGTCGAGGTCAACTGTCTGCTCACTAACCGTCTCCAACACGAAATCGTGTAAGGAGAAGGAAGGACAGAGGAGGTCCGATCAGTCTCGAGGGAGATAGTGTCTGGAAATTTGTGGCACTTTAGATGAATGCAAATCCCTTCCACAGTCAGACTTCTGAGATCCATCAAGCAGTAAATTCATCACACTTCAGGGAATCTTATTTCCTTGTTCAAATTCTTCATAACTACATAGAAGAAGGTCATTTGGCTCACTGAGTCTTTGCCTCCTCTCAGAACACTCACACCATTCCCATTATCCCCTTCATTTCCTTGCAATCTATTCTTTCTCTCATACCCTACTAACACCCCACTGATCTCCCCACTAACTACCTGCACTGGAGGTGACTTACATCCACCTCCCAACCTGCACATCTTTGGGATGTGGGAGGAAACGGGAGTACCCACAGGAAACATGAAAACTCCACACAGACAGCACCCGAGGTCAGGATTGAACCGGGATTGCTGAGCTGTGAGGGGGCAGCATTACCTGTGGTGCCACAGTGCCGTAAGTACTGTGTCACTGAGCAATAAGTAAGAGGCAGAGAAGCTCCATTGAAATTATTTCAAAAACCCAAATGATTTTAACCCATATATTCCTAGATAAACAAAACTCCTTCTCATTCCCAACTTGTCATGCCTAATTATTAGTACTGCAGAGGGCATTTTAACTATAAGAACATAGACTCAAGATTCACGGCCTTGAGAGATACATACATGGAACATAGAAACTAGAACAGTACAGCACATGAACAGGTGTTCAGCTCAACCACGATGCCAATGTAAACTAATCCTATCTGCTTACACATGATCCCTATCTCTCCATTCCCAGCCTGTTCATGGGCCTATCGAAATACCTCTTAAACATTATCGTATCTGCTTCCACCACCTCCCCTGGCAGCGTGTTCCAGGCACCTACCACTCTGTAAAAACACTTACTTCATAAATCTCCTTTGAACTTTCCCCCTCTCAAGTTGAATACGTGCCCTGAGCCCTGACCATACTGGATCTGAAGCTAGGATAATTACAGATAGTTTGAAGGTGAAATAAACTCCCAGCAAAAGTAAGTAAGGCATTGCCAGTTAATCATCCTGAACGTAACTGGGCACATATTTAGAAACAGATAACATTGAATGTTCGTGGGAGGGAGGTGCACCCTGGGGTGACCGAAACGCTCTCTGACTCTGTGCACTGAAAAGAGGTGCTGGGATTATGTCAGGACAGTGACAGGTTAGATTGTGGAGATGGACAGGTGAACAGAGCTACACTTGGTGAACATTAGGTTGTAAGAGCAACTTTGGGAGATGAAGGAAATGAAGCAGAGTGTATCAGGTCTGTGGAAGGAAAAGCCAGGTGATCTTTTCATTCTTACAACATTACTGAAAATTGATCTTCAAGCCACAAGAGGAGACTTAATTGCATCTTCCCCTGCTGCTATTCCAGCTCCTCGTATCCCTGTTTCTGGAACCTAACTATGAGAAGATTGTCTGTTGTGTTTCAAGCACAGAACAGCAGTGACAACACTTTGTTAAAGACTTAATTGAGTGTAAAGTGCTGTGAGTAATGCAAAGGTTGTGAGGTGCAAAGTAAATCAATGAGCTAATGCAACATTAACCAGTGCTGTGTGATAGAGTTTTACCGTAGCATCATTGGCGATCATGTATTTAACCTGTGACGACTGAACTGTGTTGAATTGCTTCCAGATTCTCTGTGCAAATGGCATGTGTGCCCATGAAGGCACCCGCTACGGGTCTTATGTAGATACTCTAACCACCATTCAGCACATCGATGGTGACCAGGCTCATCCTCCACCCCAGCAGGCCTGTTCGGGAGGTTGCAATGCCCCCCACCGTGAGTGATGAGTGACTCCTGTGCTCTTCCACCTTACCTCCTAAACCCCCCCCCCTCCCCTTCCCCAGAGCAATGTCGACAATTCCTTTCCCCCGCAGGTGCTGCTCGGCCCGCTGAGTTCCTCCAGCAGACTGTTTATTGCCACGGCTTCCAGCACCTGCAGTCTTTTGTCTCCCCTCTCCCGGATCTCTCTCCAACCGGAATGAGGGGAATTAGGTCTGTACCCACAGGCTCCTGCTTGGCAATTCTCCGATCTGGGCTCTGGTACCCAGTGGAGGGTGGCAGACTCCTCTCTGAATTGGCTGACAAACTCACAGCTGTATGTTTGCCATCACCTGCCGGTGAGGAGATTGCTACCATCTTGTCAATCAAGCAGTGAAGGACATCAAGGAAGAGGAAGTCTCCTGTGTGGGTGTACAGCTCTCCCTGCCTCAAAAATCCTCAAGTAAATAAAACAATGCTGACAAACTTTGAAAAGGAAACAAAAAAAGCGATTGAAAAAGATTATCACTGTTCACCAGCTACAGTCTTGAGTTATGACCTCAGAGAGATTGCTGACACAAATTCAACATCTGATATACGGTGGTGTCTGAGTAAACCAACAAGAACAAAAATGTTGGAATGTAATTATGTGTCATTTTTAGCTCCACAGACCATACAACAACCCAGTGGTATTTGCATTCTGTTTGTTGGGTCATGCCATAGTTGAGTGAGATTTTCAACAAGAACATTCGAGATGTAAAGCAATCAATTATTAGATCAAAGTGAATCAATTATCATCAAAGTCTCTACAGACCATGTTGGTATCTGTAACCCAGTTCAATTAAGAGTCCCACAAAATTGCTTTCAACTCTTGCAAGGAATACGAACATCAAACCACATTTAGTGCTTGATAATAATTCTACATTACTGAAAACTAATATGCTACAACACCATCACCCAAAATTGAGATGTAAACACCTGTACACACTTGAATATCTTTGGTAGTCCAAGTAGGGATTCCTGCTTTGCATCATAAGGTTGATTCTCTCAGTCACATAGTCCTCCACTATCCTAAAGGCTCTGCATGTTAATTTCAGCTGGTCTTCCTGATGAAATTCATAAGAAGATAAAATAAGATTTCTTTATTAGTCACTTGTACATTGAAACACAAAGTGAAATACATTCTTTGCTTAGAGTGTTCTGGGGGCAGGCCATAAGTGTCACCACGCTTTCTGCGCCAAAGTAGCATGCCCACAACTTCCTAACCTGTACGTCTTTGGAATTTGGGAGGAAACCGGAGCACCCGGAGGAAACCCACACAGACACGGGAGAACGTACAAACTCCTTACAGACAGCGGCGGGAATTGAACGCAGGTTGCTAGCGCCGTCATAGCGTTATGCTAACCGCTGCACTACCGTGCCTACCCATCAGGTCCTGATACAATCACCACCTTGTTGGTCATAAGGTTGGTCATCCGACCACCATAAACAAGAGCCCTTACCATACAAGTTGCAAAAATAAAAAAAAACTGAGTTTGATTCATGAGACCCACCAAATGAAAGTAAAAACTTCATGCTACGGCCGTGCCAGTTTATAAAGAATCAAGGTGACGTCAGAGCCCTTTAAGACTTACTTTCATGGTTTGTAACTTTGTTTAAATGATTTTCAACAATTGCAATACATTTGCTGCAATCTTTTACTGTCTTTAAAATATACAGAAGGAAATTAACATTTTAATTTCCTGTAACTTTGCTCCATGGAGTCACATGATAGTTTAACAGACCATTTCTGATAAGATATTTTCCTGTTGATGCTTTAAGCTGGCAGTAAAGTGTGACAACATAACTGGGATGGAAAATCGAGCAATGAAAGATTAAGAATCGTGTCTGTAACTCCTTCAGCATCAGCAATGACACAACACATGTGGCGAAAACCTCAGTCCTTTCAGTTTGTGCAGATCACTGGTGGTCCGGAGGTGGGGGGGAGGCCACAGTCACCAATCCCCTGCCTTAGGTAGGGCACCGCTCGCAGTGGGAGTGCTGGCTGAAGAGCCTACACTATTGGAATCCCAATTCTCTGACCCATTCTTCCTTTGAGCACAACAGTGAGAGTGTATCAGACATCAGAGTGATACAGAGGGGAAGATTTACAGGAGCAAAGGATGGTTCATTCTTACAACAATGCAGAAGGAGGCCATTCAGCCCATTGGTTTCATGTCAGCTCCCAGGGGAGCAATCCCATGTCTTATTTCCCTGTACCCCGATAACTTATTCTCCCTTGTGGCCCCATCAACTCCCTTTCTGATTCTTTTGCCACTCACTTATTCCAAGGGGTAATTTACAGTGGCCAGTTAACCCACTAGAGATAAGGTAAGATAAGATGAGATATCTTTATTAGTCACATGTACGTCGAAACACACAGTGAAATGCATCTTTTGCGTAGAGTGTTCCGGGGGCAGCCCTCAAGTGTCGCCACGATTCTGGCGCCAACATAACATGCCCACAACTTCCTAACCTGTACGTCTTTGGAATATGGGAGGAAACCGGAGCACCCGGAGGAAACCCACGCAGACACGGGGAGAACGTACAAACTCCTTACAGACAGCGGCCGGAATTGAACCTGGGTCGCTGGCGCTGTAAAGCGTTGCACCAAGTACATCTTAAGGATGTGGGAGGAAACCGGAGCACCCAGGGGAAACCCATGGGGTCATAGGGAGAATGTACAAACTCCACACAGACAGCACTCGAGATCAGGACTGAACGAGGAGCTATGAGACAGTCACTGCTGTGTCACCTCGCTCCCCCTCCTATCTTCTGTTCAAGGCCATAAATAGGACTAGCAAAAGATTTTAAACTTGTATTATAGACAAAGAATCATTTGTATTTTTACAACAATTTTCACAATCACAGGATGTCCAGAAAGTGCTTACCAACAGTTGGGTACTTGTGAAGTGTATGGTATTGGCTGAAGAATAAATACAGACAGAGTCATGGAGTCATACAGCACAGAAACAGGCTCTTTGGCTCACCACATCCATGCTGACTGTTTTCCCCATCTGCAGTAACTCTAGTTGCTCACATTAAGTCCGTATCCTTCCCTGCTTCGCCTATTCAAATACTTGTCTAAATGCCTCTTCAATGTAGCAATTGTATCTGACTCCACCATCCCCTTTGGCCGCGCGTTCCAGATATCAACCTCTCTCTGTGTAAAAAAAAACTTTCCCCTTGAAAACTCCTCCCTCTCACCTTAAACCTATGCCCTCTTGATTTGGTACTCCCTACCCTGGGAAGAAGATTCCAACCATGGACCCTGTCTATGCCTCTCATGATTTTATATACCTCCATCAGATCACCCTCTCCACCTCCTTTGCTCCTGGAAAGCAACCTCTCCCCATAACTAAAGTCCTCCAATTCAGGCAACATCCTGGTGAATCTCCTCTGCACTCTCTCCAGTGCAACCATATTCTTCCCATCGTGTGGTGACCAGCACTGCCCATAATGCTCCAAGTGCCATCGAAACAGTGTTTCTAAAGTTGGAGCATGATGTCCCAACTCTAATTTTCTTTGCCCTGACCTAGAAGCATGAACATCGAACCACTTTCAGGGAACTATGGACTTGAATCCCAAGGTCTCTCTGTTTCTCAACATCTCCTAGCCCCCTCCCATTTACTGTATATTTCTATCCTTATTTGACTTCCTAAAATGCCTCACCTTGCACTCGTTGGGATGAAATTCCATCTGTCAACAAACGCTCTTCCTGACTTTCCATCAGATCTATATCCTGCTGTAACTTTAGACAACCTTCCTCACTATCCACAACACCAACAATTTTCATGTCAAGCACAAACTTACTCATCATTCCTCTTACGTTCACGTCCAAGTCATTAATATGAATCAGAAAACAGCAAAGGTCCCAGCACCGATCCCTGAGATACACCACTGGTCACTGACTTCCAATCAGAAAAGCAACCTTCCACTGCCTCCTATCACCAAGCCAATTTTAGATCTAATTAACCAGCTCACTTTGCATCCCATGTGCCTTAACCTTCTGGAGCAGCTTACCATGAGAGACCTTGTTAAAAGCCTTGCTAAAGTTCACGTAGACAATGTCCACCACCCTGCTTTCATAAGGCTTCTTAGTTGCCTCCTCAAAATAATTGCCCAGGACATTGAAGCTGCCTGCTTTTACTCACCATCGGAATAATGTCGTTGGATCTCCTAAATCCACCTGAAATCACTGACATGTCCTCAGCTTCATGGCTTATCCAAATTTTAGCCCTTTGTCCATGCAGTCCATATAGGCACGGTAGTGTAGCGGTTAGTGTGACGCTTTACAGCGCCAGCGAACCGGGTTCGAATTTGGCCGCTGTCTGTAACGAGTTTGTATATTCTCCCCATATCTGCGTGGGTTTCCTCCGGGTATCCTGTTTCCTCCCACATTCCAAAGACGTACGGGTTAAGAAGTTGTGGGCATGCTATGTTGGCGCCAGAAGCGTGGCGACACTTGCAGGCTGCCCCCAGAACACTAGGCAAAAAGATGCATTTCACTGTGTGTTTTGATCTACATGTGACTAATAAAGATATCTTATCTTATCTTAATCTTCTGCACTAGCTTTGAGCTGGAGGGGATGCCTACAGTTTTTTACACTCAGGCCTCTGGAATGGGATTTAAACCTATGATGTTTGACTCAGACAGAGGAGTACTACAGTGGAAATGTCACTCACATGTTAGACATTACACACTTTATACAGTTATGGAGTATTCAGGTCAGACTCCAGTAAAACAAAAAGAGATTATAATTGAGTCAAAGAGTCATAGAGTTGTACTGCATGGAAACAGGCCCTTCAGCCCAGCTCACCCATGCTGACCAAGGTGCTTTCCTGAGTTAGTCCCATTTGCCTGTGTTTGGTCTAAACGTTTCCTATCCATGTACCTGTCCAAATTTCTTCTAACTGTTGTAATTTTACCAACTCTACCACTTCCTCAATTCCACATAGCCATCACCCACTGTGTGGAAAGAATGTTCCTCAGGTCCCTTCTAAATCTTTCCCCTCTCACCTTAAACCTATGCCCTCTAGTTTTAGACTCCCCTACCCTGGGAAAACAGACTGTCATTATCCATCTTGTTAATATTCCTCATGATTTTATAAACTTCATAAGGTCACACTTCAGCCTCTTTCACTTGAGGAAAAGCAGTCCCCTGTATCTAATCTCTCATTATAACTCAAGCCATCCAGTCCTGGCAACATCCTCTCAAGCTTAATCACGTCCTAGACTGGTGACCAGAACTGCACACGACACTCCAAGTGCAGTCTCAACAAAATCCTACATAGCTGAAACATGACAGCCCAACACTTGAACTCCATCAACTGACCAATGAAGGCAAGCATGCCAGACACCAGTTTCACCACCCTGTCTACCTTTGTCACTATTTTCAGGGAACAATGTACTTGTATCCCAAGGTTTCTCTGTTCTACAACTCTCTCCAGGGCCCTGCCATTCACTATGTTTGTCCTGGCCTGCTTTAACTTTGCAAAATGCATCACTTCACCCTTGTCTCAGTTAAATTCCATCAGCAATTCCTTTGCCCACTTTCCCTGTTGATCTCGATCCTGTTGTAACCTTAGACAACCTTCTTCCCTGTCCACTACACCATCGATCTTGGGGTCATCTGCAAACTTACTAATCATGTCATTTACATGACTACACGACCAAAGGAAGATGTAAACAGAGGTGATATCCTGTAAATTGCAAGGGCTCCTCTGTCACCAGTTGAGCCACTCTGTAAAAAAACTGGACGGGAATAAATTAGACAATCCAGAGGTTTTCTTTAAAATCCACAGGGATGGGGATAGCCCATTGAAATTTCAAGAGTGGGAAAGATGATCTCAACCATGTGTTTCCAGAACTGTTGCTTCTATTTCTCCCTCTTTCCAAATCTACCTCTCACTTCTTCACAGAATCCTCCTTCATACCCGTGTTCTCAGCCCATTATACATGCTCACCACACCGTGTACACCTCTATAAGATCACCTCTTAGTCTCCTGTGCTCCAAGGAATAAAGTCCCAGCCTGTCCAACCTCTCCCTATAACTCAGTCCCTCAAGTGCTGGCAACATCCTTGTAAATCTTTTCTGCTCTCTTTCCAGTTTAGTAACATCTTTCCTATAGCAGGGCGACCAAAACTGAACACATTACTCCAAGTGTGGCCTCAGCAGTCTTACACAACTGCAACGTATCCTCCCAATTTCTATACTCAGTGCCTTGACTCAACAACCAGTCCTCATTGAGTGGTCAGCGGTGGAAAGGGTGAGCATCTTCAAGTTCCTGGGCGTCAACATCTCAGAGGATCTATCCTGGACCCAACACATTGATGCAATCATGAAGAAGGCATGCCAGTGGCTCTACTTCATTAGGAGTTTGAGGAGATTTGGTATATCACTAAAGACTCTTGCAAATTTCTACAGATGTACGGTGGAGAACATTCTGACTGGTTGCATTGCCGCCTGGTATGGAGGCTCCAATGCGCAGGATCACAAGAGGCTGCAGAGGATTGTAGACTCACCCAGCTCCATCACGGGCACAACCCTCCCAACCACTGAGGATGTCTTCAAGAGGTGTTGCCTAAAGAAGGCGGCATCCATCATTAAGGACCCTCACCACCCGGGACATGCCCTCTTCACGTTACTATCATCAGGGAGGAGGTACAGGAGCCTGAAGACCCACACTCAACGTTTCAGGAACAGCTTCTTCCCCTCCACCATCAAATTTCTGAATGGCCCATGAACCCATGAACACTACCTCATTATTCCTCTTTTGCACTATTTATTTTTGTAACTTATAGTAATTTTTATGTCTTTATGTCTTGCACTGTACTGCTGCCACAAAACAACAAATTTCACAACATATGTCAGTGATAATGAACCTGATTCTGATTTTGATTCTGAAGGCCAGCATGTCAAAAGCCTTCTTCACCACCCTGTCTACTTGTAACTCCACTTTCAGGGAACCACATACTTATGTTCCAAGGTTCCTCTGTTCTACAACACTCCCCAGGGCCCTGCCATTCACAGCGAAAATCCTACCTGGATTTTACTTTCCAAACAGCAACACCTCGCGCTTTTCCGAATTAAACTCCATTTGCCATTCCTTGGCCCATTAACTCAGCAGATCAAGATCCCCCTATAATTTTTTGATAACCTTTATCATTGTCTCCTGTACAATGAACCAAGCTTAAAGAGCAAGCATTCCTGATTGTTGATCTAGGAGTGCTCGACAACGGTCTCTCTCTCTCTGGAAAAATTCCCCAAAAATGCTTCCAGTGGAAATTGTGTCAGGTGTGCATGGAATGAGTCACACCCGGATATGCCATATGGAATTTTTGGAGTGACATGAACAGAAAGGGATATAATTATTATTGCTTTTTAGTTCAGGATAAAACAAAAATCAGCTTGTAAAATAACAGCATCACATGAGCCAGAACAAGCATACTCAGCATACCAGTGTCCAGGCACAAAGAGGAGGCCAAACTCCCACCCCACCCTTCCTCCCCCCGGACAATTACCTGAACGTGATTACAACTTCTTCTCCCAACAATGCATCTGGGTTACCAGGGCTAGAGGTGGAAGTAGATCCGATAATGACATTTAAGAGGCTTTTAGATAGACTCACAAATATGGATCATGTGCAGGCAGCAGAGATTTAGTTTAATTTGGCATCGTGTTTGGTGCAGACATTGTGGGCTGAAGGGCCTGTTCCTGTGCTGTACTGTTCTATGATCTAAGTATTCCTCCCCTACCTCCTCTCCAACCATCACCTGCCTTCCACAGCCCATACCTTGCTCACCACCTGACCCCACATCTTTATTTTTGGCTGTGAGGTAGAGGATGTGTTCTGGCTAAGCTGTTTAATTAGCTCCCAGTGGCACAGTGAAGTAGGCTCTTCGAGCTATGTTTCATACAGGCAAGAATTCCTGGAGACATAAGAGACTGCAGATGCTGGAATCTGAAGCAAAAAAACAAACTGCTACAGGAACTCAGCAGGTCAAGCAGCATCTGTGGGGGGAAAGCGATAGTTGATGGCTCGGGTCATGACCCTGCATCAGGAATTCCTGGTTTACACAGGAGATTGGCTGTCTGATCTACCTTCAGTGCTCTGTCAGCGGGTCTCTGTGGAAAGACTGAGGTTGGTTCTGGGGTATTGTCACCAGTTTATCTGTCAGCAATTGTTCCCACAAAAGTAGAAAAGAACAAAATGAACATCAGCAACTCTTCCATATAAAGAAATGTGACTGCTCCAAAGTAAATCCGGAGAGAAATTCCAGAAGTGTTAAGGCGGAGGCATTCCTTTGCCTCGGTATCTGCAGGCCACATCACAGAATGCACAACAGGGAGCACTCAGCTGATGGTGGGATTCAGCAGCACATTTCCCGATGACCAGGCAGAAAGCTGTGTATTCTCTGGGTCAGCTTCATGATGGAAATAGACATTGGTGCAACGAACAGCCCAGTGAAATCCCCTGGGCACTGGCAACTCTCTAACTGGTTTGTCGAAACAGCAAGAAATTAAAGTCGTCAGCTCTTGCATCCTACCAATAACTTGACTTTTACTCGGTTTGGAATCAACAAGAGGCCTTTTGGGCTTCTGAATTAAGGTTCCCTTAAAAGCACAAGCTTCCATGCTACAATTATCCTGAATTAATCCTTCCCCTGAAGGCAGGTTTTTCAGTTGCTGTGATGCACACTGCAATGCGGGAGCCAAGATGTGAACCCAGCTCTGTGAGAGCGCCATGACTTACCCTGTGCCCGTCTAATCTCCTTTTCCTTCAAAGTTCATCGTTCAATCTCCTTTCCTCAAAGCTTATGTACACAGATCTTCCTGATGTAATGATATGGCTATTTTGTCTAAAAGAAGATTATAAAAATATCATTGTGTCGCCTCTTCAGCTGCACAAACTTGGCAAGCACCTGCAGTTCAATGACAGCACGCAGTAAGTTGTTCTTTTGCTTTTGGGCTGCAGACTGGATTAGTTAAATAGACATCTCAGTGAGCAAGGTAATATCTCAGAGCAGGGCACCATGTGCCGATGACTGAAACTACCACTGCATTCATTTGTCCTGTGTCTTTGATGAGCGTTGAAATTCTATACTGCTCCCTTTGTGTCGCATGTATGACATGCAAGATGAGCATGATGTTTGTTCTATGGTGTGTGCTGTGTAGAGAGTCACCTCTGTACCTTGTGAAGCTCACTGACAGTTGGATTCATGTTTCACCTTGATTCACACAGGGACTGAGTTTGAGGTGGTGTTAAAGCAAACATTTTGCTGCTGGTTTGAAGCAAGGTAGTTGTGGAGATCAGAACTGTGATGTGTCTATACCTGTGAATTCCTAGTCTCTGGGAGAGGAATGTGCAGGGTAGTACACAGAAAGGACAGTTTTCCAGAGGGTGTGCTTGGTTTATTTGGGATTTACCTCAAATTATTCCACCCAAACAGGACATGGGGGCGGCGCAGTGGTACAGCCACTGCCTCACAGCTCCAGAAACCCGGATTCATTCCTGACTTCCAACGCTGACTGTGTGAGTTTTCACGTTCTCCCCGTGACCGTGTGGATTTCCTCCCACATCCAAAGACAGAAAAGTTGGTGGGTTTAATTGGCCACTGTAAGTCGCTCCTTTTGTGTAGGGGGGTGGTCAAATCTGGGCAGAGTCGATGAGAATGTGGGGAGAATGAAATGAGATTAACGTGGGATGTGTAAATGAGTCGGCACGGACTCGATGGGTGGAAGGCCAAGTTCTTACTTCGCCCTTGGACAGTAGACTGGTTGTAGACTGTTTGCAGGCACCCTCAAGCCCAAATAAACCAGCTTCTGCACAAAGCCACATTTATTCTAACACTGCACCCATGGCACATCCTGAAACTCTTCAATATTCCTCCTCTGGGGCAGTTGTGATCACCTTGATTGCACAATGTTGGACTCCCTTTTATTTCCTAGCCTGAAATATTTTGGGTGATGACTCTGCACCATAAGACAGCTTGGTAAATAAATAAAGACCCTGAGATGATGTTGGCTTCCTTCACATTTAACAGTACAGGTTACTTGTCCAACTTGGTAAAAGCCTTGGCTCCTGCCATTTCATCGTATATGTCCTACAGCAAGGGTGAAGGGTTGGTTGTGGATCACCTTGGGAGTGTACAAAGCTGTGGACGCCACAACAGGGGGTGTCACCCAATCACTCTTTGCTGTTATGACCAACACACTGTTGCTTGAGTTTGTTCAGCTCTTTGTTCACTCAACTTTGTCATGTCCATTGTGCTGGGTCAGACCTTAGTGAATTGTCTTGGCATTTGGCTTATCCCACATGTGTTGGCTGTGGAGGCAAAGTCATTGGGTGTATTTGAGGCAGAGATTGATAGGCATCTGAGTAGCCAGGGCATCAAAGGTTGTGGCGAGAATGCAGGGGAGTGGGGCTAATGGGAGAATGGATCAGCTCATGTTAGAATGGCGGAGCAGACTTGATAGGCCGAGTGACCGACTTCTTATAGCCTTATGGTGTCCATTAGCACCAGTCTGTGAACAGACAGTAATTGCTTAATTTGTGAAATTTTGCCATAATGCAATTGGCTCTTTGAGGTACCTGTTTTTGATTTCCAAAACTACTTTTTACTGTAATGAGCAGTGCATTGCATCTGCTCCGGGGTTCTTAATTTTCTCCAGAAAATATCCTCAGAGCCAGCTTGCTAAACTTCTCAATGTATACACATGTATCTGCTTATGGTGGAGCAGTCAGTAGCTGCATTGATATTCATCATGATACACCAATCATTTACACACTTTCAAGTCACTGCATTGCCCATTATTGCTGCTGGTGGTATGATTGTTATTGAGTCATACAGCATGGAAGTGGGCCCTTTGGCCCACTGGGTTTGGACCAACCCATTCACATCAATCCTACACCAATCCCATTTCATTATGACCTTGCACCTTATTGTCTACCTGCACTGCACTTCTCTGTATCTGTGACACTTTACTCTGTATTCTGTTATTGTTTTTACCCTGTACTACCTCAATGTACTGTGTAATGAATTGACCTGTATGATCGGTATGCAAGACAAGTTTTTCACTGTACCTCGGTACAAGTGACAATGATAAACCAATTCCAATACCGATTCTATCACTCATCTGCAGAGTAGGGCCAATTTACAGTGGTCAATTAACCTAACAACCCACGTACCTTTGGGATGTGGGAGGAAACGGGATCACCTGGACGAAACCCACATGGTCACAGGGAAAACAAGAAAACTCCACACAGACAGCACCTGAGGTCATGGTTGACCCTGGGTCTCTGACGCTGTGGGGCAAAGGCTCTGCACCATTATGCTGCTGTTACTTGAGCCTCACTCAATATTGTACAAGCCTCTTCCTTAGTGCTGATCCAATGCTGGGAATCTCCATGGCTTGCAATCCTGGGTCTAGCCTCAGACACTCAGGTTCTGTGCACTTTCCTTCTGCAGATGAAACATCTCACTGCTGTCAAGGGCACACCAGTGATGGTTGATCTCCAATTCACTGATTGCATCAATCTCAGAATTACCTCACACGTATAGTTCTGGGTGAATACCGATGTTCTCGCCGTTTTTGCGGCTGTTTACCCACACAAAGGATAACACTGATGCCGAAAACGTTCTGTGTTTTTGGAAGCCATCTCCATTGACGCAGCAATATCCCAGGCAATGCTCGATAATTGAGTCTCGTGAATTTGGTAACTGAGATTGAATTTGCTGGTCTGTTGAACTTCATGCAAACTTCATTCAGTTCAGGAAAACACTAAAATTACATTGGGACAGATTCTTCAACACAATTACATCATCACTAATGGTCTTGGGCGACCTATGGTTTCTAGTTCTGAACAGGTAGCTTCCCACAACTTCTAAAGGTGCTGAATTGAAGTGATTCTGCAACCTCTCACCTTGTGGAATGAACCATCATTTGTCTTGCTCAGCACCAGGACTCCATCACAGTGGTGTACGTCTCAGTGCTAACCTCTGTTAATAAGATTGCTTTCTTATTCTCTCATATGGCTTCATTCTGAGCAGGTGAAGTTTAACCCCAGCCCTCAATTTCTACAAGATTGGTTGCCCCGAAGTACATTTCCTTCTGTTCTACATAAGAACTGAAGGGCACATGCTCTTTATCACAAAAGGCACGAGCACGGACGTCTCAATTCTGCCCCAGGTAGAAGAAATATGCAATAAAATTGAGAGAGATCGGTGAGCAGTAGCAAAGGTAATGATTAGAAATTAATCTCATTGATATTACAAATCTCTGAAGATTTTCCTAAGGCTAGATAACTTTCAAAAATAATATGTCCATCAGTCAATTTCAGATAAAAGTGGGACTGTGGGCTGTTCCTGTCTGACAGAAGAGATCAAGGTTTTCTTCTCAGTGAAGTGTTAGGTGCACACAAGGGAACAATCATTTGGATGACCCATTGGTTTGGATGTGCTAGGAAATTTATGGTGGATGCTGCAAGGTAACAAGTGCACTTCAATCAAATTACTTATTTACGTTTAAGGGGCTTCGACATGGAGGTGCAGACAGAGGAGGTGTGAGAGCAGCTTGTGGGCACTGACTGTATGTGACAGCTGGAGTACTGATCTGATATTGTCTTGTGCCGTATCATGTGTTCAGCCACCACTTAATGACTCTGCCAAAAGCAATATTAAGATATATAGGTGTACTTAAATGAGACTATTGGTTTATTTTCTACAGTGTGTAGAACCTTTAGCATTCTGTTTTGTTTTGACGTTAAACGGGAGGCCTCGTTATCTACACAGTTGCATTTTGTCTTTGCTTTGCAGTAATTGAAAAGCACCAAAGGGAGACATTGCGATGAATAGTGTTGGAGCTCATGTGCAAGAGTGAACTCCTGAGATATGGATGTCGTGCCAAGGCTGATCTTTATCTCAGCACCACACTCCGATACACTGAGCTGGCTCACATCCATTAAACACTGCCTTGAAAAGTTCATTTGATCCAAGCCAAGCAGGGGTGGTGGGGAGAATATTTCATTTACTGCGACCATGTATGCAAAGAAGTTTTTGCAAGGGAACAGCAACAGTCACAGAGAGATGAATGGTGCAGGAGAACTGAGCAACAGGACCAAAAGATAACAGTGGGAAAGAACTGAGCAAAACTTTACAGGAATACAGGATGACTCAGAAGGAGGCTAACAGTACAACAGTTGTCCTAGTGAGTGTAACCTTGAGGTCACCTTGCCAAAGCTCCAAGGCAGGATGACACTGTGTGCTGCCACAGTTGGATCGGCTGCCTTGCAGCTCCAGTGACCTGGGTTCGATCCTGAGCTCTGTTGCTGTCTGTGTGGAGTTTGCAGCTTCTCCCTGTGACTCTTCTTCCACATCCTAAAGATGTTCCATTTGGTTACCAGGTGAGTGTAACCTGGAATCTAGGTGGCTGACGGTAGGATCAGAGGTGATTTAATGGGAATGTGAGAGAGAACAGGTTATGGGGAAATAAGTGGGTGAAGAGAACTGCTCTGAGAACAACACGGACTTGATAGACCGAATGGCATTTCTCACATGGGAGGGTATATAATGGGATGCGTAACAGAAAATACAGAGCAGCAATACTTAAAGATGGGGGCAGGTAACAGTGGATGATGACAGATAAGATAAGATAAGATTTCTTAATTAGTCACATGTACATCAAAACACACAGTGAAATATATCTTTTGCGTAGAATGTTCTGGGGGCAGCCTGCAAGTGTCACCACACTTCTGGTGCCAACATAGCATGCCCACAGCTCCTAACCCGTACGTCTTTTGGAACATGGGAGGAAAACCGGAGCACCCGGAGGAAACCCACGCAGACACGGGGAGAACATACAAATGCCGGAATTGAACCCGGGTCATTGGCGCTGTAATAGTGTTACGCTAACCACTACACTACCGTGACATGAGAGGGTAATTCTGCAGATGAATACAGAAATATTCCTGAGGAAATTAGCAGTGGGGCAGAATCCAGCAATGGTTGTAGGGAGGTAACAGTGCAAGGGAACAGAGCGAGTGTGTGTGGGGTGTTGGTGCAAGAGCAGTGTCACACTGATGGAAGCTGTGATATCAGTGAGTGTCGTGGCCAACTCTGAGAACAAGCCTGGTGCACACTCTGTGGAACATAACCAGATAATTCAGAATCAGAATCAGATTTATTATCACTGACTTATATGATGAAATTTGTTATTTTGCAGCAGCAATGACAGTGCAAAGGCATAAAATTACTACAAATTACAAAAATAAATAAATCGTGCAAAAACAATGGAATAACGAGGTAGTGTTCATGGGTTCATGGATCATTCAGAAATCTGATGACAGAGGGGAAGAAGCTGTTCCTAAAATGTTGAGTGTTGGTCTTCAGGCTCCTGTACCTCCTCCCCGGTGGCAGTAACGAGAAGAGTGCACGTCCCAGATGGTGAGGGTGCTTAGTGATGGATGCCGCCTTCTTGAGGCACTGCCCCTTGAAGATGTCCTCGATGGTGAGGAGATTTGTGCCCGTGATGGAGCTGGCTGAGTCTACATAATGCACTAAGAAATAAACCAACAGAAATCAAGTCAAACATAAAATAGCATGCCTTAAATTAGAGTTCTGCTTTCTGTCATTTTATAAAACGTGCAGTGGCTTCTGAATAATCTGAATTTTGTTTTCTTTTCATTGACTCAAACCCAGTGAGACACGGAGCTCTCCCAGCCACAGAGGACAGCACCTTTCATTTATTCACTTATCATTCCTTTCTCTGTGGTTTCGGCATCTGCCATTGACAGCAGCGTTTGTGCATAAATCTAGCTAAATCCTTGCATTGGTTTTAATGAATCTATACAAAGCCTGGAGAAGGGTGATGTGCATGTTAGTAGCAATCACAGGCCCGATGGCCTCGATTTGTTCTTTCCTAGTTTCCTGCAAATATGACCTTACTTTTCAAAAGATTTGATTTGTAGAGGCCACGGATAAGAAGGAGTGCAATACATTCTTATTTCATTGGTTGTTGCCAGGATAAGCTCACGCAAACCGCAAGCTCGGATTTAAAGAACAAAACATATTTAATTTATTCCCTCACACAACCCTACATCATGCCGGATGCCATTGCTGGGGATTTCACTGATCACTTCTAACTCCCACATTTTGCAGCTACTCCACATCACTGGGGCTGTTTTCCCTTCCAATATTTGATTTGTCTACTCATTTAGGTTTTGATTTACACCACGTCTGTTTTTAACTCTTTAGTTTCCCTATTGAGATGTAGTCCAGGGTCTTACCATGGGAAGGCAGTGTGGTGCAGGGGGGACCGATCAGTGGATGACCTTGGTCATGTGGATGTTGAGTGTAAGGCCCCTCCTCTCATGTGTTTCAATGAAAGAGGTGATGACGTCTTGTAGCTTAGCTTCTGAGCTTGCACAAACATAAGCATTGTTGGCATTCCGAGCTCGATTCCTGAGGATTAGGCTTCTTTTATCTGAAGTGCATTATTGGGGGACCCTCAACCCCAGCACAAAACTCCCGGTCTACTTAGCAGCAGCGATCCCTGTCCTGCTGTACACTTCTGAGACCTGGGCTTGGCTGTAGCAGGCATCACAAGATACAGGGAAAAGAGCATCAATGCTGACTGTGCAAAATCTTCCAAATTTATGGAAGGATAAGTGAATCCATGTTAATGATCTCTCATGCCAACATTTCCAAAGGTGAGGCTCTAGTTACATTCTCACTTCTATCCTAAAGAGACAACCCATTATTCTGAAATTATGTCCCCTAGTTCTAAATCCTCTCAGCTGGAGAACAGCTGGAGAACTGAGGGGTCTCTACTCAAGACCCCTCAGTTTCTTAAACAGACAGGTGGTGGAAATACTCAGCAGGCCAGACAGCATCTGTGGAGAGAGAAATGGAGTTAACGTTTCCAGTTGATGACCTTTCATCAGAATTGGGAATTAGCAATTATGTGACAATTTAAATTGCAGAGAAGTGGGGAGAGATGGAGGGAACCAAAGGAATGTTTGCAATAGGGGAGCGAAACTGAATGACACAAGTGGTGGTGTGGTTAAATGTTGGATGAATAATTCAGCACCTGAGATTAACAATCCAGAAATCAGAGTTCAAATGCCACCATGGCTGCTATGGAATCTACGTTCAGTTAAGAATCTGTTAGTTGGGCAGAGAATGAAAATAAGAGATTAGTGCAGGATTAGAGTGAGTTGGTCGGCACAGACTTGATGGGCCGAAGGTGAGCTTTCTGTGCTGTGTCTCTCTATGAATCTATGCCTCTAAATGGTGGTGGTGCCAGCTGAGAGAGTGTGGTGAAGAAGGCTTGGTCTTTGCCGATAATCTGTCCCGAGGAGAGGTGAATGGAAGAGGGTGAGCTAAAGTGTAGACAGACAAAATTGGTGACAAAACGATACTGTGGACATAGCTGCAAAACAGTGGAGAAGCAAAATACTACAGATGCTGGAAATCCAAAATAAAAGCAGACTTCCAGAAATACCTGGGAGGCTAGTCCTGAGGTCGAGGCCGGATATCTGACATTGTTGCTTTCAGTGTTGGGCTCCACCATTTGTAATGTGACCAGTCAGAAGGTGAGGTGCTCTTTCTTGAGCTTCCGTTGGAACAGGGAGAAAGGTCAAAGGCAGACAGGTCAGAGTGCGAATGGGATTAAAAAAAACTAAATTAACAGGTAACTGGAAGCAACTCTTAGTGATAGAGATTGTTTTAAACTCCTCCTTCCCTTTTGCCCCATGATTTTCTGTTATTATTGAGCTGCTATTAATGTCTTCCGGTGTGACCACCAAAACTATCATCTTTGATTCTCACCTTGGCACTGATTTGATCTCTGTGTCGGGCTGAGTCAGAGACAAATTATTGACCCCTGTTTGACCTCAAAACAAACTTCCAACCAAACATTTGCTCTTTGTGAAGACTGCCTTTTCCCAGCTCTGTAACATCACTCATCCCTGTCCCCAGCTCAGCTTACCTGCCACTCAAACCTCATCCCCACCTTAGCAACCTGTAGAGTCAACCATCTGAATCGCCTTGTGGTCACCTTTCCCTCCTGCAGACTTTGTAAGCTCAAATTCACCAAAAGTCCCTTTCCTAACTCACACCAAGTCCAGATCACCCATCGTTGCTGCCCATACTGATTCACAAGGCTCCCGGTCAGACAACATCTCACTTTTAAGATACACATTCTTGATTTTAGTTGCCTCTTTGACCTTTTTCTTCCCTTTCTCTGTAACCTCCTCCATCCCTGAGATCACTATGCTCCTCCAGTTGTGAGGCCCCAATTTTCATTGCTGTCTTACACCTAAGATCTGGTATCCCTAAACCTCTCTACTCCTCCACTTTCTTTCAGAGACTACTTAGAACATACACGTAGAGTTATACAGTGTAGAAACAGGCCCTTCGGCCCACTGAGTCTGCCTTGACCATCAGGCAGCCATTTACAGGAATCCCATTTTATTCTCTCCACATTTCCATCAACTCCCCCCAGTTTCACACCAGGGGCAATTTACAGCGGCTGATTAACCTACCAACCTGTGTGTCTTTGGAATGTGGGAGCAAACTGGAGCTCCCAGAGGAAACCCACATATTCACAGGAAGAGGGTGCAAGCTGCACACAGACAGCACTGGAGGTCGGCACAGAACCTGCATTTTGAGAGCTGTGAGGCAACAGATATCCTGGCTGTGCCACAATTCTGCCAATTGCACAGTGGTGCTGCGACATTGAATTCAACAACATCAGATAAACAGCCTTTGCAGTTCGCATCAGAGCTGGCCTGCCAAGTATTTCCAGAATTCCCTGTCTATTACTTCAGGTTTCCAGCATCTGTACCATTTTGTTTCTCTTGTGCTTTGCTGCTAGTTAGTCCTAACCATGGTGTCCAATCCTAATATTTCCTTATGTTGGTAAATTTTCCTTTTTTATGCACCTGTGAAGCAGTTTGCAGTATTTACTGTTAATAGAGGTGTTATATAAATGCAAGTTGTTGTTGTTGTATATCCACCTCCCAACATTGTGTGCAGCCTGATTATCCAGATGCGTGAACACTGCCGGAGGGTGTTGCCAGGGGACGATGCAGTAACGCACAACACACTCTTGCTTCTGCTTCAGCTACAGTCACACTTCATTCACATGGAAGCTCATTTGATATTCTTTCAGTTAATAGTCCTGCAACATTTTCATCTGATGAAATTTCATATTGCACAAGAATCGATTCTGCTTCATTATCCCGGAAGCAGTTTTATATATCTAACATGTTGTAAAATAATAAACATAATAACAGTCCACATTATTTTACAGGCCTATAAACACTTACTGTGAAGTGCTGAAACCTGTCAAAGTAAATCCCAGATCTGGCACTAGCCTCTTTAAATTCCACCATCACTCAATATCTCAGCGCTGGCAGCTGATTCATGCTTTTCCAAGATTTCCAAGCCCAGGAGCTCCTTCTCTCCCTCACCTTTGCCTTTCTTCTGCAACCTACAGCCTTTGGAACACACAGCTTTGCTCAAGACATGGTGCTCACCTTGACGCCGAGTTTGTTCCTTCATCTGACATGTGGAAAGAAATCTTTTAAAGGGAACGGGTCCCTGTGTATTTCAGTGAGTCATGTCACGTATGTTGTGGCCTGGGCTGTGCAGCTGAAATCTCACTCTTGCCAGTTCAAATGGAGCAAATGAGAGGAAGTGGAAGCTGCCAACTTCCTTCTGCTCCCCCTCAGAAAGATGAGTTGCCTTCAAGGAACTCATGGAGGTCCAAGGTCTTGGATTGACAACTGGCAATCATTGTGGTGGGGGAAGATCTAGGGTGGAGGTGGGCTTGGGTTTAGCAGTGACACCATCTGTATTTGGGCAATGGGCAAATTTGCAGCCATATCATCAAACACCTACTGCATTTATAAGAGAAACAAAGGACTGCAGATGCTGGAATCTAGATGAAAAACACGATGAGGCCCGAGGAACTCAGCAGGCCAGGCAGCATCCGTGGAGAAAAACAGGCGGTCAACGTTTCGGGTCGGGACCCTTCTTCAGGACTGAAGATAGGAAAAGGGGAAGCCCAATATATAGGGGGGAAAAGCAGAGCAGTGATAGGTGGATTACCCACCTCCCCTCTTTTGTCCACCTATCACTGCACTGTTTCCCTCCTATATATTCCCCTTTTCCTACCTTCAGTCCTGAAGAAGGGTCCTGACCTGAAACGTTGACCGCCTGCTTTTCTCCACAGATGCAGCCTGGCCTGCTGAGTTCCTCCGGCATCATTGTGTTTTTCATACTGAATTTATAAAGGGTGCAGTTGCTTTGGACTAAAATTTCTATTTAGAATTTCTGAACATTCATTTGATTTTTGTTAAATAACGTTCCATGAAACTCACATTGTCTACTTCTCATTAAAGTTTTACTGACATTACACTGGGGTGCTGCAAACAGAAAGAATCTTTCTGGCTGCTGAGGTTCTTGTGATGACTCTTGATGTGACATTATGATTCAACATTATGATTCAATACCTGTTATACTGTTCAGTTACATCGCTGTGAGCTGCAGTGTTATCAGCCTGAAAGCAGCCTGTATTAAAGGGTATGTGTGGAATTCCATTCCCTGAATGCTGAATGTTTCATGTGTGGGGCAATGGCAGTGGTCTCTGTCCTTTAGTAAGGATGAATTGCACGGCAAAGAGGGATTATTCAATCCATAGGAAGTGACTTTAGAAATAGAATTGGCATAAACTGTGAGTTCAGCTTTGTGTTGTGTGGGCACATCTGGTGAAAGATGCCATGTGTCCTCTGCAAGGAAAACCTGTACCATCTTGGAGTGACCTCACTGGCCCTACTGTAGATGGTGGGAGGTGTGAGTGGAGTGGTGTGGGGATATCTATGGTGCACAGAAGTGGTGAAGTGCTTGCTAATAAACCTGAGCCACTAAGTTCAATTCCCACTGTGGAATTTATATTCATTTAATAATCTGGAAGTTGAGGAAAAAAAACATGATTTTTGTAATGATGACCACAAAACTTCCAGATTGTTCTAAAAACCCATCTGGTTCACTCTGCAGTCCTGACCCGGTTCATCCTATCTGTGAGAGACCAGAGAGAGGAAATAGTATTTGACTGAACTAGACAGGTACATGGATAGGAAAGGTTTAGAGGGATATGGGCCAAATGCAGGCAATTGGGATTATCTCAGGTGGGCACTTTGGTCAACATGGATGAGTTGGCTGTCTTCATGCCGTATAACTCTATGACTCTATGAATCCTAAGTGAACAGAGAACATAGAACAGTACAGACTCTTTGGCCCCCGATGTTGTGCCAACATATTATCCTGCTCTAAGATCTATCTAACCCTTCCCTCCAACATAGTCCTCCATTTCTCCATCATTCATGTGGCTATCTAAGAGTCTCTTAAATGTCCCTTATGTATCTGCCCCCACCACCTCTGCCGGCAGTGTGTTACCGTGCTAACTCACTGTGGTGACCGAGCACTTGTTAAAATTGCAGGATTTTACCAAGTCGCTAGAAGCTGGTCAATGTCATTGATCTCCAGACCCGAGTCTGGGTCAACAGTCACACTTTGCCACAATTCTGTCCAAGGAGAGTTGAGAAATATGTGATATCGTATGCACCCTGGACAAACTTAGAAGTCCGAGGTGGGCATCTGAAACAAGGGTTTGGATCTTTGTACATGCTAAAGAGACAAGACGCAGAAGTCTACAGACCAAGTGCTGGTCAATGGGATTAGTATCGATACGTACTTGATAGTCAGCATAGACATGGTGGGCCAAAGGGCCTATTTCTGTGCCACATGGCTCGTTGACTTTCTAACTCTACGAGGAGCTGGTAGCTCTCTCCACTTATTGATGGAAACCGGGGCTCAAATGGACATCCCTTTCAGCCCCTGGTTTACATGTGTCATTTGTTTATTGTGGTTTCTTGGCACAAAAATAGGTCAAGTCAAATGTTTATTCCATAACTTTTCTGAATGATGAGTCTATTGAGAACAGCATCAGGCATTCTATGAACAATTTAAAGAGTAGCAGATGAGAGGTGAAACCTGATGATGATGGTCTCTATAGAATACATACCCTGCTTTCAGAGATATATCGTTTTTAAAATGAAATGTGCACAATACATGGGCCAATTACTTTCCACAAACAAAACTTTTTTATTCTTAGAGTCGTAGCAGGATGCAGCATGGAAACAAGCCCTTCAGCCCAACGCATCCGCACAGACCTTCAACCACCCGTTTACACTAATGCTTCCTTATTCTCCCCACAATTTCATCAACTCCTTCCCGATTGTACCACTCACTTACACACTATGGGGTAATTTACAGTGACCAGTTAACCCTCCCAACCCATACATCTTTGGGATGTGGGGGGGAGGGGCGAACCACAGCACTGTGGGGAAATCCATGCGGTGATAAGGAGAACGTGCAAACTCCACACAGACAGCGGCAGAGGTCAGGATTGAACCCTGGTGTCTGACGCTGTGAGGCAGTGGTTCTAATCGATGTTGCATTGTGCTACTTGATAGTAAGATGAGGAAGAAATAAATGGAATTAATTTTCCTTTTCTTCCTTCATTGTGGCAAATGATTCCGAAGATTTTTCCTGTAGTATTGAGGTTATGAACTCCTAGCGGACTAAAGTAACAAATGCACTCTGAATGATATTGATGGATAATCCTCTTGCCCATTTGATATGGATTACCACCCTGGAATTGTTGGCATTTAAATGACACTTAATGCACTATAGGTATTAATAAAAGAAAGCATTGGTTTTAATCAGAAACATTTACAACCTCAGGAGATTCCTCATGGCCAATAAAGTACTTTTAAAGTGTAGTCACTGCTGTAATGCAGGAAATGCAGCAGCCAATTGGTGTACGATGAGCTCCCACATAAAACAGGTAAAGCAAATTCTACAGTACCATGGCAGTGAGATTCCAGGGCAGAAGGTCTCCAAGTCAAAGCATTATTGTTTTACTCTGTACTACCTCAATGCATTGTGTAATGAATTGACCCGTATGAACGGTATGCAAGACAAGTTTTTCACTGTACCTTGAATAAGTGACAATGATAAACCAATACCAATGCCATTCGCAGTGACCGTCATGAAGTGGGAAGGTAAAGTTATGGAACACTGCACCAAGTCAGCCAGAAAATTAGACCTTGCTGAGATGTCCCATGTTACAGCAAGAGAGGCTGAAAACAGGTCTGGCTGAATTGTGAACACTGGAAACAAAGGCTATGACTTTCACTCACTGAAAGAGATCGAGAGAAAAGAAGTCTAGATTCTACAGGAGGTGGAAATCAAAATACGAGACACAGAGAGAGCAGAGGGGCAAAGATGGGAGCTTCAAAGACTCAAAGTGGAGCACGATTTGATTGAATTTATAATATTTAGTGCAACCTTGGGTTTTGAAAAATGTTCTTAATATTCTCTTTATGTCTTGGAAGTTGTGTTACCCACTGACATTACCAACTCACACTGAAACCCACCTCAGGAAATATCATCTTCTATTCACTGCCACACAATTTCACCACAGCTCTGGGTTCCACAGCACTTGGTCTCTTCAGTATGTAACCTTTGCAGGCATTGACGCAACTTTTGTCTCACTTCCTTCTGGGAAGGTCTCACATTCAGCTGCTCATCTCAGCTTGAAGCCCAGGCTTCACACTGCTCTTCAGATGGATCATCCACAAACTCTGCCCATAACGGAGCTTCAGAGTCTGTATGTCGATCATTGAATCTACTTCAGTGTACTTTCCTCCCTAGTTGTACCGTTAAGTTGTGAGATGCTGTCCTTTGGCCTCTCATTCATGAAGAACATAAGAACATTAGGAGCAGGAGGAGGCCATCTGACCCATTGAGCCTGCTCCGCCATTCAATAAGATCATGGCTGATCTGGCCGTGGACTCAGATCCACCTACCTGCCTTTTTCCCATAACCCTTAATTCCCCTACTATGCAAAAATCTATCGAACTGTGTCTTAAATATATTTAATAAGGTAGCCTCTACTGCTTCCCTGGGCAGAGAATTCCACAAATTCATCACTCTCTGGGAAAAGCAGTTCCTCTTCATCTCCATCCTAAATCTATTCCCTGAATCTTGAGGCTATGTCCCCTAGTTCTAGTCTCACCTACCAGTGGAAACAATGGAAACCTTACCTTATCTATCCCTTTCATAATTTTATATGTTTCTGTAAGATCCCCTCTCAATCTTCTGAATTCCAGCGAGTATAGTCCCAGGCGACTCAATCTCTGGGACTACGACTGGTAAAGCTGTTGCCAGTGATTCTGTTCCCATAGTGTCTGTGACCTCCACATTTCTTGGCACTTGTCATGCCTACCTCTGTTTTGACAGAGCAAAAACACTCTGACGCATGGATGGCCATCAATCTCTTCACAGCTCAATCTTCTCCATTAGACCATGCGATATAAGGAGGAAAAGGAGTCAGAAATTCAGCCCCTCTGCCACGCAACAGGATCATAGTTGATCCGTCATTCCTTAAGTCCACTTTCCTACCCTTTCCCCACAACTCTTGATTCCCTCACTGATTAGGAGCCTATCTCATCCTTAAATATACACAAGGACTCTGTCCCACAGCTCTGTGTGACAAGGAGCTCACAACCCTCTGAGAGAAGAAATTTATCCTTATCTCAGTCTTATGTAGTTGCCCCTTTATTCTGAGACCCTGCCCTCTGATCCTGGACCCTTCCACAAGAGAAAGCATTCTCTTGACATTTATTCTATCTTGCCTCTTAAGAATTTTATGTTTCAATGATGTCTCATTCTTCTAAAGTCTCATGAGTGGAGTCTCATATTTATAGACATTTTTAATTTATAGTTTATTTAGGTTGCCATATCACGTTTAACCTTTCCTCATCAGACAGTTCCTCTATGCCCAGGATTATCCTCGTGAACCTTCTCAGAAAGTGCCTCCAATTACATAATATTTTTCCTTAAATAAGGGAACTAAAACTGTTTGCAGAGCTCTAGTAGCGGTCTCAATAGTGCTTTGAACAACTTAAGAGTCATGGAGTCATAGCCAAAGGGATAGAGTCATAGAGCATAGCAACAGGCCCTTCGGCCCAACACATCCTTGCTGACCGAGTTGCCCACCTGAGCTAATCCCATCTGCCTACATTTGGCTCGTATCCCTACTCTTATACTCCAAATGCCTTGAAGTAAGGGCCAATATTTCCTTGGCCTTTTACCTGCTCTGATTGGATATTAACTTTCTATGTTTTATGTACAAGGACCTCCAAATCCTTTGGTCTGCAGCTTTCTACAGTTAATCTCCAGTTAATTAAACACTTTTCTTTCTCATAGTCCTTCAATCCCAGCAACTCCATGCAGTCCATGTCCATGTTTTCCAATATATAGAGACACATAGGACTGTAGATGCTGGAATCTGGAGCAACACACAATCTGCTGGAAGAACTCAGCGGGTCAGGCAGCATCTGTGGGAGGAAAGGAATTGCCAATGTTTCAGGTTGAAACCCTGCATTATAGGGCACAGGTATTATCTCTACTCTCTAACCTGTGGCCCACAACCATAAAAGATAACCTATCCATCTGCCTTTATTGAGGAGCCAAGGGTTTAGCATGGAGACTCCCTTCTGCATGAGTGCCTCACACCATTTTACTCTACCTCAATGGGAGGTGTTTCAGATGTTTCTTATGTAATTCCTACAATGAAAGCATAAGCCATGGAAGCAGGAATTGGTCATGTGCCCTCTTGGGCTCATGAATCAATCAATTAACTATGAATCGACTATCAATTAATCAACTTTCAATCAACTATTAATCAATAACATCATGGCCAATAGGTGATCCCTCATCCTGAAACAGGATAAGGGATGTTATCCATGTGCCCTGTTTCCAGATTTTCCCATGGGAGGAAAGTTCCTGTCAGCATCTAGTTTTTCAAGCCCTGTCAGAGTTTCATGTATTTTAATGTCATCTTGCATTCTTCTAAACTCTGATCAGTGGAGGTCTAAACTGCTGAACCTTCATACTCAAAACAATCTCTTTGTTTCAGAAATCAACCCAGTGAGCCCTCTGTCTCTGACACAAGTGCATCCTTCCTTAAACAAGGAGACCAAAGCTGTATGCAGTACCTTAGATGTGGTCTCACTGATACCCTCTACAATTGTACAGTTCTACACTTGTATTATCTCATCTGTGGCAGCTTAAAAGGTCCTTGAAGAAGTTGTCACACCAGAAGCTGGTTTTGAATACAAATTCAGGCCGTTGTGTTTATTGATTGTCAAATATTGCTGACTCACCTTTCCCTTGAGTAGCTGAATGTGTGTAGGACTTGTGGCTCCCCTCACCTTCCCATATTTATGACAGGTTGGTAATTGAGTTACTACTGGGTGGAATTTTAAGTGTGTAACAAAAAGCAGAATTACTTATTCAGTGACTGAATACCCTCATGTGAGGTTGCTAGGTTAATGTAACATCTCTCTCTCTCTCTCCCTTTCCTTCTCTCTCTTTCTGTCTCTTTTTCTCTCTTCTTCACTCTTTCTCTCTCTCTCTGTCTTTCTCTGTCTTCCTGTCTCTCTCTGTCTTTCTCTCTGCCTCTCTTTCCTGTTTCTCTCTCTCTGTTTCTACCTCCATCTCTCATTCTCTCTCTTTTTCTCTCCGTCTCCCTTTCTCTGCCTCTCTGTCTCTCTGTCTCTGTTAAGAGATGAGTATAACCAGCTACAACCATCGGTAGTTCTATTTATCATCCGCTGTGACTCACTAAACTAAACATTTCATCCGGCCTGCAGACTTTGAAATTAAACTGGCTTTGTGTCCTTGCCCATGATTCCATAATCTACTGTTGTGTTGATGCCCCTGCCTATGCACCGACCATGTTCCAGCTAGAAATATGGGCTCCAAATCATCAAAATCTGTCAGGAGCTGTGGAAAATACATCAGGTATGTCTGCAAACAAAGCCACTGTCTTGAAGTCTTTCTGTTTCCAACCTCGCTGCTGATAGTGTAAGTGCCACATGAATGCAATATTTCTCTCTTCACACTGGCTCTGATAATATGTGGGTTTCCTCCCTGTGATTCTTCACTCTGAAACTGTCCCTCGCAAAGGATTTGCATCAATGGAGTTCCGTTGGATTGATATTTTGGCTTCAGACTGAGGATATGGGCCTTTTTCTGACAGTTAAAACATTTTATTATTTTGGATCAGCACAAATGATATGGAGGGTTTCCATTGCATCAGTAGCAGAAACTTGCCCCAACCTCACCTGCCTGCTTCAGATTCTACTTCAGTCTTTGGTCCCATTTGGTGCCTGTATTTGTACCTTGCATTGGACGCAGTCCTTCAGTGTTCCTCCATGCTGCTCCAATGGATGTTGACAATTCTCCTCACAGCATCAAATGTGAGATTCTGCCTGATTAATAACTTTGATTCAATTTGCTGATAGATTAAACCACAAATAAGTTTGCTGGTCTCAGGTCACATCCAAAGAAGGCAGGCTTGGTCTGCACCATTTTCAGAACCTCTGCAATAGCATTGCCACACCAGAGCTTCCAAGAAAGAGACAGCAAGGAAGGAAAACTTATCTCAGAATGGTGCTATTCAAGCTCATTTTACCTGCCCGCTGCCCTGCAATTTCCCACAGGACTGTATCAATTCTCTTTTGAACATTGCTATTGAACCTGTCTCCATCACATTTTCAGGCAGGACATTCCATCGGCAGTGACCTGCTGTGGAGAACAATGCTTCCTTATGCTAGTCCCCTTAAACCCGTGTCCTAGAACCATCAAAACGTCATGATTTGAACGATTATAGTAAGGGTAATGAGGAGATCTGTAGGCAGCAGCTTGCAACGAGTCGCCACGCTCTGGCACCATTTCCCTTTGAATTTTGTCAGCTCCCTGGAGAGTGGCTCCAGCTTTGTATAACTGGAGGTGAGGCATATCACATAGTTGTTACACTTTTGGCTTAGCCTGAAGTGTGGTGCCCCAGTGAGTTATCACGGCTCCTCATCCAATCTATAACACAATGTTTGTGTTTTCTCAAAATGTGTTGTAACTAGATTCTAAAACACAGCACTACTTAAACATAGTCTTTAATGTTCACCAATACATCGCATGAATTCACAAGCACTGCAAAGGAAAACGAGTTTGCTGATATATTTTTGTACTGCAATTTAGTCCATTTACTTTGTCATGAGACAGGTTACACTGAGTCCATTTTTAGTCTGAAAGAATAAGGGGTATTTTCTTTAATTTTGGGACATTAGAATGGATTATTTTTCCCACTTTATGATTCTGATGCCCAGTACTTTAAAATCAAATGGCAACAGTTGATGCATGGAAATTGTCCAATTTTATGGCATTAACTCAAAGAAGGTGACTAAAGGTGTCAAAGAGCTAGACTTTAGGTATGGGCTCAAAGGAAGAGAGAGGTGGAGATAATGCGGTGGATATGTACGGCTGATGGCACAGTACCCATCCAAGAGGTAAGATAAGATGTCTTTATTGGTCACATGTACATTGAAAACACACAGTGAAATGCATCTTTTTTTGCGTAGAGTGTTCTGGGGGCAGCCCGCAAGTGTTGCCACTCTTCCAGTGCCAACATAACATGCCCACAACTTCCTAACCTGTTATGTCTTTGGAATGTGGGAGGAAACCGGAGCACCCGGAGGAAACCCACGCAGACACAGGGAGAATGTACAAACTCCTTACAGACAGCAGCCGGAATTGAACCCGGGTCGCTGGCACTGTAATAGCATTAAGCTAATCGTTACACTACCGTGCCTGAGTAGTGATACAGAGTGAGAAGAGTCATATAGGATATTAGAGACAAAGATTTGGAAAAGACTGAGAGAGGCTTAAACAAGAGAATTGGAACTTTAAATGAGAGGTATTGGAGAATTAAGAACCATTTTAAGTCAACAAGAGTGCAAGCTGAAGAGAGAGGGTTCAGAATGAGCGAAAGAATACGAAGGAGAGGAAGGCACTCAGGGACACTGAAGGAGATGATCCTGGAAACCTGGAAGTAGTGAAGTGGGATTATGGTTATGGAACAGATGGGTCTTGGTGGGAGTGAATGGAATGAACCATCCACATAACATGGGACTGGAATCACAGGCAAGATAGTGGTTGCAGGCTGTTCTCCTTGAGGACCATCATCAACCAGCTGAGTCTTCATGAAGTCTAGTAGCTCAAAGGTTTATTTGGGAACTGAGATCGGGAAGAAACAGAGTGAAGAGGTTACAAACAACTTGATTATACCTGAAGCAGCTGCAGAGGAGGGGCAAGGTTAGGTTCAGGGGAAAGAGCTAATGGTCATGGCCATTGATCATGACTTTGGTTTCCCTTTGGTTAGCTGGAAGAATTTCCAGCTCATCCAAACCCGGATAATGGACAAACGCCCCAACCACATGGAAAATCCTGCAGGATCTACAGTGGGTGTGTTACACCGTGTTTGGACAACCTGTTCCACTTAATCACCCACCAGGCTGAAAGGCTGAAACTGGCCCTCACTGGAAGAGTATTATACTGGAAGATGACAGAAGGCATGAAACATCGTGATGCTGTACAGAAAGTAGATTTAACAGAAGCACGTCCACCATTGCTGATGTTGGGTCTTATTGCTCCCACAGCGCTGTTTCTTATTTACACTTAAAGGCTGAAATCTTTAGCTTATATCAAGTTTATTTTCTGTCAATAGGTTGTGTGCTTACAATGTGTGCTTTCTATACAGGAGACAAAGCACCAGTGAGTGATAAATGGCTTATAGCAATATAGATCCCCATTTGTTCTTGCAGTGATAAACCCTTTTTCTTTAATTCATTTTCAATTTATTAAAACTTTGACTTGGATAATCTATTTTAATTTAAGTTCTATTTTTACTTTCCAAGCCTCTTAAAGCATTATGCTAATATAGTAAGCTGTTGCTTTTTCATTTCGTGCATGCAAGAATGTGTGAGGAAGAAGAGAAGGCCACTTGGTCCCTTGAGTCATGTAATAAGATCCTGGGTGATCTGGCTCAACCCCTGGTCACCTTTCACCACCATCCTCACCCCCTCTTTCCTTATGAGGAATCTCTATCTTAAAAGATTCAAAGCCTCTACTTCCATTGCCCTTTAAGGAAGATATTTACAGAGGTTCACAACCTTCTGACAGAGAAAGAAATAATCACTCCATTTTAGCCTTAAATGGGCAATCTCTTACTTTTAAAAAAGTGACTCCTGGTTCTGGATTCTTCCACAGGAGGAAACATCCATCCTGTCACAACCACTCAGGATCTTACATATGTCAATCAAGTGCCTTCTAATTCTTCTGAGCTCCAATGATGCAAGCCTAGCCTAACCAATCTTTCTTCGTAAGACATCCCATCCATTCCGGGGGTCACTGCAGTAAACCTTCTCTGAATTACTTTGAATGCATTAACATTCTTCCCTAAATGAAGAGACCAACACTATACACACTACTGCAGATGTGGGCTCACCAAAATACCCTACATAACAGAAGATAACTTCCCTACTTCTGTATTTAATAACATTCTAATATCTTTCCTCATTACCAGCATCACCTACATGCTTGCATTTATGAATTCTCAGAGTTTTACAACCTCTTATCATTAAGATGAGATGCTTCTTTACTTTTCCTGTCACATTTTTCCACATCATACTCCATGCTCTGCTCAGGACCACAAGAAACTGCAGAGAGTTGTGGACGCAGCCCAGTGCGTCACGGAAACCAGCCTCTCCTCTGTCTACACTTCTCACTGCCTTGGCGAAGCAGCCAGCATAATCAAAGACCCCACCCACCCGGGTCATTCTCTCTTCTCTCCTCTTCCATCAGGTGGAAGATAAAGGAGCCTGAGGGCACGTACCACCAGGCTCAAGGACAGCTTCTACCCCACTGTGATAAGACTATTGAACGGTTCCCTGATACGATGAGATGGACTCTGACCTCACGATCTAGCTTGTGACCTTGCACCTTATTGCTCTGCACTTTCTCTGTAGCTGTGACACTTTACTCTGTACTGTTATTGTTTTTACCTGTACTACCTCAATGCACTTTGTACTAACTCAATGTAACTGCACTGTGTAATGAATTGACCTGTACGATCGGTATGCAAGACAAGTTTTTCACTGTAGCTCGGTACAAGTGGCAATAATAAACCAATCCCAATCCCAATCCCAATACCAATCCCATTTTCCAGATGTTTCCCTATTTGTTGCCTCTTTCTGTCCTCCTCACAACTTACTATACAAATTTAGTGACCATGCCCAGGGCAGCTGGACCCAACTACATGCAGCGCATCTATAGTCTATGCCATAGTGAGCTCCTCATTCAAATTTAAAGCTTTAGAACATTGAACAGTACAGCACAGGAAAAGGCCCTTCGGCCCATGATGTCTGTGCTGAGCATGATGCCAAATTAAACTAGTCCCTGCTGCCTGCATGTGATCCATGTCCTTCCATTCCCTGCATATTCATGTGCCTATCCAAAATCCTCTTGACCCCAACTATCATATCTGCTTTCACCACCTCCCCTGGCAGCCTGTTCCAGGCACCCACCACTCTGTGTGTAAAAAACTCGCCCCGCACATCCATTTTAAACTTACTCCCTCTCATCTTAAAGCTAAGCCCTCGAGTATTCAACATTTCTACCCCAGGAGAAAAGATTCTGGCTGTCTACCCTATCTATGCCTCTCCATGTCAAGTATTCTGAACCCCAGATAGGTTGGTCCACTAACCTTTCATCCATGTTGTTGAACGTGCATTTGCTGGCTGTGTTTCTGAGCCTTGCCTAGAAATTGTCAACTGGCTCACCTGGATTTTGACCCTCAGGCTTTGGAGCTCATCTCTGTTGGCTCAGTGATTCAATTCTGAATTTTTTGAAGATCTTGTCGGGATATTTACTCTCCAGCTCACTTATTTTTTAGCTGTTGAAACGATCCAGTCCTATCTTTCCCATACACAAAAACCTTCTCTTCGTCAGTTGTGCCTTTCAGAAAACCATTGAACGTCAGTTTATATTTTTGCTTGAATTTTCTAAATGTTTCCACAATATTGCAATCTCCCCTTTCTGTTGTGGATAGTGAGGAAGGTTGTTAAAGGATACAGCAAGATATAGATAAGTTAGAAATTTGAGTGGAGAAGTGGAAGATGGAATTTAATCTGGACACATCTGAGGTGTTTTGCCAGCAAATTTTGGGAGGTTAAATGCAAGAGGGAAGTATACAGTAAATAGAACATAGAACAGTACAGCACAGAACAGGCCCTTCAGCCCACAATGTTGTGCCAACATAGCTAATCCCTCCTACCTACAGAATGCCCCTATCCCTCCATTTTCTTCTCATTCATGTGCCCATCCCAAGCCCCTCTTAAAAGCCCCCAGTGAATTTGCCTCCACCACCCTATCAGTCAAAGGAATCCAGGCATCCACCACTCTCTGAGTAAAAGACTTACCCCTCATGTCTCTTCTGAACCTACCCCCTCTCACCTTAAATGCATGCCCTCTGGTATTGGATCGCTCAACAATGGGAAAAGATATTGCCTGTCCACCCTATCTATTTCCCTCATAATTTTATGCACTTCCAACAGATCACCCCTCAGCCTCCACCGCTCCAGAGAAAAGAGCCCAAGTTTGTCCAGCCTCTCCTGATAGCACATGCCCTCTAATCCAGGCAGCATCCTAGTAAACCTCCTCTGCACCCTCTCTAAAGTCTCGACATCTTTCCTATAGTGAGGTGACCAGAATTGCACACAATACTCTAAATGTGGCCTAACCAGAGTTCTATAGAGATGCATCATAACTTCTTGACTCCTGTACTCAATACCTCGATTAACGAAAGCAAGCATTCCATAAGCCTTCTTAACCACCCTGTCTACCTGTGTAGCCACTTTCAATGAGTCATGCACTTGCACTCCAAGGTCTCTCTGCTCTTCAACACTGTTAAGGGTCTTGCCCTTAAGAGTGTACTGCCTCTTGACATTCGTCCTACCAAAGTGAAACACCTCACATTTATCCGGGTTAAACTCCATCTGCCATTTCTCTGCCCACATCTGCAACTGATCTATATCACACTGTATCGTTTGCCAGTCTTCTACACTATTCACAACTCCACCAATCTTGGTATCGTCTGCAAACTTACTAACCCACCCATCAACATACTCATCCAGGTCATTTATGCACATCGCAAACAGGATGCTTAGGAGCATTGATATTCAGAGGGATCTTGGGGAGCAAGTCCATAGCTCCATGAAAGTGGTGACACGAATGGATAGGATGGTACAGAAGGGGTATGGCATGCTTACCTTCATTGGTCAGGGCATTTGAGTATTAAAGTCGGAAAGACATGTTGCATCTGTATGAAACTGTATTTCGGCCACATTTGGAGTATTGCATGCAGTTCTGATCGCCATATTACAGGAAGGATGTGGAGGCCTTGGAGACAGTGCAGAAGAGGTTCACCAGGATGTGGTTTGGGATTAGTGTATTAGCTATAAGGAGATGTTGGACAAATTTGGATTGTTTTCTCTGGAGCAATGGATGCTGAGGGAGGTCTGATAAATTATGAGAGGCAGTGGTAGGGCAGATAATCAAAACTTTTTTCCCAGTGTGGAAATGTAAAATACCAGAGGGCATAGCTTTAAGGTGAGAGGGAAAAGTTTAAAGGGAGTTGCGAGGCAAGTTTTGTTTTACATCAAGAGTGGTAGGTGTCTGGATCATGCTGCCAGTGGAAGTGGTGGAGGCAGATATGATAGCAATGTTTAAGAGGCATTTTGACAGGCACGTGAACAGGCCAGGTATGGAGGGAGACACAAGAGACTGCAGATGCTGGAACCTGGAGCAAAAAACAAACTGCTAGAAGAACTCAATGGGTCGAGCAGCATCCGTGGAGGAAAAGGAATTGTCAATGTTTCACATCGGGTCGAGTTCCTGTGTCAGGGCTCAGAGCGGAGAAGGAAGGTAGCTGGTATAAAGAGGAGAGGGAGAAGGGTGAGACAGGGGCCAGTGGCTGATTGGTGGAACCAGGTGAGATGGGGGATGATGGGCAGGAAGAGCCAGGAGAGGAACAGGGAGGGGTGGAGCTGTGAAACAGAGGCAGGCGGGCGATCGGCAGAAACAGGCAAGGAAAAGAAAGTAGAAGAAGCAAAAAGGCAGATGGAAATTGAGGGCGGGGTGGGATCTGGTGGGTGAAGTGTATTGGTAGTAGGTAGATGGGACCAGGAGGGGGAGGGGATCAAAAATGGAAGGACCAGAGGGGGCTGGAGTGGTGTGGTGGGGCGTGGGAAAGGGAAGGAAAATGTGCAGACTAGAGGTGGATCAGAAGGGGGGCAAGGAGGTAAGGGTTACCTGAAACTGGAAAATGTATTGTTCATGCCATTGAGTCATAGACTACCCAGGTGGAATATGAGGTGTTGTTCTTCCAGTTTGTGTTGGTCCTGCCCCAGGCAGTGGATAAGGCCAAGGATGGACAGGCCGGTGTGGGAATTGGGAAGGGGAGTTGAAATAGCATGCAACAGGGAGCTCAGGATGGCCACTGCGGACAAAGCGTAGACGCTCTGTAAACCGGTCACCTAGTCTGCGCTTGGTCTCACCGGTGTAGAGGAGGTCACATCAGGAGCTCCGGATACAGTAGACAAGGTTGGAGGAGGTGCGTGTGAGTCTTTGCTTCACCTGGAATAGAGGGACACAGACCATGTGGAATTGGTATTGGTTTATTATTGTCACTTGTACCGAGATACAGTGAAAAACTTGTCTTGGATACCGATCGTACAGATCAATTCATTACACAGTGCATTGAGGTAGTACAGAGTAAAAATAATAACAGCATACAGAATAAAGTAGAACAGCTACAGAGAAAATGTAGTGCAAGTTGACAATAAGGTACAAGGTCATAAGAGGCAGATTGTGAGGTCAAGAATCCATCTTATGTTCAGGCAGATGGGATTGGCTAGATTGGCACTGTGTTTGGTGCAGATATGGTGCAGATAACTGTATTGAATAGATAAAGGGACCAGTAGCCCAATAGGAGATACGGGTCTGTCCCTGTATTGTGTTGTTCTATGTTTTATGTATGTTCTATGTTCATCAAGGGCTGGAACTGTATGACTACCTCAGCTGTCATTTATAAACAATTATCAGAGGTTAATGTTGATTTTATTTAAGGTCAAATTGAGTATTCACATTGTTCATGTGATATGGAATGTTACACACCACACCGGTGCCTTAATTACCTGCTTCTTAATTACCCTTTGACTCAAATCAGTAGTTCATACGAATGAAAAACACGATGATGCCGGAGGAACTCAGCAGGCCAGGCAGCATCCGTGGAGAAAAGCAGGCAGTCAACGTTTCGGGTCAGGACCCTTCTTCAGGACACAGATGTGTCCACGGATCCACGGATGCTGCCTGGCCTGCTGTGTTCCTCCAGCATCATCGTGTTTTTCATCTAGATTCCAGCATCTGCAGTCCTTTGTTTCTCAGTAGTTCATACCATGTTTATTTTCAGAGGCTACAGTGCACATGTCCCTGAGATCTACAATATGTATTTAGTATGTAGCATATAGAACACTAGTGAGTGACAGAGAGGTATACTTGTGTGTATAACAATATAGGTCTCTGTGCTTGCTGTAACCTAATATATGTTTATGTTGTCATTTACTGTAGTACCTTATGGTGTTTAGAAATGGCCTATAACTTATTACTTTTACAGCTGGATATATAACTGTTAATGCACACAAATACACACAGCACACTATACAAGATAGAAATAAACTGCTAGTTTTTGCACAACGTGAGCCACCCATCAGGCCCGGGATTTACATGTTTACCAATATCCTGTTTTATTTCGAGCTCTGCTCCGTTATTCTCAATCCCAAACTGCCAAACCTGCAAATCACAGACTGCCTGCAGGACAACTCCATTTTGCTTCTGATAAATTTGAGTTCACAGTCAAACAAATCCATCTTAATCATTACTCAATGACTAATGTTGAGATTGAACATTTTAACATTGGAACTGAAAGAACAGAATTAATCCAAGTTTGATACATGCAGAAAATTATTTCTGTGTTTAGGCCCACAGACAGTGTGAGAGAGTGGTCCAGGTGGAACTTGGTTTGCCTGGAATGCAGATTCACTGCAAAGACACACCATACTCTCTCAAAAAGCAGCTTGCTTCATAAAACTGAGCTGAGCTTCATCATCGCTGCTTACATCCTGACTCCCCACCAACTCTGGTTCAACCTCCTGTTCTCATTGTCTTACGTTGTCACTGGCTCAACTTTAAAATTCTCATCCTTGTTTACAGATCCCTCCATGGCCTTACTCCGCCCCTATCCGTGTGATCTTCTCCAGACTTATAACCCTCTGGGAGTTCTGTGTCCCTCTAACTCTCACCTTTTGTGCCGATTCTATTGTCATCAATCCACCTTCAGCTTCCTGGGCCCAGAATGCCGCAATTCCCCGCCACCCTACTCCTCTCCTTCAATGTATTCCTGGAACTCACTTAGCTGTCAATGGATGCACTTTAGTGTTTCTAAAACTCGAGGGTAGGTTGGAAGAGTTGGGAGGCGTGGCCAGCTGAAGTCATTCAATGCATCTGCACATGGTGCCAGAAAACTTTTTTTTTTGCTTCTGTTGGTGCTCCATGCATTTTTTATCTCTAGGCTCAACTATTCCAACACAATCCAGTCAGTTTCCCTTCTTCCTTCTTTCGTAGACTCCAGGCCAACACACAGAGGGCAGTTTACGCCTGAACCTTTTTGATATTTGGGGATGTACCGGGTGAGTGAAGCTGACACACAGTTACAACTACTGCAACACGAGACATGATCACACTTAGCATGCAGGTTTTACATTAAGTTCCTTTAAGAATTTCCAGACTATTATCATACTCTGCATGATCTTTTAAATCTTTTTGCACTTCAGTCAGCTGCCACGGTCAAGTTAGTGAGATTCCCTTCCATGTACAGTATTGGAGTAACTGTATTGAATAGATAAAAGGACCAATAGCCCAATAGGAGGTCATGAGTTTGAACCTGGACCAAACTAATTCCACCAATGAGATCTTTTTTAAATAGAAAGAAAATGAAAATTTGCATTTAAGATAAACCTTTCAAATCATCCCAAAGTACTTTTCAGCCAAGGATGTATGATGGTAATGTGGAGAATGCAGCAACCATTTTGTGCACAGAAAGCTCCCACTACTAGTAGTATGATAATAATCAAATCAGCTTTCTAACATTGCTGATTGAAGAATAATTGACACCCACTGGGGATAACCCCTCCCTTTGAAATGACAGCCCTTTACATTTAGAGCAGGTAGCTCCTTGGTTTGATGTCTCATCTGAAAGAAAGCTCCTCTGACAATGCAGCACTTCCTCAGTACTGCACTAGAGTGTCAGTGCCTTGGTTCTGGTGCTGAAGCCTCTGGATTGGTACTTGGATGCTCAGCACTCTGATACAAGAGACCATGAGCTGAGCCTCTGCTGACACTGATGTTATGTGGAAGTAACGTTGTGGTTTGAACATAACATTGTGAACTCTCCGAATGTCACAAAAACCCAACTAGTTGTCTATAGTTCTTCACTCCTACCTTCCAACATATAAAGCGACTATTCAGTCCATCAAATCTACTCTGGCTACAGGAGCAATCCCATTAATCCCATTCTTTGTAATCTATTCTCTCCCATATGCTCGTCAACCTCCCCTCTGCTTCTTTTACCACTCACCTACACCAGAAACAACTTACAGTGGCCATTTAACCTACCAACCAGCACGTCATTGGGATTTGGGAGGAAACCAGGGCAGTTTCGGGAGAAAGTCACCACAGGCACAAGGACAATGTGCAAACTCCACGTAGGCAGTATCGGAGGTTGGAATGGAAGCTGGCTTACTGGAGCTGTGAGGCAGCAGAATGCCCACTGTGCCACAGTGCCACTCTGGCATGACCTGATTAGTCCAGAAGAACCCTATGGTTGACCCAATCCATTCAATCTGGGGCAACTGTGGATCTACAATAAATGCAGCAATCATCGCAAGAGATAAGATATCTTTATTAGTTACATGTACATCGAAACTCACAGTGAAATGCATCTTTTTGCGTAGAGTGTTCTGGGGGCAGCCTACAAGTGTTGGCACGCTTCCAGCGCCAACAGAGCATGCCCACAAATTCCTAATATTGATGAGGGCAGGACAGTTGATCTTGTCTACATGGACTTCAGCAAGGCCTTTGACAATGTCCCGCATGGTCGGCTCGTCTGGAAGCTTAGATCACATGGGATCCAGGGTGAGTTAGGTAATTGGATGCAAAATTGGCTTGGTGGAAGGAGTCGGAGGGTGGTAATGGAAGGCTGTTTTTCAGACTGGAGGCTTGTGACCAGTGGTGTGCCACAGGGATCAGTGCTGGGTCCCCTGTTGTTTACCGCATATATTAACGATTTGTTAACATGGTTAATAAGTTTGCGGATGAGTTCAGATCCAGATTACAGATTCAGATGAGTTTATTGTCATGTACACCAGGGTGCAATGAGATTCCTTGCTGCTCCTATGAAGCTCACAAAGTAAACAGTGTTCATAATAATAATAAATTCAGCAATAAATACAGCAACGAGCACAAAATAATGGAATGGTGCAAAGTATAATAGTGCAAACTGAGGTAATGCAAAAAGAAGTGTGTAAGTGACAATAGCAGAATAACTGAGGGAAGTAGAATTACAGTGGCATGCAAAAGTTTGGGCACCCCTGGTCAAACATACCTTTGCTCATTGCGGCCAAAAAGTTCTATTTTAACTTCATCAGTCCACAGGACTCGTTTCCAAAATGCATCAGGCTTGTTTAGATCTTCCTTTGCAAACTTCTGATGCTGAATTTTGTGGTGAGGATGCAGGAAAGTTTGAAGAAAAAAGGGTGCAGAATTTCATGAAAATCCACCTCTCCAACTGTTAAGCACGGGGGTGGATCGATCATGCTTTGGGCTTGTGTTGCAGCCAGTGGCACAGGGAACATTTCACTAGTAGAGGGAAGAATGAATTCAATGAAATACCGGCAAATTCTGGCAGCAAACATCACACAGTCTGTAAAAAAGCTGAATATGAAAAGAGGATGGTTTCTACAACAGGATAGCGATCCTAAACACATCTCAAAATCCACAATGGACTACCTGAAGAGGCACAAGCTGAAGGCTTTGCCATGGTCCTCACAGTCCCCCAACCTAAATATCATGGAAAATCTGTGGATAGACCTCAAGAGAGCAGTGCATGCAAGACAGCCCAAGAATCTCACAGAACTAGAAGCCTTTTGCAAGTAAGAATGGACAAAAACCCCCCAAACAAGAATTGAAAGGCTCTTAGCTGGCTACAGAAAGTGTTTACAAGCTGTGATACTTGCCAAGGGGGGTGTTACTAGGTACCGACCATGCAGGGTGCCCAAACTTTTGCTTCAAGCCCTTTTCGTAACTTTATGCCTTTTGGAAATCAGGGCATCTTTTCCTCGCTTAGCTATTCACATTAACAGAAATTTTGACCAGTGATGCCTAAACTTTTGCATGCCACTGTAAGATCCGGGGATATGGCAGCACCACCGGGAAGGGGATGTGAAAGGGGTGATTGGTTCAGGGGTCTGACAGCAGTGGGGAAGAAGCTGGTCTTGAGCCTTGTCATCCAGGCTTTCAAGTTCATGTATCTTCTCCCAGGAGGTAGAGGAAAGAAAAGGGAAGGGCCAGGGTGACAGGCGTCCCTGATGATACCGTCAGCCTTCCTGAAGCTACGCACGGTGAAGATGGACTGGATGGAAGGAAGTGACGACCCTGTGACGGACTGGGCTCTGTTTACCGCTCTGTCAGTCCAGAGCAGAGCAGTTGCCGTACCAGGGCTGAGGTGCAATCTGCCAGGATATTTTCTGTAGCAGGTGTGTAAAAGCTCAAGAATATCCTCGTGGACAAGCCAAATCTTCTCTGATGCCTAAGAAAGTACAAATGCTGATGCACTTTCTTGATCAGCGCATCAGTGTGGAGGGACCAGGAGAGGTTGCTGATGATGCGGATGCTGAGGAACTTGAAGCTGTCAACCACCTTTACAGGGCCTGTTACTGTCCTGTATAACTCTATGATCCTATGACTCTCTGTGGGATAATGTAGAGTGGCAATTGTGAGATTCGTTTCTTGGATTAAGTCACAGTCTACATTGGTGGCTGTGGTATTAGTGCAGATCTTGGACGATGAGGTGGATTTACTGATTGAGGGTTTTGAATTGATATCTTTTTCTGAAATGGAAAAAAATGGTTTGTGCTTGCAATTCTTACATCTGAGTCTTCCATTTCACATCCATCATAGCTCCACACCACAGGACACAGAGCTGAGTAAATCATCTCATTGCAAAAAAACCACATTCTCCTTATCCTTTCCCTGAGCAATCTCTGATTATAATTAGAGGTGGTGAAAGAAATTTCCTATAAGTGGTTAACACAGGACTGGAATTGTATATTTGAAACCTATTATGTGGTAATCTTGTTTATAACCAATATTAACCAATGTGGAAATAGTTGTTTGATGTTTAGACCGATTACTGCATTACATTCTGTTTAGTCTGTCTCCATCTTTAAATGGGAAATGACTGTAATCTTCGACATCTTTGGAGCTGATTGCAAATGCATATGGAGTTAGTTATGGCATCAATTGCATCAGGAGCTTTCCTCAGAGTCCACTAAGTACTGTACTAATGTTTCTGATTATATTGAGCTAATTTCTTGGGTTTATGTAATGATCAGAGATATTTTCCTTGTTTATTTAAATCGTAAAGTACAATGTGTCAGCCCATTGGCCCATCATGCCTACACCATCTGTTTGAAAATCCCATCCAATTAGACCCACTCTTTGCTTTCCTTCCCACAATTCTCCCATTAAACATTTCTCTTCTGAGAGACACAATTGAATCTATTTCAGTCCCGCTGTTGTCCTGTCGATTTCTGATGACAGCATTCTACCTAAAGCACTATCCACCTGTTTTAGTGGCTTCTAGTTACCGACCTGTCCAGCAGTGGAAACAATTTCATCCTATTACTCTGTCAAACCCTTTCACTATTTTAAAAACTGTTGTTATTTCTCTCCCTAGCCTGTAAAGACAATTACCCCAACTTTTCCACATAACTGAAGTCTAGCACCCCCATACAACATCACTTCCAGGCTCTCTCCAAGATATTGATATTGGTCTGAAAGTGTCATGCCAGGATCGGTCATATTTTTCCAGCTGGAAGTAACCTACTTAACTGTCTCACTTTCCCCTCTAGATCACTTTTGATAAAGCCCTTATGAATTATTTTCAGTTTTAGTAACTTGCCCTGTCACCTTCGAGGTAATGACAGCACAGTGACACAGTTAGTAGAACTGGTACCTCACAGCTCCACAGACCTGGCTTCAATCCTGATCTTGGATGCTGTCTGTGTGGAGTCTGTATGTTTTCCACATGTCCACATGGGTTTCCTCTGGGTGTTCCAGTTTACTCCCACACCCCAGAGATATTGGTATCGGTATTGGTTTATTATTGTCACTTGTACCGAGGTACAGTGAAAAACTTGTCTTGCATACCGATCGTACAGGTCAATTCATTATACGGTGCAGGTACATTGAGTTAGTACAGAGTGTATTGAGGTAGTACAGGTAAAAAAAAAACAAAGTAAAGTGTCACAGCTACAGGGAGGTACACTGCAGGTAGACGATAAGGTGCAAGGTCACAACAAAGTAAGGTCAAAAGTCCATCTCAACGTATAAGGGAACTGTTCAATAGTCTTATCACCATGGGATAGAAGCTGTCCTTAAGTCTGGTGGTATGTGCCCTCAGGCTCCTGTATCTTCTGCCTGATGGAAGAGGAGAGAAGAGAGAATGACCTGGGTGGGTGAGGTCTTTGATTATGCTGGCTGCTTCGCCAAGGCAGTGAGAGGAGAGTCCATGGAGGAGAGGCTGGTTACAGTGACGCACTGGGCTGTGTCCACAACTCTCTGCAGTTTCTTGAGGTCCTGGGCAGAGCAGTTGCCATACCAAGCTATGATGCATCCAGATAGGATGCTTACGATGGTGAATCAATAAAAGTTGGTGAGTGGGTGAGTGTCAAAGGGGATATGCCAAATTTCTTTAGCCTCCTGAGGAATAGAGATGCTGGTGAGCTTTCTTGGCCATGGTGTCTGCGTGGTTGGACCAGGACAGGCTATTGGTGATGTTCACTCCTAGGAACTTGAAGCTCTCAACCCTCTTGACCTCAGCACCATTGATTTAGACAGGTGCATATTCACTGCCCCCTTTCCTGAAGTCAATGACCAACTCTTCTGTTTTGCCGACATTGAAGGAAATGTTTTTGTCATGACACCATGTCACTAAGCTCCCTATCTCCTGCCTGTACTCCAACTCATCGTTATTTGAGATACAGGCTACTACGGTGGTATCATCTGCAGACTTGTAGATGGAGTTAGAGCAGAATCTGCCCACACAGTCATGAGTGTACAGGGAGTAGAGTAGGGGCTGAGGATATTGCTGCTGGTGTGCAGGTGAGGGGTAGAATCTGGGGGGAGTTGATGAGAATGTGGGGAGAATACAAAATAGGATTTGTGTAAATGGTTGGTCGATGGTCAACCTAGTGAGGTACTTCACCTTAGTGAGATCACCTTGGTGAGATCATCCTGGTGAGGTACCACACCTTGGAAAGGTACTTCACCCTGGTGAGTTATTTTGCCCTGGCTTCAGCAAACACCAAGAACTAGGTTTCATGGTTTGCTAACTTTTGTAGCCAAGGTTGTGCGCACAACAGGCACGAGGCAGAAATTAATATCCACACATCCATCCTCCTCAGTGCAGCTCCTCTCCAACGAGCATCTCCAATGTCTAAGTTCACCTTTTATGTTTATTTGATAAGCATCTAATAACTTGGTTCCAGATGTTTTGCAAATGCAATCAGACTTTTCATCTGATTATTTATGCATTTATCGCATCTTGGCTCTTCTGTTCAACAGCAGTGTGGGTTAATGGAAGAGTTAAGATATCTTTATTCGTCACATGTACATTGAACCACACAGTGAAATGCATCTTCTTTGCATAGAGCGTTCTCACAAGTGTCACCACGATTCCGGCACCAACACAGCATGCCCACAACTTCCTTACAGGCAGTGGCCGGAATTGAACCCAGATCGCTTTCACAGATTCACAGACTGTGACATGAACACACTGACAGGGCAGCTGGTTTTACCTAATGGGAGGGTTTTATGGACTTATACAGAGTGGAAAGTATCCTTTAAACAATGAGCCAACTAGATCTTGGTTTGACATTGCCACCTTTAATTTCTTCTTGTTGCAACTTTATGGACCAGCATTGGAAGCCTGAACCATACAGCTCAGAATTGGTAGTCCTTCTCCTTGGTGAAAGGATAGCTTGATGCTTGCTTAGAGTTGTGATGTATCAATAAGTACTGTAGGTCGTCTATGACTGTCACTCCGTTAGAATACGCATTTGTTTAGTCCCAATCACACAGTAAAACAATTATGAAGATTGATCATTTTTTGTGTGTAAGAAGGTTTATATGCACCTCCTTCTGCTTGGGGTCCTCTTCGTACTCCTGTGAAATCGAGTGCAGTTAATTTTGCATGCTTATCTAACAGCAGCTGATGGATCTCAAAGTAATTAATTATAAGTGAACTGTTAGATGAAGTTTCTGGAGGTAAGATGTATTCTTCTAAGGATTCTGATAACCAGATTGATTTCTGGGATTAGTGGATCGTCTTCCCAGGGGAAATTGAGCGGAATGGGCTGAGATGGATTGGAGTTCAGAAGATCGAGAAGTGATTTCATAGAATCAACTCAGATTTTGAGGGGATTGAGGGGCAGATTCTGTGAGGATGTTTCCTCTGCTTTGGGAGTCCAGAACTAAGAGGCACAGTCTCAGGGTAAGGAATTAACCACTTCAAACTAAGGTGACGAGGAATTTCTTCTTTCAGGGAATTATGATGTTTCGCAAGTTTCTGCCACACACAGCCATTGATACTGGGTCAAAAACTTTATTCAAGGGATAGGTTTTTGGACTAAAGGCTGCAGATATTGAGCAGGAAATTGGACAAAAGATCAGGCATGATCCATCAAATGACAGAGCAAAACTGCAGAATGGCCAAATCTTATTTTTGATATTCTTCATTGCAAATCTTTCTTAAGTGTAGATGATCCTTAATGTAATGGATAACAGGGCAGAGATTTACAAGGGTTACAATTCATCAAAAGTGATTGCACATCAAAGCAATCCCTGATACAAGAACTATCAGTCCATAAGTGCCATTGTACTCACTACACACTCAGTCAACATGTGACCAATTGTTTATGAAGCTTTGTCACGAAACGTTGTTTGCAGTTTAACCTAATAGCTTCCAAAGGCATCCACTGTGCAACTGTGCTTACCTGTTATGACAGATTCTATTTCTGATCTCTATGCTGCTGTTAACAGAGTCATAGAGAGATACAGCATGGAAACAGGCCCTTCAGCCCGCAGAGTCCATGCGACCACAACCAGCCATTTTTCACGAATCGTGCATTAATCATATTTTTTTCATTCTCCCCACATTCTCATGGAATATGCCGTTGTTAATGAGAGAGGATTGGTTCAGTAAAACTGAAACAGTAACTCAGATCAAGGAACCTAATCCGGATAATGTGATTGAAATCCTGTCGGAATATCTGAGTTTACGTTGAAAACTTCCAGTTTTAAAAAAATCTGAAACTTATAAATGACCAAAGGGTTTTTATTGAAAGTCAGAGCTTCACTGATGCCCTTGAAGGAAGGAATCCTGCCGCTTATGTGACTCCCTTTTGTGTCAAGGACCTAGCCAACGTGTGTGACTCCCACTCACCCACTGTCATGGTTCTCAATCTTCCTGCTTCGCATGGGGATTTCTGGAATGAGCAATTTGTCTCCCAGGCACTATTAGTAGTTGCCTGGAAAAAATGGTATGTGTTTATATAGTTATGATGTGATCCACTGACTGGCAACCATGACTTAGAGTTAACTCACGTTGTTGGAATCCATTACGATTCAGAAACAACTTTCTTATTGGTTCTGAGGTTAATGGCATTGGGACAGGCCTAGAAACTCTAGGCCCCGTGAGAGGAACTGAGAGAGGGAGGGGGTGTGAGAGAGGGAGAAAAAGGAACTGACACAAGCTGAGAGAGAGGGTGGCGATAAAGAGATAAGGAGATAGAGAAAGAAATGGGGAAAGGGGAAAGGATTGGGGTAAAGAAAGGGAGAAAAGAAAACACACAAACTGGAGGTTGGGGCAAAATAGGAAGAGTGGAAAGGGAGCATAGAAATTGAGGGAGCAGATAGAAGAAGTGAGAGGGAGAGAGAAGCACACAACGTGGGAGATGGAGGTGGAGGGAAAGTGGGAGAGACAAACACATAAACTGGGAGATAGCATTGGAAAGAGAGAGAGAGGGAGTGGAAGAGAAACTCAGACTGGGACAGAGAAAGGGAGAGAAACCCCATTGGGAGGAGAGAGGGTGAACCACAAAGCTGACGCAGGGTGATTGCATATTGTCTGTGACATGTGCTGTTGCTCGGAGTACCTTTGTTCCTAAAGGCAGGCTTAAAAGGTGACGATAGATCCAGTAAAACGAATCGTCTTTGGATTTGGTTTCATTATGTTGTAACTTGCCGTGTCTTGCAGGTAAATGTCACACATTCAGATGGCTTGTGATTAAGCCACACAGGAATAGCATCACATGATTTACTCAAGTTTGCATGACCAAATTTCCAAGGGACACGTCAAAGCAGAGTTTGCAACCTAATCTAAGAAGAAGCCGTTGAGTTGCTCTGAAGAAGTTTAAGAAAAGCAGTAATATTAGATCCCCAGGACTACAAGGCCCAGGAAATAAATGTCATCTTTCTTAACTCTTAATTTATAAAAAGCATAAAAATGGCATCACAGATTTTTAGAAGTACCTTGCAGAACCATGATTTTTACCATGAGTTCGGATTGCTTTGATGGAGTGCTTTAAAAATGTGCATGCACCTTTGGACAAGTCCATCCACAATGCAAAAAATCCCCTTTGTTGTTTCAGGTTTACGTTGCCTGCCCTCCCCTGCTTTGTAATCATGTTCCTTGCTGGAGAAGATTCTTGTTTATTCTCCAGTTTGGCATCCGATCCTTCAGCTTGAAACACCGAGGTGGTGCGGGAGTGGCCTAATGCCTCATCTTTTCTTCTCAAAAATGAGGTACCAAACTGGGAATCGAACTCAAAGTAGCTGTGTGATCGAAAGGCTAAAAGATTAGGTGACCTAGTCGCTGTTTCTTTTTTGATGCTGCCTCATGAGTCCACTCCAGTTCTTTATTCCAATCGTAACACGTGCTAATCTCATTTTTGGACCAGTGTTAACAGCAATAGAATTCAAACCTTCTGTTTATATGCTTATTATTGAGGCTATTTAGTCTATCGAGTTCATGCCAGTTCCTTGCAGAACAATCCCAACGGTCCCATTCCACCTTCTTATATCTCCGTAACCCTGCACCTTATTCTTTCTCACATGTCTGTTTACTTCCCTTTGATTCTTTTTGCCACTTGCTGGGACTGGGACTGAGTTATAGGGAGAGGTTATACAGGCTGGGCCTTTACTCCTTGGAGCATAAGAGACTAAGGGGTGATCTCACAGAGGTATATAAAAGCATAAGGGACTCATGAGGCGTGGCCTTTTATCCAGGGCTGGGGAATTGAAAACTAGAGGGCGTAGTTTTAATATTAGAGGTGAAAGGTTTAATAAGAAGCTGAAGGGCAACCTTTTTACTCAACAGGCGGTAGATAAGGGCAGGCACGGTAGTGTAGCGATTAGCATAACGCTATTACAGCGTCAGTGACCCGGGTTCAATCCCAGCCACTGTCTGTAAGGAGTTTGTACGTTCTCCCCGTGTCTGCATGGGTTTCCTCCAGGTGCTCCGGTTTCCTCCCACATTCCAAAGATGTACGGGTTAGGAAGTTGTGGGCATGCTATGTTGGCGCTGGAAGCGTGGCGACACTTGCGGGCTGCCTCCAGAACACTCTGTGAAGAAAGATACATTTCACTGTGTGTTTCGATGTACATGTGACTGATAAAGAGATCTTATCTTATATGGAACTAGCTGCCAGAGGAAGTGAGTGAGGCAGGTACATTTGACACATTTAAGAAGTATGTGGACAGGTATATTGATGACAACAGTTTAGAGGGATATGGGCCAAGTACTGGGAAATGGGATTAGCTTGAATATACATCTTGGTCGGCATGGATACATGTGGTCTGAAGGGCCTTTTTCTGTGCTGTACAATTCTATGACTCTATGACTTAACTGCACCACAAGATAACTTACAGTGGTCAATTAACCAAACTGAGTGCCCAGCAGAAACCTGCAGGGAGAACGTGCAAATTCCACGCAGACCAGACCAGGATCGAGCCTGGGTCCGTGGACCTGTGAGGCAGCAGCAGTAACTACTCTGCCACCATGCCACCGGATTATTTTCAGCCATGAATATGCGAGATGGGAAGACATTTGGGCAGAGACATGGATAGGAAAGGTTTAGAAGGATATGGGCCAAACGCAGGCAAATGGGATCAGCTTAGGTGGGCATCGTGATATGGGCACCTTTGTTAGCATGGACAAGATGAGCTGAAGGGCCTATTTCCGTGCTGTATTGCTGTATGAGATGGAAAATAAATGGTCCCGTTAGTGAACGGAATCAGAATCACAAAGGCCCACTGCTAAAGGAACAGAAGTCTAACTCTATTTAACAGTCAGGAGCCTGGTTCTAGGACGTGCTTTGGTGTTTTACATCTCCTACTCCTCTGTTAGAAGTTGGCCAATGAGTTTTGGGCAGTCACTGTACACAGTGCTCTCTCTGATGTTTTTAATGGACTTTAAATACCAGCCGGCACTGGGTCAATAGAATGTCACTTTTGATGCAGCGATGCTCATGAAAATGTTTCCACTGCAGCAGCCCAACACTTTTGGAGCTGTTGAGCCTGCTAATATCGAAACAGATGCTCGATGCATTTCCGCTGAGTGTGTTAAGGGTGTGTTGCCTGTGCAGAAGGATGGCACAGATATATTTTGCTTGTCATGGTTAATTACACATAATTATTCCAGTATGATCACATTGTATTTTATCACTGATGCAAGAAAATTAGTCCTTAGCTGTGCCTAATGTCACTTCTAACTGGGATTAAAAGGGCCTGTTTATAAACACAGTCAAAAATCCTTCTGTAAAAGAATTAAAGAAAACCAGCAAACAAGATCCTTACCCCTCAGAGGTGGTTTATTGTAGGGAGCTCAGGGTTTCAGGCTGTCAATGCAGCAAGAAATTAGTATGTGGATTCACAAACAACAGTGCAAGGATTAACTGTGACTTGAACAGAACCAACTTGTGCTCTGTAAAGTATAAATTGTACCTCGAGCAATGGGCAATGGAGAGAGGGATTAATACCTGCTTCCTTGGCAAGCTAAAGATTTAGAAGCAGAAACCACGCTGGGCTCCACTCAGAACATTCTCTCATACCCTGATTTTTTCCTTATACTTTCACACATCCCCTTTATACCAGTCTTGCACACACTTTAAACAATACTTAATATCATTACAGTACAATAATGAACTTGCAACAAGATTAACAACAAATTGCTTTCATATACAAACCTTTTAATGCTGTGTAAACTCTCAATACATTTCTCAACACTGGGCGATAAGTTCTGCAGCATCACTGGTACATCACACCACCTTTAGCATCCACAGCAAAAGGATGTAAGGTTTTGTACTTGAAAACTTGTCTCCATTGATAGTGGAACTTTGCTGTAAAAAAAGTATAAACCCTTGTGGGTAACAGAGGCTGGAGCCTGAAGGAACAGGGAATGACAATAATACAGAAATCTGGGGTTACTGGAGTTTGATGTTGTTTAGAGCTGGGAATGAATTTTTCTCTGAAGCTTGGGTTGAGGCTGGGTTTATAGTTGAGGTTAATTTTAGTATTGAGTCAGGAGTTGATGCTGGTGATTTTGATGTCAGGTCCCAGATTGAGGCTGAAGTTAAGTTTATGGTTGAAATTGATGCTGGCACTTGGTTTAAGTTAGGGGCCACCCATTACAAGCCATCTGAACCTAACCCATTTGTTTTATATGTTTAAATAGCTCCTTCAATGTCCATTAACTGTGCAGTTAATGCTAGGGGAACACTGTATTTGGCCATCTTCAAAGAGGCAGGTTACATCTCTGCCAAATGGGTTATTTAGCAACACAGAGGCTTGGACTTTTCTGGAAAAAAAATGCAGTTTGAGAAGGACAAAATTCAATCAGAAACAAAACTCTTGAACTTGAAGCCAATGAAGTTGGTATGACTGGCAAATTGTGCAAGGTAAGCTGGGAACTCAGGTTAAACAATTGCCCATTGACAAACAACAAACATTTAAAGATGTAGAGCACTTAACAAGTTAAATGACAGGGGAAAAGTGATCCACTCCTATCTAACTCGCGTGGTCAAGGATGGGTTTAGATTGAAACAAAGCTTGTACCGTCCCCAAATACGTCTGGTCATTGTGGAAGTTCAAGGAAGCATGAAAGGGCAATCCAGTGGTTAATAAAGAAGAAGATGGATTACAAGAATACTTTGGCAAGCAGAGTAACAAAGATATGGGTGCCTTACTGGAAGAAGCAGAGAAATTGTAAGAGGGAATAAAAGAATAAAAGAAATACTTATATGTCTTTGCTGTAGCATAAACAATAACAGAAATAGAGTGGATCTCCTGGTTAAATGGTAGCCAGGAATTTCAAGTAATTACTGTAAAGAAAGTTGTGATGAAATGAAAGGAATTAAAAGCAGGCAAATGCCCCACATGTGGAGACCAAGTGGCTCAGTGATACCCCGTTTGGTTTCACCAGGACCACTCCAGTCCGGAGCTCAGCACATCCCATCACAGACCAAAGAACTGAATTCCAGAAGTGTGGGTTGAGTCGTTATCAAGTCAACAGTTGCCCGAGTGTCACATCAAGGAGACCTGCTAAAACTGAAGTCCATGGGAAGCTAAAGGAAAAACACTATTGGTGTTGGTTTATTATTGTCACTTGTACCGAGGTACAGTGAAAAACTTGCCTTGCATACCGATCGTACAGGTCAATTCATTACACTAGTCGGAAACCTCTCTCAGACAAAGGAAGAGGTCAAGTCAAGTTGAGTTTACCGTCATGTGCACAAGTACGGTGAGGTAGAAGTACAATGAAAAAATTGCTGCAACATCACAGGCGTGTAGGTACAGACAGCACACAGAATATAATACATATATTATACATAAATTATACAATACAGTGAAGAGAAAGAAAAGTCTGCAAAACAAGACATTACTGCAAAAAAAAGAGACAAGTCCATGGTGCAAGAGCTGGTCCATAGTGTTCTGTTACTAAAGTAGGAGTAGGGTAATGCAGGTCAGTTCAAGAACCTGCTGGTTGTAAAAAAGTAGCTGTTCTTGAACCTGGTGGTGTGGGTCTTCAGGCTTCTGTACCTTCTGCCTGATGGTAGCAGCGAGAGGAGGGCATGACCCAGATGGTGGGGTCCTTGATGATAGATGCTGTCTTATTGAGGCAGCACTTCCTGGAGATGCAACCATTTCAGCCCAGCAGGGTCCCAGAGCAGTGTCCTAGGCCCAAACAACTCCAGTCGTTTCATAAATGACCTTCCTTCTGTCGTAAGGTCTAAAGTGGGAATGTTCAGATGATTGCACAGCATCAAATTCTATTTGCATCTGCTCAACAAATGAAACAGTCCATGTCTGCATGCAGCAAAATGTAGATAACATTCTGGCATAGGCTGATGAGTGGCAAGTAACACTCTCTCCACAAAAATGCCAGATAATGACCATGTCCAACAAAAGGGAATATAACTACTTACCCCTGATGTTCGATGGCATTACCATTGTTGATTCCTCCACCATCAACATTGTAAATTGGTAAATCAGTTTATAATTGTCACGTATCGAGATACAATGAAAAATTTGTTTTACATGCCATTCATACAGATCATTTCATTACAACAGTACATCGAGGTAGTACAAGAGAAAACAATAACATAATGCAGAATAAAGTGTTACAGTTACAGAGAAAGTGCAGTGCAGGCAGATAATAAGATGCAAGACCATAACAAGGTAGATTGTGAGGTCAAGAGTCCACCTTATCATTCAATAGTCTTCTCACAATGGGTAGAAGCTGTCCTTGAACCTGGTGGTACGTGCTTTCAGGCTTTTGTATCTTCTGCCTGATGGGAGGGGACAGAAGAGAGAATGTCCGGGGTGGGAGGGGTCTTTGATTATGTTGGCTGCTTTACCAAAGTAACAAGAAGTGAAGAAGTATAGACAGAGTCCTTGAAGAGGAGGCTGGTTTCCATGATGTGCTGAGCTGTGTCCACAACTCTCTGAAGCTTTTTGTGGTCTTGGGCAGAGCAGTTGCCATACCAAGATGTGATGCATCCAGATAGGATGCTTTCTATGGTGCATCGATAAAAATTGGTGAGGGTTGATGGGGACATGTCAAATTTCTTTAGCCTCCTGAGGAAGTACAGGTGCTGGTACTCTTTCTTGGCCGTGGCATCTACGTGGTTCGACCAGGACAGGCTATTGGTGATGTTCACTTCTAAGAACTTGAAGCTTTCAACCCTCTCAATCTCAGCACCATTGATGTAGACCGGTGCATGTACACCGCCCCCCTTTCCTGAAGTCAGTGATCAGCTCTTTTGCTTTGCTGACATTGAGGGAAAGGTTGTTGTCATGACACCATGTCACTGAGCTCTCTATCTTCTTCCCGTACTCTGACTCATCGCTGTTTGAGATATGGCCTACAACGGTGGTATCATCTGCAAACTTGTAGATGGAGTGCAGTAGAATCTGGCCACGCAGTCATGAGTGTATAGGGAGAAGAGTAGAGGGCTGAGGACGCAGCCTTGTGGGGCACTAGTGTTGAGGATAATCATGGTGGAGGTGTAGCAGCCTATCCTCACTGATTGCCATCTGTTGGTCAGGAAGTCACGGAGTCCAGAAATTCCAAATAGGCCACAAATACCATGATTACAAGGACCGGTCAGAGGCTGGCTGTCCCACAGCCGGTAACTCACCACCTGTTATCCCAAAGCCCCTTCCACCATTGACAAAGTACCAAGTCAGGAGTGTGATGGAATAACCTTAACTTGCCTGGATGAGCACAGCTTCCAAAAACACTTGAGGAGCTCAATGCCACCCAGGACCAAGCTATCTACTTGATTGCTGTGTCTTATTCACCATCCTAAGCACTCATCCCCTTCACCACAGGTGAACTGTGACCGCAGTATGTACCATTCAGAAAGTACACTGCAGTCGCTTGCCTGGGCTACTGCAGCAGAAACCCCCCGAACACCACCATCTGCAGGATCCCTTTTCCTAATCAGGAAATATATCACCATTCCTTCGTTGACATTGGGATTTAACTCCTAGAACTCCCTACCCAACAGCAGTGTGGGAGCACCTTCACTGGCTGTGGTTCAAGAATACAGCTCACCATCTCCTTCTCACAGGCAATTAGGGAAATAAATGCTGGCATTGCCAATGATGCCCAGATCCCAAAAAGAAATTGAAAAAAAAATGAACTGAGATCCTGTGTATCTGTGCAGGTGGATGTACGTACCCAGGGCAATATTTATGGAAGAGCAAGGTTTCCCTTGATTCCTGGACTTCACATCCTTCAACTAATATCACTGCAAACAGACTGAAAGATCATTATCTCATTGCTAAATGTGGGGTATCACAGTACACAAATATGCTCTTTGGTTCTGTAGTGTTTTGTCATCCTCAGCTCATAAAGGGCACTCTATAAATATACAAGTAATTTCCCTGCATAGTGCCAGCTCAATTATAACAATTAGAATTCCCAGATTCAGAGGTTAAACTATTGGATTTTATTGCCTGAAAATCCACAAGTAGTTTGCAGGTGATATGCATATCCAAATAAACTCTTAATTTTAGTCATTTGTAACTTCATTTATTTAGTGTGAATGCATTATTTCTTGCTGTCTTTTGAGAGCATTACTATATTGTTAGCTGACAATTAAGGCAAGCTGCAAAAATAGCTTGCTTGCCTGAAGCAAAATTAATGCCAGATAAAGTCAATAACTTATCCATCAGGTGTCATGTGCATGACTCTCTTTAAAGCACAATATGACAGGCACATTTATCTGATGCTCAAAGCAGTTCTGGTGATTTTTTTCCCATTTGCTTTGCCCTTTCTGATGTCTGTACCAGCTCTTGTCTTTGAAGACTGCGATCCTTAAGGGAATTATAAAAATAGTCGTAAATTTCACTTTGTTTCAAATGCTCGGGATGACAAACTTTAGGTTGCGAAGTGTTTGCAGTCTGTGAGAGACCAAGAGGGTCATCCTGAAGAAAGAACGCAATCTTCTGTTTTTTCTCAACCTGCAGGTGTTTAAAGGAATGAGTCCCAACCCTTAGTGATTTCATGTAATTTCTAAAAAAATGAGCTGGAAACCCATTCTGTGTCTAACCAGGATGACAGGGCATTGCAGGAGGGATCTCATCCCAGTCGACCATGATATCTACCGATGATAATCCAATTTTATTGCATTAGACCCGTATCCTTCTGCGCCTTTTCTATATAAGTACACTTCCAAATGCCTTTTAACTGCTGCAACTGGACCCACCTCCACCACGTCCTCTGGCAGCTCATCCCAGATAACCACCAACTTCTGAGTGAAAAACATACCACTCCAGTCTTGACCCTACCACCTTCAAGATTTGGTCAGCACAGTGGTGCAGTTAGTAGAGCCACTGCCTCACAGCTCCGGCAACCCAGGTTCGATCCTGACCTCCAGTGCTGTCAGTGTGGAGTTTGCATGTTTTCCCTGTGACTGTGTACCCCTGACCTCCAGTGCTGTCAGTGTGGAGTTTGCATCTTTTCCCTGTGACTGTGTAGGTTTCCCCTGGTTTCCTCACGTAATATGAAGATGTGCAGGTTGGATGGTTAATGGGCCACTGTAAATTTCCCCCAGAGTGTCGGTGAGTGGCAGAATCTGGAGGAGTTGATGGGAATGTGGGGAGAATAAACTGGGATTTCTGTCAGATGTGAAAATGGATGATTGATGGTGGGTGAGGATACAATGGGCCGAAGGGCCTGTTTCCACACTGCATGATTCTACCTACCTCCATCTCTTCGCTGCCTCTGTGTTACACAGATAAAAGTGTCTAAATTATTCACCATTCCAAAACTGCTTGGTGTAAGCAGCACTTTCTTGTTCTGACAGGCTTCTGATGATGTACATCATTTCAGAAGATTTGTTGACCTAATGTCCTGACCAAGGTCATGGGAGAACCAGATATGTTCCCACTAACCTGTCAATACCACTTCAGGCTTGAACACAGTGACATCGATTAGCATCAATCATATAGATTTATACTCGGTTCCGTTGGAAAAGAAGTGACTGGAGCCACATGCTTCGGCTGCAACTGGTTCCTCTGACCCTATTTCCTGCCTTCCCTATTCCCTTTCCAATTCTTCCTCAACAAATGCCGTTATTAAACAGATACAGCCTTTGCTTCAATAGCCACGTGTAATAAAACACCACCACTTAACGAAAAACACATTCTGGCATATTCCTGCTTTCATATATCCCATGTTGATTCTGAGTTTGCTCCTGATTTGCCAATGAACAGAATTAATTTCTCACAATTTACTGTCCAAAATGTTGCATTACTGTGAAAGCAGTTAAATCCCCTTTCCCAGGACAGAACCCCATCACTGTAACCTCCCATTTCCATTATTATTCCATGCAAGACATTAGAGCGGTGGAGAGCACAGAGTTTTGAAGTTAACCTTGCAAAATGGGTCGGTGGTCGGGTGGAAGATAGACTAATGGAAGTAGGGACAAAAGGAATGAACTCTGGTGCCAGTGGATCTGAGGTGGAGGCTTAGATTTTCATTATATTAATTACAAAGTAAGGGACAGATTACTTGAACTAAGTTTGCAGATGACTCGAGGTTGTGCGGACACTGGCAAGAACGTACAAAGGGACTGACCCACATCGTAGGAGAAGGTATCACCACATTAGATAGAGTTCAATACAATGAGGTGTGAGGAAAAGACAAACAAAGAAGGAGCAGATCTACCTCTGTCCTGGGATTGCTGGGCTGCTCCCAGCACAATCCAGGGCATCGTCTTCTGCTGGGGATTGGCTCCACACTCACAAACAACACTCAAATTATTTTTAAAAACTGTAATATTAGTCTTAAAGTGTACACAAACCAACCTCACACAGGAGCCACCTCCCCACCATCTCCCAAGCACCACTCCGCCCCAAATCTGGTGATAGACACCTCTTCACCTCCTCTCCGCACCTCAACCCCAGTGCTTCCATTCTGATTCACCCACACCGAGCCTGAGGTGAACAAATTCTCCCTCCAGCTAAAAATGGAGAAGACCCATGGCCATTGATGTTGGCCCCAACAAAAGTTGCCCCCTGCCACCAAATCTACCTCCTCCCCCACTCCTGTTGTAGGCTGGAACAGTGAAGAGAGCGTTTGCGAAAACTAATTGCACCCTCAACGATGATTTACATTTGAACATCCATAACTCAGAATATTATTATCACATACAGTCATTATATTTGACAGCATTTTTGGTCTTTAATCGACTTTCACATTCTAACACGCAGTACAGTAAAACTCCAATCATCTGCCACCCTTGGGACTTTGGTGGTTCCTGACTGGCAGATTTTCTGCACTATTGGATATTATTCCTATTAATACACCAACACACTTCGTCTTTTTTTTGTTATATGTTACACAGCAGTATGATAAATCTTCCAACAAACCTGGCAGATTTAAACAGAACACAGTAACTGGGACCAAGGTATATTAATGGGAGAGCAGAAACTGGGGCTCTGGTGTGTTACTGGAACTGTTGAACTAGGGCCCCAGTGTGCTAAAGGAAGTGCAGAATCTGGGACCCTGGTGTGTTGAACCATTACTGTCTTCTGTTATAGGAAGTTTGGGGAACAGCATCCAGTGAGCCAGATGCCAAACCATCAGGATTTCTGGACAATTGGATAGCGGATTATCAGAGTTTTCTGATACAACGTGTACAAAGTTTGTGCCAGGAGCTTTGGGAGAAAGTTAACCCGATCCACATGTGTCCACAGTGACCAGATGTAAGCTGAAACCAGTTTTTGTCTCTGATCCTCTGAGGTCAATAGGTTCAGTGACTTTGGAATCTTGGCCTCAGTGCTCTCCCATTTCTGCTCTCCCATTAACACACTGGGGCCCCAGTTTCTGCTCTCCCATTAAGATACCATGGCCCCCAGTTGCTGTGTTCTGTTTAAATCCGCCAGGTTCGCTGCAGGATTTATCATACTGCTGTGGAACATAAACACAAAAATGACTTGAACTGTGTTGGTGCATTAATAGGAATAATGAGGCCAAGATTCCAAAGTCAGCTCAATGGCTTCTGCGAGTTATGGCCGAGGAGTTGTTCATCCTACCGGTGTCATCCAGGGGCATTGGGCCGAATCAAGCTGATTGGTGGCCAGAATTTCCACGGGGAACCGCCCACATCTCCATTCAAGTTCGTTTATTGTCAAAGGCATACATACACAGGGTATAAATGCCATGGAAATTAGCTTTATTGCAGAAGCAGCACTGTAGACAATAAACATGACAAGCATAATTTAACATAAACTTCAATTGTACATAAATTACAGGACCAAATAAACATCATAACACTAGTGCAAGATTGAGAGAGAGGTAAGGAAATACAGTCTGAGGTAGTGTTAAGGGTTTACAGGTCAGTTCAAGAACCTGATGGCAGTGGGGAAGAAGCTGTTGTTGAACCCTGAGGTGTGGGTCTTCAGGCTCCTGTACCTCCTGCCTGATGGTAGCATCGAGAAGAGGGCATGGCCTGGATGGTGGGGGTCCCTGATGATGGATGTCACCTTCCTGAGACATCGCCTCTTGTAGATGTCCTCGATGGTGGGGAGAGCTGTACCCGTGATGGAACTGGCTGAGTCCACCACTCTCTCTGTAGCCTGATGCGTTCCTGTGCACTGGGGTTTCCACACCAGGCCGTGATGCAACCAGTCAGAATGCTTTCCACTGTACATCCGGAGAGGTTTCTCAGAGACTTTGTTGGCTTGCCGAATCTCTTTACACTCAGCCAAACCCATAACCTAGAAGTCCAAGAAGAGCTGAAGGTCAGGTGTCAGTGTACCTGGTTGTCCCCTGTGCTGCCAGCTTCACCCATGGAAGCCAGGGAGGGGCTTCCGAAGGGAGGCTTCCTCACACAGGAAGGGGATGGCAGAAGAGCCCTGGCCTCAGTTATATATCTTTTTGCAATCAGACATTTTAAAAAAACCTCAAAAGCGTTTTGTGATGATGAGCTATCAAAAACCAACAGTGAACAGAAGGGGCCACAGAATGCATTGCCTGAGTCCGACTCATCAGTTGGAGCCCCTCCCTCTCGTGGGATACCTTTCGTAGCCCCTTGCAGGAATTCCTCTCGGCAGTGAGGGATTAGTTTGTCCAGCTCTCCACATCTGGAAAGTTAGTTCCTGGTGGGTCAGCACAGCAGGCAGTAGCCCAGTCCATGTCCAGCCCAGTGTGATGGATGCCAGCACTGAGTGGTACGTGCAGTGTTTGGCCGAGAATGTGAAGTCTCAGCTGGGTAAATGCCTTGGGACTGACAGGGGATGGACTACCAACAATTCGACAGTTCATGAGTGAGGAGGAGCGGGAGCTGGAAGAGACACACGTATCAGTTTTTTTTTTACCTCTGCATTATTAAATTTCTAAGTTTCTTATGGTTGAATTTTAGCTACTACTAATATGTGGCAAACGTCTTGTTTGCACTCAAATAGAAGTTATCTTGGTCAAGGGATGGGTTTACATTGGAAAAAGGCTTTTCATAATTTGGTTGGTTAGTACAGAAGCAGGAAACCATAGGCTAGTCACCTAACATCAGTCATCCAGAATCCAATCTTGAGGAGGTAATTAGAACATGTAGAACATAGAACATTACAACACAGTACAGGCCCTTCAGCTCATGATGTGATGCCGACATTTTATCCTGCTCTAAGGCCTATCTAACCCTTCCCTCCAACGTAACCCTCCATTTTTCTATCATTCATGTACCTATCCAAGAGTAGCTTAAATGTCCTTAATGTATCTTCCCCCACAACCTCTGCTGGCAGTGTGTTCCATGCACCCGCCACTGTCTGTGTAAAAAACTTACCTCTGACTTCCCCCCTAAACCTTTCTCCAATCACCTTAAAATTATGCCCCCTCATGATAGCCATTTTCGCTCTGGGAAAAAGTCTCTGACTGTCCACTCGATCTATGCCTTTTATCATCTTGTGCACCTCTATCAAGTCACCTCTCATCCTCCTTCTCTTCAAAGAGAAAAGCCCCAGCTCACTCAACCTATCCTCATAAGACATGCTCTCCAATCCAGGCAGCGTCCTGGTAAATCTCCTCTGCACCCTCTCTAAGGCTTCCACATCCTTGAGGTGACCAGAACTGAACACAATGCTCCAAGTGTGGTCTCACCAGAGTTTTATAGAGCTGCAACATTACCTCACGGCTCTTGAACTCAATACCCCAACTAATGAAGGCCAACACACCATACACCTTCTTAACAACCCTATCAATCTGCGTGGCAACCTTGAGGGATCGATGGATGTGGATCCCAAGATCCCTCTGTTCCTCCACACTGCTAAGAGGATATTTGGAAAATTATAAGACATTCAAGCAGAGTCAACATGGTCTTATGGAAAGGAAGTTGTGTTTGTCAAATGAAAGGTATAGATAAAACAGATCATCGAAGTCTTCTTCCAATGTTAGGGGTATCAAAAACAAGAGAACGTAGGTTTAAGGTGAGAGGTGGAAGTTTTAAAAGAGACCTGACAGGTGATTTTTTCACACAGAGAATGATATCTGGAATGTGCTGCCAGAGGAGGTGTGGGAATCAGACACAATCGCTTTTTTTTAAGGGGCATTCAGAGAGACACTTAAATAGGCAATGCACCGGAGGATAACATCTTAATGCAGGCAAATAGATTTGTGAAGGTAGGTAAAAGGTCAGCGTGGTGGTGGGTCAAAGAGCCCATTTCTGTGCTGTACAGCTCTATGACTCTATGCGTGTGTTCTGGAGGATGAAACAAACAGGAGATGAAGGATTGTCAGAAGGCATTTGATCAGGTGCCACATAAAAGGTTACTACACAAGATAAGGTTGCACGTTTTTGAAGGTAATTTATTGGAAGAGATAGGAGATTGCTTAATGAACAGAAAATGGAGAGTATAGATAAATGGATCATGCTTGGATTGGTGATCAGTAGCTAGCGGGGTCCCTCAGGGATCATTCTGATGTTGCAGCAACTTACAATCTACACCAATAACCTAGATGAAGCATCAAGTGTACTGTGGAAAGATTTGCTGATGATGCAGTAATTTGTGGGTTAGAAAATTATGAGCAGGACAAAAAGAGACAGCAGAGGATGTAGATATGTTGAAAGTTGGCAGATGGAGTGTAATGTGGGAAATGTGAGATTATCTACTTTGGAAGGAGAAATGAAAAACTAAATTATTATTTAAGTGGAGTGAGACTACAAAATGCACAAAGGAATCTGGGGATCTCAATAAATGAATGCAAAGACTTGGCCTGCAGTTACAGCAAATAATTTGGACAGCTCATGGAATGTTGGCCTTAGTTGCAAGGGGTATTGAGCATAAATGGAGGGAAGACACAAGAGACTGCAGACGCTGGAATTTGGAGCAACAAACAATCTGCCGGAAGACCTCAGAATGTTGAGCAGCATCTGTGGGGGAAAGGAAATGTCCACACTTTGGGTCGAAACCCTGCATAAATGCAGGGAAGTTTTGATGCATCTTTAGAAGTGAGACTGTACCTGCAGTGATTCGTACTCTTTTGCTCGCCATATTTGAGGAATGTTGGAAACTCTGGAATAATAGAAACAGGGAAACAGGACCAGTAGGCTATTTGACCCTTTAAGCCTGGTCCACCATTCAGGAAAGTTAAGGCTGACCCTTTATCTCAATACTATATTCCCACTCTCTCCCCTATACCCCTTGATGACTAAAATCCACCGACTTCTCTCGCAGAAATATTCAGCGAATTGGCCTCCACAGCCTTCTGTGGTAGAGAAATCTATAAATTCATTACTGAGTGAAAGAAGGTTGTCCTCATTTCAGTTCTAAATGCCTTACCCCGTATCCTGACACTGAACTGTGCTTGCATTGGAGGCAGTGCAGAGAAAGTTCATCAGATTGATTCCTGAGGTGATGTGGTTGATGAATGAAGAAGGGTTAAGCAGATTGGGCCTAAACACATAGAAGAATTAGAGATGTTCCAATTGAAACATGTGAAAATCTGAGGGGGCCTGACATGGTGGATGCCGAGGGGATATTTTCCTGAGGAAGGATATTTTTAACTCAACGGCGTGGTTTCAGGATAACACATCAGCCTTTTCAGATGGAGATAAGAAGAAATTTCTTCTCTCAGAGAGTTGTGAATCTTTGGAATTCTCTGGAGAGCTATGGAGGAAGAGGCTTTGAATATATTCAAGGCAGAGACAGATGGACATTCAACGACAAGGGTGTCAAGGGGGATGGGGAGAGAGTGGGAAATTGGTGAACATTTGGAAAATTGCTGATACTGGAAATCTGAAATAAAAACAGGAGATGCTGGAAACACTCAGCAGATCGGACAGCATCTGTGGAAAGGGAAACAGTTGACGTTTCAGGTACAAGATTCTTTGTCAGGATATAAAGTGGTGGAAGTGGGACTGTGGTGTTCGTTGAATAGTGGAGCAAGCTTACTGGGCCAGCTGGTCCGTATGGGCTCCTGTTTCTTATGCTCTTATTTAGTATGAAGAACAAACCTGCTACATAAACCTATTCCCATCACTTCATGAGATGCAATTGTTTTCACTTGACTGTGTACTTTCAATCGACAAGTGCCTTTAAAATGGTTAACTCAGCCTCACTGTTAGTACCTTATATTGTTTGCCAAACCTTTTACATTTATTTGAAGCTTCACAGCTGGCAAGAGGCCTTATAAGGATCTTGCCGTCAATAGGATTCACAATTCAGAGACACAAGAGACTACAGATGCTGGAATCTGGAGCAACAATCTGCTGGAGGTGAAACAGCATCTGTGGGGGGAGGGGGGAAAGAATCGTCGACGTTTCAGGTCGAGACCCTGCATCAGGTTGGGGCTGGCGCAGTGGCACAGCTAGTACAGCTGCTGCGTCACTTCTCCAGCAATCTGAGTTCAAACCTGACATCCGGTGTTCTCTGTGTTGGGTTTGCACATTCTCCCTTCTTCCGGGGGCTCCCGTTTCCTCCCACATCCCAAAGATGCAGATTAGTAGGTTAAATGGACACTGTAAATGGGTGTCGAGTTGAGTGGTAGAATTTGGGAGAGTTGTCGGGAATGGGGTAGAATAAAATGAGATTAGTGTAGAATGAACGTAAATGAATGCATGGTGGTTAGCATAGACTCGGGGCCAAATGGCCTGTTTCCATGCTGTTGAATATGTTACTCTATGAAATTCACTCTTTTATCCTGCTGGCATTGTTGTTATCTTTACAACTTTCTAAAGTGTCTTTGATTTTTTTTCCCTGATGATTTTTAGCGGAGAGGATTTTACTTTTGGGCAGTTGTGTAGATGGGAATTAATGGTTAGTTCACCTATTAGTCACCCTGTATCTGATTTTCCCCTCTTTTGAGTTGAATTGAATTCTAACCCTTTTGTGCTGGAATGGTTTCCTGCACACTACCTTGTAGCCAGGTGTTAGCATTAGATGCCTGAGTGAGGTGCATGGAACATGGAATGGATATGATGCCCAGAATCCAGCCGTCTGATACTCTCTCATCCCCAGAGAGGGAGCGTTTTGAAATTATTCTGTGATAAACTGTATTTTTAGAAATATTTACTGGTAGTTGCCAACTGATTCTCAGCAAAGCTTTTAGACCACAGTGTGATTACGGTGAACTTTTTGGGTGAAAGGCAGAAGAACTTAATTAACGAGAAAAAAGAATGCTGACAGTCAAGCCCAGGAAATGTTATTATTAAGGTTTTGGCAAACATTATGCAAAATTCTTCTGCTTTCAGATTAAAAACAAACTCCATCATCCATTCAGGCTGACTGACATGGTCTCATTAAGTTATGTGGAAGCAAAGACTGCTTTAAATACTATTGATGTAGTACTGGCAGTTAGAGAAGCAAACGTCTGATTTCCAACGATGACTCTAAGGGCTGGCTCATTCATCATCCACTCAGTTCTTATGGCTTATTAACAGATGTTGTTTAATCTCTAAGGAACAATATGATAAATGTAGGCAGCTACAGATGGTCATTGGAAGAATCTTTCTTCCCTCCTTTCCTTCCCGTTGCAATAAGGGAGATGACACCATGAAAGGTTTTCCCTCACATGTTTCAAACAGCTGAGAGCAAGGGTTCCACACACCTCTTCGCTCAGAGTCCACAATGTACCTGAGGTAAAATAATCACCGTATTTGATTCCAGCACAATGTCAAACCATGGTAGCTTAGCATTAAGATGCCAATGTTGCCTTAAGATTTAAGGTTGCCTGAAACATTCACAGTAGTTTCTATGTGCAAGCTAAGGGATTGAAGGCTATGAACCCAGTGTGAGTAAATGACATTAGTTGTAGATAGGTACAATGGCCAACATGGACACAGTGGCTAAAGGGTCTGTTTCTGTGCTGCATGACTCTATGGTTCTATGGCGAAAAAGAAATCAAAGCTATTGGAAAATATATGAGTGGGTTTTATCTTGTGGCTCCTATTTAATAGGTCAGAACCTTCAATGAATTTATCAGAGATTGGGAGCACCAGGGTGAAAACCTGGCAGATAATGCCAAGGTGAGGGAGACAACTTGCACTGAGCTCCAGATGGGTACAGGAAGGTAATGAGGAGGGTGCTGATCATTGAACAGATGAACAAAAGAGTTATTGGAGCAACACACAAAATGCTGGAGGAACTCAGCAGGTCAGGCAGCATCTGTGGAGGGAAATAAACAGTCGACGTTTCAGGTCGAGACCCTGCATCGGGACTGGAAAGGAAGAGGGGAGAGAGCCAGTATAAGAAGGTGGGGGAGGTTTTGGAGCAAGAGCTGGCAGGTGGATCTAGGTGAGGGGGGGGTGATGGGCAGGTGAGGGAGGGGGGAGAGTGGGAGTGATGTAAGAAGCTGGGAGGTGATAGGTGGAAGTGACAAAGGTCTGAAGAAGATGGAATCTGACAGGAGAGGACGGTGGACCACGGAATAAAGGGATGGAGATGGGGAGAGGAACTGGTGGGTGAACTGTGTGGGTGGTGGGCAGATGGAGAGGGCGAGGGAGGGGAGAAGATGGGGTGGGCCGGTGGGAGAAGGGGAAAAAAGGGACAGGGGAGTGGTTACTGGAAGTTAGAGAAATCGATGTTCATGCCATCAGGTTGGGGACTACCAAGGCAAAATATGAGGTGTTATTCCTCGAATCTGCACCTAAGCAGTAGAGGAGGTCATGGACAGACATGACGGTGTGGGAAGAGGAAGTAGAATTAAAATGGCCGGCCACCAGGAGATCCCGGCTGGTACGGTGGATGGAGTGAAGGTGCTCGATGAGATTTCCAGCATCTGCAGTCTCTCTTGTGTCTCCAAAAAAATTATTGGATCAGTCACTTCATGTAATAAGGTGAAGCAGAGTTGGGTCTGGTCAGGAGATACTGAGGACAATCCCTCAGTGCAGGCAAGCGGTGAAATTCTCTGATGGATGAGACTGGCAATCTCTGGAGATGCCCCCGTGTTTTCCATCAGGCATCTGGCCCCTCCAAAAAAGGTCAATGTTTTATCAGGCACCAGCAGGGAGGTCATGAGCTGTGAATCTACAGACACACCACAGCTGTTACATGAACCTGATGCAGTTTGAAGTGCCTCAAGTTGAAAGTGGCAGGAGAGGCCAAGAAATCAGACTACTGGCCATATCTCCTGATGGGTATTCTCAGCACTTCCCTTGTGGTTAACTATGGAGTACAGTTACCACAAATAGATGAGTCCTTCAACAGTAAAATCTGTGCCTTGTGCTTTCACTGAATATGATTTACTGTGGAACAGATTGAAGAGATACGTAATCCCAAATCACAGTAAATCACTGTGAACTGTGCATGCAAGTCACTCCATGATTATTGGCCACTACACAGTATAGAATAATCGAATCATAGAAATGTACAGTGCAGAACTGAGACATTTCGGCCCATCTAGACCATGCCGACCTCAATGTCTATCTAGGCTAATCCCATTTCCCTGCATTAGGCCTGTATCCCTCCAGTCCGCTCCCATCAAGGTACCTGTCCAAATGTCTTTTAAACGTACTAACAATATCTGCCTCCAGTACAGCCTCTGGCAGCTCGTTCCAACTATTCACAACCATCTGTGTGAAAAAAATTAGCCCTTAAATCTCCTTTAATTTTCTCCTCTCTCTCCTTAAACCTGTTCCCTCCAGCTTTACACTGCCCTGCCCTGGGAAAATGACACTACCTCTGCCCTTCATAATTTTGTAAACCTCGATAAGGTCACTCCTCAGCCTCCTACGTCCCAGTGAGAACAAACCCACCCTGTAAATCTCCTTATAACCACAGCCCTCCATCCCAGGCAACATCCTAGTGAATTTCTTCTACACTCTCTCCATCGCTACCACATCCTTCCTGCAGTCTGGCGACCAGAATTTTACACAATACTCTTAAGTATTGGTATTGGTTTATTATTGTCACTTGTTCCGAGGTACAGTGCAAAACTTGCCTTGTATACCGTTCATACAGATCAATTCATTACACAGTGCATTGAGGCAGTACAGGGTAAAAACAATAACAGAACACAAAGTAAAGTGTCACAGCTACAGGGAAGTGCATTGCAGGTAGACAATAAGGTGCAAGGTCATAAAAGGGTAGATTGTGAGGTCAAGAATCCATTTCATCGTATAAGGGAACCATTCAATAGTCTTATCACCGGGGGATAGAAGCTGTCCTTGAGTCTAGTGGTATGCGCCCTCAGGAGAGGGGAGAAGAGAGAATGACCCAGGTGGGTGGGGTCTTTGATTATGCTGGCTGCTTCACCAAGGCAGCGAGAGTTATAGACAGAATCCATGGAGGGGAGGCTCTTTTCCGTGATACGTTGGACTGTGTCCGCAACTCTCTGCAGTTTCTTGCGGTCCCGGGCAGAGCATACCAAGCTGTGATGCATCCAGATAGGATGCTTTCAATTGCACATTGATAAAAATTGGTGAGTGTCAAAGGGGACATGCCAAATTTCTTTAGCCTCCTGAGGAAGTAGAGGCACTGGTGAGCTCTCTTGGCCATGGTGTCTACGTGGTTGGACCAGGACAGGCTGTTGGTGATGTTCACTCCTAGGAACTTGAAGTTGTCAGCCCTCCCGACCTCAGCACCATTGATGTAGACAGGTGCATGTCCATTGCCCCTCTTCTTGAAGTCAATGAAGTCAATCTTTTGTTTTGCTGACATTGAAGGAAAGTTTCTTGTCATGACACCATGTCACTAGGCTCTCTATCTCCTTCCTGTACTCCGACACATCGTTATTTGAGGTATGGCCCACTACGGCGGTATCATCTGCAAACTTGTACAGTCTATCCAAAGTTTTTTGCAACTACATCATGATGTCCCGACTCTTATATTAAATGCTTTGGCCAATGAGGGCAAGCACACCAAATGCCTTTTTCACCACCCTATCCACCTGTGTCGCCACTTTTAGGGAACTATGCACATGTACCCTTAGGTCTCCCTGTACATCAACTCTCATCAGGTCCCTGCGATTTGCCCTAAATGTTCTATCAGAATTTGACCTCCCAAAATACACTTGTCTGGATTAAATTCCATCTGCTACTGCGCCACCCAACTTTCCAGCTGACCTATGCCCTGCTGTGTCTTTAAACAACCTTCTTCGCTGTCTACAACTCCACTACTTTTCACGTTGACTGCAAACTGACCAATCATATCACTTGCATTCTCATCTGAGTCCTTTCTGTACATTGCAAACAATAAAGGTCCCGGCACCGATCCCCGCGACTGGTATGGACTGGTAACACTGGTGTACTGAGACCTAACCTACTTGTCCAGGATTATTCACAAGTTAAATATTATACAAAAAGAATAGGAAAACATTTACCTGGACAATTCTTTCTGATGGATCCAAAAGTTGCTCTGCTGAAATTGACATAACATTTTGGTCATTTTTATCCAATATGTTGAAAACTAGGGAAAGGAAACCTGGGATGGGAGGTTAGTCTGGGATCATGACGATGGCCACATGGCCTGGTTCTATGCAATACTACTCTATGACTCTAAGACTAAGATCAGTGAACTGTGCTAATAACACAACTGCCTAACAATTCCTATCTGCTGACCTGATCAAAATATCAATGTATTAATTTTTTTTACAGCAATTACGTCCATCATTTGTCCTCCTAGTTCCTATTGTGTTCAGTTGGAAATGTTTTTGTCTGAATGGAGTGAATAAACACCATCGGCAGCAAATATCCAGGAACACATCTTCCAATAGCGACGTACTATGGCGCAGAACAAGGCAGAAGGTTGCATGGTATAATGAGGGAAGCCCCACCTGTAGAACAGTGTCAGACACGGATACCGCGCAGGCACACAGAAGAAAATTAAATGAAAGAAATGTAAACATATGCCTTCCCTCAAAAACTCTTCAACATGCATTGTTAAAATGGTGGGCTGGGACTGAGTCCAAATGGATTGGATGGCATGATGCTACAGCAGGTAATGATGGACGGAGACACAAGAAACTGCAGATGTTGGAACATAGACCAAAACACAAAGCATGTGTTGCTCTGGAGTGCAGCATCTGCAGACTCCTGACCTGCAGTGTCCTCCAGTGTTTTGTGTGTTGCAGCGGGGAGTGCCGCTGCCCCACAGCCCTTGGGGACCGAGTACGATCCTGACCTCCAACACTCTCTGTGTAGAGTTCTCCCTGTGACCGCATGGGTTTTCCCAGGTGCCCTGATTTCCTCCCACGTCCCAAAGACGTGCTGGTAGGTTAACTGGTTACTGCAAGTTACCTCTTTGTGTCGTAAGTGGGGAAAGTAAAGAACCGAAGGGGGAGTTGACCAGCATTTGAAAGAACAAACTGGCAGGGGGCTGGGTTGGGTGGTATAGCTCTGCTGGGAGACGGCATGTACCTGATGGGCCAAATGGCCTTCTATGTTGCAGTACATAAGGTTTGAACTTTTTACCATGGAGGGATTGTCCAGACAGCACATGGAAGTTGAAGTACTCTTCTGCCGGTCACAGCAACCTGTTTAAATAAATACCAGCGGCCAGCCAAGGGTATATGACAGCTGTAAATTCCATCAAGGAGAGAATCAGGCAGCTTGTTGCTCATCTAAAAATCCCAGACTATGTTTCTTAAAAGCCTTTTCAATGCAGAAAGAGAAAAAAATCAATTTAAATGTGATTGTAAATTCACTGCCGGCCCATTGTCATATCAGGAGCTCAATCTGGTGAACACTTTGGAAGAGAGATTCAGGTTATTTAAATTCAAATGCATGGGATGGACATCAAAATAATGGGATTTGAAATCCTCGAACAAGGTACAAAGTGAAGGATGGAGGCCCAAGTCTGTGCCTCAGATGTAGCTGCTCAGAGTACATCTGTGTGATTCATGCTCTCTCTCGCTAGACATGGCCAAGTGCTTCACTGCCGGCCAGGACTTCCACAGTATCTCCCTGTCTGCATTTGGTGTCAGTGTCCCACAGGGGGATATAGCTGCTCAACAGTGGTGACTGTCAATGTTTGTGAGATCAGGAAGCTCAGCGAACTGTCCAGATCAACTCTCATTGTGGAGAGTGGCCTGTCTTTGAGCGGAAATGAGCTCATGAAGTGATTTTTCTGTCGATGGCAATACTTGATTCATTTGGGAACTCCAGTGAAGCTCTGGAAGTCTGGCCTTTACAGCAGGAGATCCTGTTTCCGATGCTCAGTTTCGTTTCTCCTGTGGGTTGTTCACAGCTCGGCATTGCCAGAAATCCAGTTTTGGTCACATGACTGCAGCTGGCAGGTTGTAATCAAGGCTCAGGCTTAAAACGTCAGACTGGGAAATTTATGGTGCCTTAACTGAGAGCAGATGGTGCTTCTTCCCTCCGTGGCAGCCCATGTGCATTACTTACCTTCATGTCAGCTCTCACCCTCCCTTACTCTCCCCTACATCGCCCATGTTCCCTCGTGGGATAGGGCAGTGGTGCTGCAATTGGTGCTGCTGCCTCATAGGTCCAGCAACCCAAGTTCGATCCTGACCTCCAGTGCAGCTTGTGCAGAGTTTGTATGTTTTCCCTGTGACTGTGGGGATTTCCTCCTAGTGCTCCAGTTTCCACCCACACCTAAGGCGTGCGGATTATTGTAAATTATCTCCAGTGTTGGTGGGTGGTAGGTGAATTGGGGAGGAGTTGGTGGGCAGGAGAGAGAGAATGGATTACAGGGAATATAAATGGAGGAACGAGACTAATGAGAATGCTCTGAAGGACAGCATAGGTCAATGGGCCAAATGGCCTTTTATGTTATCATAAAATACAAGAAATTTATGGGGTGGGCTGCGATGTGGGGCCTGTTCTTCAGCCCCTGCCAGTGCTACGTGAGTTGGACATTAGTAAGCCATACAGCACATTGTACCTCTTCAGCTCACTGCCATCCACTCAAAGGCAATTGGGGCTGGGTAATAATTGCTAATGTTTCCAGCAACGCTGCATCCACAGGTGAATAGACAAAGTCATCATCTCTTGTGGGCCATAACCATTCAGTCTGAGAAAAATAGCCCTATCTATTGTGATCATTCTCCTCCTCACCCCCCATAAAATCAGAGCGCAGTTCATGATCAATCTCACCATCGAGCCTAAGGTCTACCCAGAACCTCACCTGAATGTCCATCGTGATTTGCCCTTGGTCCACCCAGAATTCTATTGGTTGAGGTGCTCCAGTTCAAAGGTGACATGTTCACAGTGAGGAGCAGGCTGATTTCAGTAAGTACTGTGCAAGAACCATTTAAAATGTCCCTGAATGTACTTAAATTGGTTTTGTTGCAGAGAATAATTTCTGCTGCCTGAACTAAACTCTGATAATGCGTTGCACGTGCTGCCCACAATCTCACACAGCCCAGCCCCATGTCTCTGTGCAGAGATCAAGAAATAGGAATAGGAGTAGATTATTCTGCCTTTCAAACCTGCTCCAGTGCTCAGCAAGTGATTTCCTGCTCTGACCCCATATCCCTCTGTTCTTCTAGTATCCAGAGGCCTATTGATCTCAGATTTGAATTCAGTCAGTGACTGAGCCTCTACATCCCTCCACAGTGGAAAATTGCAAAGATTCACCACCCTGTAAGTGCAGAAATGTTTCTTCATTTCAATCCTAACTGGGCAACCATTTGAATCAGTGACCCCTGGTCCCTGATTCCTGCTGTATCGACATCTCTGGCAGAAATCCCTGGCCAGCATCCCGGAGTGGAAACAACTATTACTTCTGCTCTTTGAACCACAACCTTCTCTCAGGTCAACACATAAAAGGTGCCCCAATAATACAGAGAAGAACAAGGAGCTTCCCCCACCCCTCCCTCCCCTTCACCACCCAACCTAGTATCCTGACCGATATTTATTTCTCCTCCAGCTTCACTGAAGACCCAGATTAGCCACTCATTATCTGCTTTCTGTTTCTGAGATCTTGCTGTGTGACAATTGACTGCTGTTTTTCCTGTGGTACGACGGTGACCATGTTCCGAGAGGTACTACATTGGCTGCAAAGCGCATCAGGAGGGACTGATGTGAGGTGGAGGATGATGTAGAATTGCAGGACTTCAGTTTTGTTTGTGGATACAGACTCCCATCTGAGATCAGGTATTTCAAGCCATGCTGGAAGTGAACGAATCACAGATGCTGTTCTACCTCAATGCCACTTTACCATTCCTGTCCTGTGTTAACTTTCACATTACAAGGCCCAATTCAGAGAAATGAAATCACTGTTAGAAGATTAAGATTAAGATATCTTTATTAGTCACATGTACGTCGAAACACACAGTGAAATGCATCTTTTGCATAGTGTTCTGGGGGGGAGGGGCAGCCTGCAAGTGTCGCCACGTTTCCGGCGGCAACATAGCAGGCACACAACTTCCTAGCCCGTATGTCTTTGGAATGCGGGAGGAAACCGGAGCACCCGGAGGAAACCCACACAGACACGGGGAGAACGTACAAACTCCTTACAGACAGTGGCCGGAATTGAACCCAGGTCACTGGCACTGTAAAGCGTTACGCTAACCGCTACACTACCGTGCCTGCCAAAGAAAATGCAACTGACTGCTACTGTGTTTCAACTTCAAGGAAAGCCATTTGACCCAACCAATCTGTTAGCATTTACCTTCTCTGTGAGTCAACGCTTCCAATCCCACTCATCCCTTGTTCTCACATGCCCTCCAGTCCTGGGAGAGGAAAACACAGCCTCAGAGTCCTCTGTGTGAGAATGGTCCATCCATCTCTGCTCCGAGTCCCTTACATTTACTCTTGTTCCGCTGCCTCTTCCCTCTTGATCCCTCAACCATTGGAAATATGCTTCTATTAACATGTCCTTTCACAATCATAAACACTTCAATCACATCAACCATGATTTACATTTTTTGGGTCGGCTTTTCTTGGGAAACAAATTACACCTGTCTCTTTCTGATGTCAATCTGGCCAATTGCAGGTTAGTTTCATTTGTTCATGATTTATGAAGTAACAATCAGATGGAAACGAAAAAGATTGATAATATGCGACTCAGTCAATCACCTGTCATTTGGTTTGTGAGTTATAATTTGCAGGATGACTGTCTGAGCTCAGAGACTGACATTGCCTCATGAGAACAAAAAAAATACAGCACACAATTTAAGATGAAAGTAGGAGAAGAAAATTGTTGGCAATATCATTTGCCCCCAGTGAGTCAATAAAAATGACGTTCATTAGCACTCTCAGTCCAGTCATCCACTGTGACAGAGTTGTAACAATTTTGTGTTGCTTTCAGAATAAATTACTGTAAAAGAGTGAAAGAATGCTTGTGGTAAAGTTAAACTGGAGGTAGATCTCATGAACACAAGTTGCATAGAATGTTGGTGTTGCGTTCTTGTTAAAAGTTGTTCTTGCAGTCTAACCATGATGCTCAGTGGGGGCAACAAAGTGGTGGCCCAGAATTTCCTGAAAGTACCAGCAGTTTTTCAAGCAAGTGCCAATATTTTCCATCTGACTGGTGGGAACTTATGTAAACTTCCCAAGAGGTCCAAGCTCTCGATGTTCTGAATACCTCATAGAGTTCAATGCTGGAACACCAGCTCACTGCAGCTTCCCACCTGGAACATCTGCCTCCTGAGATTATCTCTCACCTGCCAAATGGTCAGGGACAGGAGGGTGTGGCTGCAGAAGAGGCAGGTAGAGCAATCCAGAGGATAGTTCTGGAGGAGCCTCAGCTGTTGCCCTTTCCAACAGCTACAGGGTTCCTGGTTCCTGTGTGAACAAGGCTGGGAACTGCAGGGAGGACTTGCAAACTGTCCATAGCCCCATGGCACTGGGAGCCATTCAAGTTGGGGGAGAAAAGAGAAATGTAGTCATAATAGGGGATGGTGTAGTTAGAGGAATAGACAGTATACTTTTCCACAAAGATAAAGTCCCAAAGATTGGGTTGCCTGCCTGGTGCTGGGGTTAAGGACGTCTCTTCTGGACTGGAGAAAAATTAGGAGTGGGAGAGGGAGGATCCAATTATTGTGGTCCATGTAGGCACTGAAGACATAGGTAGGACTAGGAAGGAGATTCTGTTGAGGGATTATGAGGAGCTTGGGGCAAATTTGAAAAGCAGAACCACAAGGGTGATAATCTTCAGCTTATTTCCTGAGCCACATGCACATTGGCAAAGGGTAAATAGGATTAGAGGGGTAACTACTTGCCTTAAAGTGAGCAATGGGAGAAATGGGTTCCAATTCATGGGACACTGGCACCAGTACCGGGGAGGAGAGGGCTGTCCTATTGGGACGGGCTCCACTTGAGTTGTGTTGGGACTAGGATCCTGGCGAATCACAGGACTGAGGTTATAGACAGGGCTTTAAGGAGAGCTCTAAGAATTGGGTGCTGAGTATTCAAGAAGAAATGAGAGAGTGGTGGCAAATGACAGTGAGGGGGAAATTGTCAAGCAAAGTGTGATAGGCTGGGATGGAAAGTATAAACAAAAGTGTACAGCATTGAGCATGTCCAGAGTTTGTAAAAGCTGTAAAATATCATTGCTTAATGTTCTTTATTTGAATGCATGTAGCATTTGCAACAAGATAGATGAGTTGACAGCGCAGATGTCATGAATATGATCGAGTAGCTATTACAGAATCGTGGCTGTCAAGTGACCAGGACTGGGTGCTCAATGTTCCAGGTTATATGGCGTTACAGAAGAACAGGCCAAAAGGGAAAGGAGGCAGGCTAGTGCTGTTAATTATGGAAGGTTTCAGAGCAGTGTTGAGTTGTGATATAGGGGCAGTGGACAATCATGGAGAATCAGTTGGGGTTGAAATTGTAAATAGCAGGAAAAGAAGGCAGAGGTGGGAGAAGTCTATAGGTCCCCAGAATGTGACCTCTTGATAGGGCAGAGTATAAATGGGGAAATATCTAGGGAATGTTTGAAGGGAGCTGCAATTGTCAGGGGAGATTTTAATCTGCATATTGATTGGAAGAACCAAACTGGCAACGGTATCGTAGAATAATTTGTGGAGTGTGTCAGGGATTGCTTCTCAGCACCGTATGGTATGGAACTTACCCAGGAACAGGCTATTTTAAATTTGAGTAATGAGGAAGAATTAAAAAGAGGTCTTGTGGTTAAAGATCCCCTTGGAGGTTATGACTACAATATGATGGAATTCCAGTTGCAGTTTGAGGGAGAACACCGTAGGATCAAAACCAGAAAACCAGCATCTTCTACTTAAATAAGGGCAATTATAATGGTATGAAAGTGGAGTTGTCTAAGGTATGGACTGGGAAATAACCTAAGATACAGGTCAGTAGTTGAACAGTGGCAGATATTCAAACAGCTGGTCCATAACACTCAGCAGGAATAAATCCCAATTAGAAAGAGAGATTCCATGAGAAAGAGACACAATCTGTGGTGGATAAAGAAGGTCAAGGATTATGTTAAATTGAAAATCAGGGCATACAAAGTGTTGGTAGACCAGAGGACTAGGATCCAGCAACAAAAAGACTTAAAAGCTCCTGAGAAGCGAGAAATCTGATTTTGAGAGAAAACTTGTGTGTAATATCAAAACAAACAGTAAGAGTTTCCATGGATATCTACATAGGAAGAAGGCAGCTAAGGTACACGTGGGACCTCCAGAGAACATGGTGGTGAATTAATAACAGGAAGCAAAGAAATAACAGATATGTTAAATCATTTTTTGCATCATTCTTCACTGTAAGTATCTCTGAGATAACAGATGGGCGAATCTCAAATAACAGGGAGGAACTTGTAAATCCCAATCACAAGGGATAAAGTTTCAGAGAAACTCACAGGGTTAAAGATGGACAAATTGCTGGGACACGATGGTCTACACCCAAGGGTTTTAAAGGAAATGGCTGCAGAGACAGTGAATCCAATTTTTCAAAACCTGCTGAATTCTGGGATCGGACCAGAAGATCAGAAAACAGCCAAAGTGACTCCTTTCTTTAAAAAGGGAAGGAGACAGAAGGTGAGGACCTATAGGTTGATTCATTCAACACCTATTGTTGGCAAGATGCCAGAGTCAATAATCATAAGGAAACAACTAATCATTTAGGAAAGCTGAATATAATCAAACCTGGTCAATGTGGTTTCATGAAAGCTAAATTATGTTTAACAAATTTGCTCAAATTCTTTGAGGGTGAGTTGACAGACAGGAACCTGTAGGTATGGTGTACTTAGATTTTCAAAAGACACTTGGCAAGGCACCACATAAGAGGCTGGTGCATATCTTAAGATCTCAGGGTACTGGGGGAAGTACGTTTGCATGGCCTGAATACTGGCTGCCACATGGAGAACAGAGAGTTGGAATAAATGGGTCCTTTTTTCAGGCGGGAGAGATGTAACTAGCGGAGTACCCCAAGGATCGGCTCCCAGCCCTTGTGTGTTTACTATTTACATCAATGACTTGGGGGAGGGGATGAAATATAAGGTTTGCCAATGACACAGAAATATGAGCACAGAAACAGGCCCCTGGGCCCAGCACGTCCATGTCGATCTTTTTGTCTGTTTACACTAATCCCATTTGCCCATATTAGAACTGCATCCTACTACTCCTTGCCTATTTAAGTGTCTGTCTAAAATACCTTTCAGACAGTAATTGCATCTGACTCTACTACCTGGTAGGGACTTTCCATATGTTAACCACTCTCTGTGTGAAAAGCCAACCCCTCAGATCCTTCTTCCTCCTTCCTCTCACCTTAAACCTATGCCCTTTTGTTTTTAGTACCCCTGCCATGGGAAGAAGATGTTGGCTGTCGACCCTCTCTATGCCTCTCATAATCTTACATACTTCTATCAGGTCACCGTGATGCTGCACTGTTCTTGGAGTCATCATGCAATAAAGATCATGTTCCCCAAAGCACACACTCTGTTCCGAGCTCCATGATGCGAAGAGTTGACCAGCTGAAGGAAAGGAGTCAAATTCATTAAAGCCACCTCGAGAAAAAAACAGAATCTCCATTGATGCATGGGAACCTTGGACCGCTCAAAGTAGTGAAGGATGCAGAGCTGGGCTGAGAAGTGGCAGATGGAGTTCAACCCGGAAAAGTGTGAAGTGACACATTTTGGAAGATCGAATTTGAAGGCAGAATACAAGGTTAATGGCAGGACTCTTAGCGGTGTGGAGGAACAGAGGGATCTTGGGGTCCACGTCCATAGATCCCTCAAGGTTGCCACGCAAATTGATAGGGTTGTTAAGAAGGCTTTCATTAGTTGGGGTATCAAGTTCAAGAGCCATGAGATAATGTTGCAGCTCGATAAAACTCTGGTTAGACCACATTTGGAGTATTGTGTTCAGTTCTGATCACCTCATTATAAGAAGGATGTGGAAGCTTTAGAGAGGGTGCAGAGGAGATTTACCAGGATGCTGCCTGGATTGGAGAGCATGTCTTATGAGGATAGGTTGAGTGAGCTTGGGCTTTTCTCTTCGGAGAGAAGGAGGATGAGAGGTGACTTGATAGAGGTGAACAAGATGATAAGAGTGGACAGTCAGAGACTTTTCCCCAGGGCGACAATGGCTGACATGAGGGGATATAACTTTAAGGTGATTGGAGGAAGGTATAAGGGGGATGTCAGGTGTAAGTTTTTTACACAGAGTGGTGGGTGCGGGGAATACGTTGCCAGCAGAGGTTGTGGGAGCAGATACATTAGGGACATTTAAGAGACTCTTAGATATCCACATGAATGATAGAAAAATGGAGGGCTATGTGGGAGGGAAGGGTTAGATAGATATTAGAGCAGGATAAAATGTCGGCACAACATTGTGGGCTGAAGGGCCTGTACTGTGCTGTAACGTTCTATGTTCTATGTGAAGGAGCATTCAAGATGGTATTGAAACCAAGAAGCGCATAGAACCTATGTGGCAGAAGGAGGGGACAACCTTATAAACTACCCACCCCTTTTCCAATGGTTCCCACATTGACCACATCAGTCCCCTCAGGACCCACAGATTCATCTACACAAATTCATTTAAAATAAAAAAATTACTGATTGGGAAATCAACGTAAGACTTTATAAGAGAGGAAAGATACCAGGGCTACTTATTCCGCCAAAGAAACATGCCATTTGGCCCAACAGGTTTATACTCCACATTTGCCTCCTGCCACATTCCTTATCTAACACATCCTCCTATTCCTTTCCCTTCTGAGTGTTTACCTACTTTCATCTTAACTGCCTCTCTGGTACTCACCTCGTGCTTCCTGTGGTCGAGGGTTCCATAGCCCGATTACTTCCTGGGTTTTGAGATTTCTCCTCCATTCTCCACTGGACTCTCTTATATTTAAGACCTTCCATTTTGGACCACTTCATAGGTCAAAACATTTTCTCCATCTGATCTAGGGTATCTTTGGTAAAGGGAAACTTGACAGGGATGAGTGTGTGGTACATTAGCGAATATCAAGTATGCCAACAGAACTTTGCGAAGTCAATAGCATCATTAACACGGTCAAACATGTGTCATTCACTGTAGCAATCTCATTCAGCATTGGTCCCGTTAACACAACATGTCCCTGAAGGGTTAACATTGCTTTAAAATCATTGTGACACAACCAGATCTATTACAATATCAACCAGATGAATCTATTCTCATCCATCGGGAAGACAAAATGTTTATTTATTCCTCTTAACTTCCTGTAAAATACTTAAGGGAGTATTTATTACCTTGAGTAAGTAACAGTATAATGCTTTTTTTTAGTTGTTTACAAATGGGCTGATGGAGAAATGTGTTGGTGGTACACGAAACTTCCATTTGATATTCTGCAGTCTGAAGACTCCTGAACGTAATCTAGGCTGACATTAAGTGCCCTGTGGAACTCTGGGGGAGCACTGCACCCTCAAGTGGACAGTACGAAGGGAGTGCTGCAACGTCAGATGGAAGGCTTCAAGGGAGCATTGCGTTGAGGTAGACTGAGTCTGACGGAAGTTTGTACTGTCAAATAGGCAGTAATGAGGGACTGTTGTGCTGCAGAGGGGGAGTACTGAAGTAATGATTCACATCAGTGGGGCAATACCGAGGGATCGTTGCACTGTGCCAATGGTGATGAGGAAGCAATGCACTATTGGTAGTGCTGAAGGAGTGCTGTATTGTCAGCATGACCCACAGAGCATTGTGCTGTTGGCAGTGCTCTGCTGAGGGAATGTTACGCTGTTGGCTGTTGAGGGAGTGCTGCATCATCAAAATTACTGAGGGAGTGCTACATGGTGGTGCTGCACTGTTGGCGGTGCTGAGGGAGTGCTGCACGGTTGGTGCTGAGGGAGTGCTGCATGGTTGGTGCTGAGATCACATAAAAGTCCTGCAGCACCACTGAGGATAAGTGTGAAGTTCTCCCTGGCCAATATTCACCCCTTGACTGACATCATTACCAACAGAATAATAATTCATGTGTTTACTTAGTACTTTTATTTCTACAATGTTGAACAGCAAATTTACACAAAGCAAGATAGCATCAGGCAAAGACGTAACAGACTGGGTTACCTGCTTTTCTGAAGTTAGCACAAATCATTGTGTGTAAAGTGTGCTTGTACTTGAACTGAGGAGTGGGGTGTTACGGAACTAATGTGGCTTGTTGTACAAGCAGATAATGTCCATGGGCACAAAGGGACCCTTCTTGAGCAGTTTACCAAGAGTGGCAAATGCAGGCAGGACTGAAAGACTCTTTATCTGTTTCCTTTAATCCAAGGAATTACAATTTTTCCTCTGTGGTTTTAGTGGAAGTACGAGTGTAGGAGGAGATACACCTTACAAAAGCCAGGATTAAAGCTTTGAACTTGTCTCAACACTCACTTACATTCCGGTGCTGCTGTATCATGAAAGAGCCCAGTTTCTCTGATGTGAAGCCTTTGTTGAGTGATAGAGAAATCACTTCATCCTCTAATTCAGGCTGATAACAGTTTCATAGCACATCAATAAATGTGCCACCATCAATGACATTAACAGTTTAGTCAGGAAATAATGACTTGTTACTGCATTGATCTGATGTATGATGGTGCAGGGTTATTTGGACTATTTTACCTTTGTGACACCACAAAAAATTAATTTGTTTCACAAGACAGCCTCAAAAAAAAGGCAAAGTCTGCAGCAGAGAGAAGTACTTTAATGCAGACAGCAACATACACAGCAGCTAAAGCACAGTGATGCGTATAGCACAAGAATTTCCTGTGCCCTGTTGTATCACACAAAGAAAAATTATCACTGAGGGAAGTGTTTACAAATGACTTTGCTGAGCCATCTCATTTACGTAGCCCCAGAAACATTGATTGATGGACATGTTGTGTGGGACTGGGGTGCGACCTTTCAGAAGGATAAGCAGGAGATTGGGAGTCAGCCAAGTGAAGATGGAGCCCATTCAGTGGAGTCTCTGCCTGGCTTATCAATCCTTTCAGTCAAGATCAGCAGGGCAGTGGAATACGTCATTCTGGCGCTGTGAGTAATTCGGAATGTTTCCTATTTGTGTCTCAAGAAGGTTTCCAAGAATATCACTGGTGGGAGGTGGATTTGACGCACCGGCTTCCACCTCTCATCACTCCGAGGAGGTTCAGTGGCCTCACCAGGGTGGGGAGGTTCGGTGCGAGCATCTTCTCAGAGTCCCGTCGACTGGCATTGATTCTTCAATGGCATCGACTGAGATTTTAATCGAGCACAGAAATGGCTTGTCCACTCAGAAAATATCCCTGCCTCACTTTGCCAAGGACGGCGCAGTCGGTAGAGTTGCAGCTGAGTCATAGCTCCAGTGATTTGGATTCAATCCTGAGCTCGGCTGCTGTCCGTGTGGAGTTTGCACGTTCTCCCTGTGACCGCATGGGTTTGCTCCGGGTGCTCCGGTTTCCTCCTACGTCCCAATAACGTGCAGGTTGGTAGGTTAATTGGCCACTGTCAATTGCCTCTTGTGTGTGTGGGTGAGTGCTAGAATCTAGGGGGAGTTGGTGGCACCATGGGGAAAGGATCAAATGGAATTAGTCCAGATGAAGGGTCTCGACCTGAAACGTCGACTGTCCATTTCCATCCACAGATGCTGCCTCACCCTCTGAGTTCATCCAGCAGTTTGTTTTTTGCTCCAGATTCCAGCATCTGCAGTTTCTTGTTAATGGCTGCTCAATGGTTTTGCATCCAATGGACCAAGGGGTCTCTTTCTGCGCTGTGTGACTATGACTCAAAGTATGAGCACACTTTATACAGAAGGCAGCAGGTAAGGTCTCTCTCAGGCTTGTGTTTCATTGTTCGTCCCTCTGTTCTCTTCACCTGAGATGTCTGGGAAGGTTGGGCAATGGCCAAACTCTCAAAGGCAGTGATACAAGGAGCTCTCCTTTATCTCCCATCACTCACTGATCAGGAGCTAGTTTGCAGGGTGTTCATCACTGTAACCCACTCGTGAAGCTCCATGTGTACGTGACAGAGGTGTACCAGACATTGGCCTGGATATTGGAGAATGGCATTAGAGTGACATACTGACCGAGTTTGTGGCTGTTCAGAGGGCCTTGGAACTTTGATGTGATTTTCAAAGTATTGCACATTTCTGGAGTCGAAAATGTGCCACTTGCCGTGACTGTCAACAGGTGCCAGTGTCACTTTTACCCATCAGGACTGTGGAGCACTGACACCAATGTACGTGGCTGTGGTGGGTTTGGGCGGGAGGTCTGTGGTTGTGTCCTGTTCTGTTGCTCGAGGGCTGAGAGGAGGATTTACTATTGATGAAGATGGTTGCGATTTGGATGGTGAAGGAGTTTGCAAGCGTACAACCAGAAGCACCATTACCACCAAGAGGTGTGTGAGTTAGACCCTGGGAGATGATGGGTTGGAAGTTGATGATGGGTGGGTGTGATTGTTGGGTGGGCGGGGGGATTTGGTATTCGGAGGGGATATTGGGGGTTGGGATTGCGAAGGGGTGGAGTCAGGATTAACACTGAGGTCGGGGCAGGGTTGATCAGGAGTCGGGGCAGGGGTCAGGGGTTGTTATTGGGGTTTGGGGAATGGATGGGTCATTGGAAGTCGAAGGTTAGTGCTGGTTGGGATGGTGGGTCCTGTTTGTTCCCTTTGAGGTTGGGTCTGTAAAGGCACTTGTAGGGGAGAGCATTCAGTGTAGTGTTGAACATGGGATGAGCACCAACCTATTGGCTGCTCCCAGAGAAACATAATTTCATTGCTAAATGACTCTTGAAATATGACGATCACATGACCAACACGACAGTGAAACACAAACATCCTAGTTGAACTTTCAGTTCAGCATGAAGTGCAACAAAAAGCATCATCGTCACCAGTTTGTAAATCACAATTTACGAAGGATCGTTCTGCTGTAAAACCCCAGCGTGAAGGGATCCATTATCTAACCCGTTATCCTTTAATCCTCAGTCCCATTAATTCACAAATATCTGAAGCTGCCGACTGATACAGATCTTGCGTTTCTTATATAGATTTTATCCATCACCGTAGCAATAGGATTGAGAGCAGCCCTTTCAAATCCCCCAGACCCAGGAAATTCAAACAGAGCAAGCCTGCAGTGAGTTGGAAATATAAACATAAAGGGAAATGATTCCTGAGCCTCGGAGCCTGGGTCTAGATATGGATCTCTTAGAGTCAGAGAGTAATACAGCCCTTCAGCCCAACTCATCCATGCTGACCAAGGTACCCATTTACCCAAGCTAGTCTCATTTGCCCGCATTTGGCCCATATCCCTCTAAACCCATACTATCCATGTACCTGTCCAAATGTCTTTTAAGGGTCACTATTGTACCTGCCTCAACCACTTCCTCAGGCAGCTGGTTCCATCAACTCACCACACCTCTGCATGAAGAAGATGCCCCTCAGGTCCCTTTTAAATCTTTCCCCTCTCACTTTAAACCCATGCACTTTAGCTTTTGGTTCTCTTTCCCTTGGAAAAAGACTGTATGTGTTCACTCTATCTATGCCCCTCATGATGTTATACACCTCTCTAAGGTTTACCGCTCAGTCTCCTACACTCCAATGAATGAAGTCCCAGCCTGCCCAACCTCTCCCTATAACTCAGGCCCTCGAGTCCTGGCAATATCCTCATAAGTCTTCTTTGCACTCTTTCCAGCCTAATGACATGCAACATTGCTTCCGTTTGGTTCCCCCATCCTTTCCACTTCTGTTGTCTTACACTTCAAGTGAGCATTAGCATGGTTTAGTTTTCGGCACACTTGACCTGAAGCAGGTTCAAGTCCATCTCTAGGCCACAGTATTGAGGGAGTGCTCAGTTGTCAGAACTGGCAATTGTAGATGAGATGTCAAACCAAAGTCCTGCCTCACCTCTCAGGTGAAAGTGAAAGATTTACAGAGCAATGTTAAACAGAAACAGTGGAAGTGCTCCTTTATGCCTGAGCCAACATGTATCCTAAAGCCATCATATTCTTGATATTCTGTGGTGACGAACATGGGTTAACACAATTTTCTGTTAATCAGTTGCTGCTAGAGTGTTCATGCTTCACTTGAAAAGTGTCTATGGGAGATCTGAATCATAATCAATCTCTTACGTTTACTTTATTCATTATTAAAGTATCTATTACTTTCAGCTTGGACCAAATCATGTCAACGAAAAAATTACACATCCTCTCACCAGCAGGGTGTAGTGCACATGGACAACTGCTTGTGCCCAGATGATATGAAGATTACATCACTTTCTCACTCAGAACATGGTGTCTGCTGTTACCTTAAAACTGTCGACTCTCCGAAAAGAAGTCCTATTAGCCTTTGCAGTGGAGGGAGCAGGTACAACCATCGGCTGCATGCCAACATCTGCAGCCATTACCAACATCTGGAGCTATTGGCAATGTACAAACAGCCGCAGCTATCAGCACCACACAACCCATCGAACCTCTTGGCAACATTCAAACAGCTGCAACCATTAGCAATACAAAGCAGCGATAGACGTTGGCAATGCGGAGACAGCTGCAGGGACTAACATTTGAATAGAGCCAGCAGGAAGAAAATGTCCCATCCCATTACATTGAGGTCTATCCTTCAGTTAATAGTTTAGGTGTTTTGAGAGGCTGTTTCACTGAGGCTGGCAGTGTTTGCTTATAACTTCATTTTGGCTTCTGCTCATGAGGTTTGGATATCGCAGAGAGGGATCATCTAGTATTTTTAAGATTATTTCAGAAAATTCTGGACAAATGATCTGTTGTGTTATTTTAAATAAGAAAGTTTTGTTGCAAAATTAAGAATGAAAAGAGAGCTAAATATCCAGCTTTGGCTCTCAAACAGAATACTTAGCTCAGAGACAGAAGGTTCTGAATGACCGCTTGCTGTGTGCTGGCTCCTCACAGCAGCAGTTATGGAATAATGGATTATCTCATGAGTTAGTTATTAACAAGAGTTCCGTTTCCTCCTTGCAGTGGTCCAGGTGGATGCGTAAGGTCCCAGAGTATTATACACAGGAGAGGCAGCAGTTCTCACAGTATCCAGACCAACAACCCTCCTTCAATGTAAAACAGATTAGCTGGCCAATCGTTGTATTTGTTGCTTCTGGGACTTTGCAGGTGGCTGATATGTTTTGCCAAAGAACAGCAGTGTCTAGATTGCCAAAGTCACTTATTGGGCCTAAGTAAAACACAATACTATTGCAAATTCTCCCTTCCTCTCTTCCCAGCTGGTGAAAGAGTTTACAGCAACATCGGAAAAGATGTCAGGTCCACCATGCACTCTGACAATACCTGGTTTCTCCTCATCATCGTCTCTTGTCATGACTTGTCTGACACTCAACAGTGGACGAGCAAAAATTCTTCTACTGAAGTACTTGGAAGACAAAGGCCATTGTGCAGCACCTCCCCGAAGTGGCAACAGTTTGACACTGACACAGACCGTTCACAACCATGGTGGTCTATTTGATCTGTATCCAATGAACTCCCAGGATTCCCATTTCACTTCAGATCATTGAAGGGCCACCTTTTACTTGTAAAGGTCGTGATATCACCGCCCAAATTCCCTAATGCATAAGGACTCCCAAGCAGGTATCATCTCAGTAGCAAAGTGAATTGCTATTAAAATGCCCCAGATCCCACTGGGAATTCCTCTCCCTTCTTCTCAGATGGCCATCCGCAGGGGTCATACATGAGTCGGTGCAGGAGGTCGAGCTCACTGTGGCCCCTTCACACATGCTCATTTCCATATGATGTGTGGACACCCCAAGGGCAGGACTCGAGGTCACTGATCCTTGATCAGGTTCTTGGTGCTGAGCTCACCAGGGAAGGGTTGGATGGACCGCAGTCTTCCTTATCATTTCAGTGGCTTCTCGCATTCTCATTTAAGATTACCTTTCTGGACCTTTCTTCTCCTACCTACCTTCCCCCTCTCACCTGGACTCACCTATCACCTGCTTGTGTGTGCTCGTCCCCCTCCCCCCACCTTCTTATTCTGGCTTCTGCCCTCTTCCTTCCCAGTCCTGATGAAAGGTCTCGGCCCGAAACATCGACTGTTTATTTCCTTCCAATGGATGCTGCCTGATTTGCTGAGTTCCTCCAGCACTTTTTGTGTATTGCTCCAGATACATCCAGTATCTACAGAATTTCTTGTGCCTAGCTCTGATCTTCCCTTGGAATCACGCTCTTAATCCGACTCTTTCCTGGGTTCCTGTACCATCGTCACTCAACTCCTGTCTTAACTTTGCGTCTTATTCCTGTAACTCTGCTTTTTCCCTTTCATTCCACTTTCTCTGTCTTGGATCTGTCTTGTGAAGACTTAAATGTGGACCCTGGATCATGATTCAGCATCAGGTAATCCTTGAGAGGTAATTTACCAGTAGTTCGTCCAAAGACACCTCAGCCCTGAGTATCATTAATACTCTGTCTTGCTTCGAGCTGGTGCATCAAACCAATATGACTGGAGGCTCCCCCTGCCTTCTATGTTTGCCGTGGGTGATAACTGAATTACTGCTGGCTGCTCACAAATCCTGAGTCATAATTTTCAGTAAATGACAGGATATCACATATCCTTATTCTGGGGTGACCTATCTTTACTTGGTTTTCTCTCCCTCTACCCCTCTATGTTGTGAGCTGAGCCCTATGTACTCATGACCATCTCCAGTGTCAATATACTAATGATCTATAGAGGCAGGACCTCTGGTGACTGACCTCACCGATGTACACTCATAGCTGAGAGGTCTTACTTGTAAGGTAAAAGCCCACTAGCTAATAATAACTAAAGTTGTACTTTCCTCTTTGAGCTAACATTAGGCTTTGCCACCACACAACCCCTCCCCACCCCCCAACTGGCCTGAGTAAACAGAACTTTCTGCTCTTCCCTCACTCCAATATGGCATTAGTGTCAGCTGCTTGATACAATTATTAATGTTATAAATTCACAATTCTGAATCACATTCCAAGTGGTCAAACACAATTTCTCTGGTTATGACGGTGTTATAGAGGAACAGTATTAATAGAATTACATATTTATAATGGAGTAACATTTTAGGTGGGAAAATACAAACTTCAAGATTTCTCAGCACCTATGTTCACTTGTTGAAATGAGCTCACCGTATATTGTCATGAAATACCAAATGCATCAAACGGTCCTTCAAACACTGCAGGATTTTGATTCCAGGGACTGTTTGTTGGGATAGCTGAAGTGTTCTTCTCGAGGTCACTAACAGTCTTTGATCTTCAGCACTTACAGAGACTTTGGTGTAGGTCCCAGACATCTGGAGCCCCATTTTTTACTGCCTTGTGAACTTTATTGTCGTAGCAGAACTCAAAAACCACAGTGGGGTCAAAGCATGAAAGGCATGGTTAAAATTAGTAAATACATATCTCTCCATCTCTGCCTCTCCTCACAGCCTGTACATTTACCGAACCGTTAGTTTACTCAGGACATACGGCAATATTAAATCTTGGTCAATTTCAGTGTACAAGGGCCACAAACAGCCTTTACCACCCAGCACTGCAAGTGTAGCAGATAAGCCACTCTTCCCACGGATACTGTATGCCTAAATTACCTGTTTGACCAAGCTGTTGGTAATCTGCCCCAGTAATTCTTTTTGGCCCGATTTATTGTTGAATTTAAAGGGCTACATAAATGCAAGTTGTTTGTAGTAAGTGATATGTGGTTGCTTTGAGTTTTGGCAATTACTACCTGATATATCTTAGGAAGATGGTTGTGGTGGTTGGTGTTAAATATCTCAGCCACAGGACATCTCTGCAGGAATTCTTGAGGGTAGTGTTCTCGACCCAACCATCTTCAGCTGCTTCATCAATGACCTTCCTTCATTCGTAAGGTCAGAAGTAGGGATGTTCACTAATGATTGCACAATGTTCAGCACCATTCATGATTCCTCAGATAGTGAAACAGTCCATGTCCAAATGCAGCAAGACCTGGACAATATCCAGGCCTGGATTGACAGGTGGCAAACTAACATTCATGCCACACAAGTGCCAGGCAATGACTATCCAACAAGAGAAAATCCAGCTATCGCCCCCTGACGTTCAATCTTCCCCCCATATCCATAACCTATTGACCAGAATCTGAACTGGAGGAGCCACTTACACAATATGGCTACAAGAGCAGGTCAGAAGCTGGGAATCCTGTAACTCACCTCCTGACTCCCTAAAGACTGTTCACCATCAACAAGGCTCAAGACAGGTGTGAGATGAAACACTCTCCACTTCAGCTTCAACAAGACACAAGAAGCTCGACACCATACGGGATATAACAGCTCTCATGATAGGCACCCCATCCACAACCGTTCACTCACTCCAGCACTGATTTACATGAGCAGCAGTTTGAACCACCTACAGGATGCTCTGCAGCAACTCACCAAGACTCCTTAGACAGCACTTTCCAAACCCGTGACCTCTACCAGCTAGAAGGACAAGGGCAGCAAAAGCCCGGGGAACACCACCCCTGGGAAGTTGCCCTCCGAGCCACTCACTGTCCTGACATGGAAATATCTCGCCGTTCCTTCACCATCACTGGGTCAAAGTCCTGGAACTCCCTCCCTAACAGCATTGTGGGTATACCAGCACTTCAAGGACTCCAGCGGTTCACGAAGGTAGCTCCCTTCTCGAGGAATGGGCAAATAAATGCTGGCTCAGCCTGCTAAGCCCACATCTCTTGAATTAATAAAACAAAACTTGCACATGTTTAGCTTTGGCAACTTTTAATGAGTATTCAGAAGTGCCCAACATCAGAACAGTAAATCACCAATGGATGAAAGATCAAATTTAGCTATACTGTAGGAATACTACTAGTGGTGAGTATGGTCATTGAATCAGAGCTTAGCTCTGGCCCAGGTGTAGATTTAGATGTAGCTCTGTGTAGACGGGTGCTTGATGGTCATTGCGGACTCAGTGGGCTCAAGGGCCTGTGTCTGTGCGTTGTGACTCGATGATTCAACCTTTTGTACAGTGAGGCTCCAACGAGACTGCAGTCTTATTGAAGCTGCTCTCCTAATCATTACCAGTTCATACGTGGGCTGAGCAAAATCCACATTACTGTGCCTAGAAGCAAGCAATGACATTGTAAGTAAAGCCTCTTTGATGATATAAAGAAATGTAAGGCACCAAATGTGCGCAGGTTTATCAGCTATCTCCAAACGCACATCATAACTCTCAAAGCAAGTTTTTAAAAGCAGATGTGCACTCTTCAATATGTTATCTAAATATCTGCCTCAATTTCATGATCCATAGTGCAACACTGATTTTAATCTTGTGTTAGCAGTTCAAAATCCTGACTGGGGCTGGAGTTTACACGGAAGATTACCAATTTAGAGAGTAATTAATATTAGTAAATCCTTTAAGCAAAAGACAATGTGACTAAATTGTGCCAATTAAGTTGTCAAAGCAAGCATTCATTTACATTCTGTCTCTCCCATTGCATCTTTAATGCAGTCATTATGAATTATGCAGTAGATATGCAGATATCATGTGTAATAAAAGGGTTACTTGTGAAAGTGCGATGATCACTGGGCATATGGCACCAACTATTAATTAGAAAAATGTTTTTTAAATTCATTTTCATATATCTGATACCAAGTAATGCAAATCCCTCTTTTTTATGCATAGTGACTTGATGAGATTTAATTGTTTCTTTGTAGCTATAATAGTCTCAGACTTCTTCAAATGTCTATTTCTACCTCCAGTCAATTTAGCTCCAGGAAAAGCTGAGGCTTGGAAACTGTTTAAACAACATCAGGTGTTCCTAATAGCAACCAGCCATGCCAGAGTGAGCAAATTGAATAGTCTCTCCACTGAAGACATTTCTGAAGTGCTTAATAGCAATTGGCTTTTCATGGAAGAAGGAAAACAGTGTTCCTGTGATAACCAAATGTTTGAGAAATACTCAGGTTGGGCAATGTTTTTGGAGAGGGAGCCAGAGTTAACGTCCAGGCCAGTGATTTCCGTCAGACTTGGAATATGTTGGGCTGCAACAGATTTAGACAAGTTGTGGAGAATGTGGGGAGGATGGGTGGGGGAACCAAACAGACCTGTGATGGGGCAATAGACAGTGAGCAGTCCTCAGGCTTCAGGCCTCCTATCCCAAGAACACTGGACAGCCTTAACCATCTGCCTCATCATCAAACGCTGTTTTAATCTTCTTAAATGCCTCTGACAGTCTGACCTCTAAACACTGCTCAAATAGATGGAAAGAGTTAAAAACATTGCGGTACAGAAAGATGCCATTTGATCCTCTGGATCCATCTCCTTATTTCCCGGTATGCCTGCAACTTATTCTTTCTCTCATATGCCACTCAAATCCTCTTTGATATTTTTACCACCTACCTCTACTATGGGCAATTTACAGTGGCCAATTAACCTATCAGCACGTCACAGGGGTGTGGGAGGAAACCGGAACACCCAGAGGAAACCCCTGCAGTCACAGAGAGAACGTACAAACTCCGTTTAGGTAGCACCGGAGGTTAGGATCGAACCCGCTTCACTGGAGCTGTGAGGCAGTGGCTCTATTGGCTGTGCCATTGTACCACCTAAAACAGGAAAACACTGCAAATTTTATAAATCTTCAAATAAAGTAATACAAATTAAGTTATCATTGCCAGTGACCTTGGCCAAAGGGTTGGCAAGGCCACCAACTCCCTGGCATAAGGCTAAGGGCCAGCAGGATGAGATCTAGACCCTGCCCTGCCTCTGGGTCCATTGGTGAGTCCAGAGGTGGAGCAGACAGTGAGAAGCTCTGATACCTGGCCTCCCCCCTTTCATTCTACACATCCGAGAGCCCAGCAGACACAACGACACATGAAATAGGAGCAGGGATGGGCCACCAGGCCCTCAAACATGCCCCACCATTCAAAATCATCATGGCTGATCTACACTGGCCTCATCTCCTCTTTTGTGGCAGGTCCCTAGAGCTCTCAATTCCCCAATTTTTCAAAATATTTATCTATCTCCACCTAAAATTCTTCTAATGGAACATAGAACATAGAACAGTTGTCCTAACATATGCGCTGAACACGGAGCCAAATTAAACTAAAGCTCTTCTGCCTGCACACAATCCATATCTTTCCATTCCCTGCATATTCATGTGCCTGTCTAAAGGCCTCTTAAATCCCACAATCATACCTGCTTCCACTAGTACTCCTGGCAGCCTGTTCCAAGCACCCACAGCTCTCTGTGTAAACAGATTTGCCCCACACATCTCCTTTAAACTTTCCCCATCTCACCTTAAATGTCTATCCTCTGGTATTTGTCATTTTTACACTGAAAGAAAAGGATTCTGACTCTCTACCCTATCGATGCCTCTCATAATTTTATACACTTCTATCAGGTCTCCCCTCAGCTCTGCGACGCTCCAGAGAAAACAACCCAAGTTTGTCCAACCTCTCTTTATCACTCAGACCCTTTAATCCAGGCAGCACCCTGGTAAACCTCTTCTGTACCCTTTCTAAAGCCTCCACATCCTTTCTGTTAAAGGGCAGCTAATGATCCAGCCTCCACAACCCTTTGGGGCAGAGAATTCTAGAGAATTCCAGAGATTCACCTATCAGTGTGAAAAAAAATTCTACACATCTCAGTTTTAAATAACCGGCCCCTTATCTTGTAACCATGGACAGTTACCTCAGTAACCTGCTTGGGACCTGTGTTCATGTTTTCCTGAGTTCCCGTTGGATTAACCAAACATTGAGAGAGGTGGCAGAAAATTGAGCGAAGACTCTGTTGTCCAGACCCAGAGAAAACCCTGCCAGAAAGCCCTGAACCTCGCAGGAATCTGACAGAGGCTGCTCAGCAATTGGACCCTCTATTGATGTGCCCAGTGTAACCTCTGTCGAACCCACCGCTCTTCTTGACTTCTATCCTTTGCTCCGACTAGCTTTCAAATTCTTTTCACACACAGCAAGAACACCAGCTGAGCTCTGTGGGAATATAAACAATCAGCAGCGGAACCAGCCACTCAGATACATAATGGAGCTACAAATTATACACAGGTCTCCATGGCTTTGCTGTTCTGTGAGCGTGTTAATTAATCAATGAAATATAGCAAACTTTTAGAGCTGCGATTGATTTGAATGGATAAATGAAGTGATCAGGGTGTTGTGATATTGAGGAATATCTGTTATGTTCTTATTCCAGCTTGTGAGCCTGGATTCTTCAAGCCAAACTCAGGAGACCAGCTTTGCGCAAGATGTCCTCTTCACAGTCACTCGGATGTGATGGGTGCTCTCTTCTGCCAGTGTGACCCCAACTATTACCGATCACCTTCTGACCTTCCCTCTGCACCTTGTACCAGTGAGTAACAGAATCTGTCATAGTCCACCTGCACAATCTGCCATTCACTCATTGATGCTCTGTCTGCATTACATCTTCGAACAAGGTTTGTTTTATCAATGTGTGTACTTCTCATTAACCCAAATTCAATACAATCACAGGCTTTGCAATCACATATATCCCAAATGAATAAATATCTATTAATTACACTGATGGATTCCTTTCCAGTCAGGCTGTCCTGTTAACTTCAACACAACAGAGAAATCAAACAAACCTCAGCATGAATCTCATTATCCCCTTTGTTCACTTCACCCCTATTTTCTGTCAGACTTCCCTCTCCCTATACTCCCAATTTCCTATTCTCCCCATAATCCTGACTCCTGGTTTTCCTCACCCCTCAGTACTCCTCCTGCTCTTCTTTCTTTCTATTCTCTCCTCCCCCATTCTCCCCTCTTCCCATTCTCCACTCCTCTGTAATTCCCTCCCTCCATTCCCTGTTCTCCACTCCCCTTTGCTCCCTTCCCCTGATCGCATACTCCTCTCCCCTGTGTTCCCCTTTCCCTGGGATCCCCATCCTTGTTCTCTTCCTGGGCTCCCAACGCTCAGAGCTCCCTATTTTTTCTCCCCATTTTCTTCCCTCGCTAGACTCCCCTCTCCCCATTCCCCCTCTCCTTGTAAGTCACCACCCCCCTTCCCAATCTCCCGTAAATCCCAGGCTCCCCTCACTCTGGCCACTTCTCTCCCCATTTCCCCCTTTCGCTCTCTCCAATCTCCCCTCATAATTCTGTATTCCTCAATCACATCCCCCTCCACATCAAGGAAACGAAACCCAGCCAATCCAGTCTGCAGGCTCTACTTGATCTCCAGACCGCTGAATTCTTCTGAGTAGATATCAATCCTGCTCTGTTCAAAAATATCTAATAACACCATGAGATAAGAACTCCTCTGGAGTCATCAGTCTCCACTATCTACTACATTTCTAATTTAGTGCAAGGATTAAGCAATAACTTGTTCAACTGTAGACCTGAGGTTGTTTTTAAGATTTTGTTTTGTCCTTGTTTATTCGTGCCTACTTTAGCTGCTTTCATTGTTTTCTGTTCCATTTCCAGACAGGACATGTTAATACTATTGAAACGGGCACTCACAGTCTCAGCTAGTTTGCATTATTCAGTCAGCTCTCTGCTCTCCAGTTGCAGCTCTGCGTTACTGACACTGGCTCTGATAATCGGGGGAACAGACGGGAGCACAACATGAAAATGCGGAGAATGCAGGGCCAAGGTGGACCTTCAATCCGTACAACACTCAAACAGGCCTTTCGACCTGTTAGTCTTGCGCTGGCCAGCGTTCACCCATTTACACTGAAGCTGCATTAATCCCATTTTATTTTCCTCACTTTCCTGTCAACTCCACCAGATTCTACCACTCACCTACACACTGGGGGCTAGTCACAGCAACCATTAACCTACCAACCCACACGTCTTTGGGATGTGGGAGGAAACCGAGGCACCCGGAAGGAACCCACACGGTCACAATGAAAATGCCAAACAGTCAGTACTGGAGGTTAGGATTGAACCTGGGTCTCTGGAGCTGTGAGGCAGTGGTTCTCACCAGCTGTGTCACCATTCTGGCTTAAGTTTAGTTCAAGAAGTTCATCTTTTTGTATCTTGGTTACCACCTGGTAGCCAATCTGATGGATACAGGGGTGAAAATAACTTCAATTTCTTCCCAGTACAGTCATATCACTAACATTGCCAATTCTACACATTCATGCTGATTGTGCATGCTGTGCTGGCCCCTATTAGTGTACCTTACCTCTGGGTGAATGGTTAAGAGAGCAGTGTTTGGCCATAACCCAGGACCATAGCCATCAACAACTAGAAAACATATAGGTTGGCCAAGAGTGTTGGCACTACAGCTGGGAGGGAGTGGGGCGGTGGGGCTGGAGCTTGTATGTATTGGTATTGGTATTGGTTTATTATTGTCACTTATACCAAACTACAGTGAAAAAATTGTCTTGTATACTGATCATACAGGTCAATTCATTACACAGTGCAGTTACGTTGGGTTAGTACAGAGTGCATTGAGGTAGTACAGGTAAAAACAATAACAGTACAGAGTAAAGTGTCACAGCTGCAGAGAAAGTGCAGTGCAATAAGGCGCAAGGTCACAACAAGATAGATCGTGAAGTCAGAGTCCATCTCATTGTATAAGGGAATCGTTCAATAGTCTTATCGCAGCGGGATGGAAGCTGTCCTTGAGCCTGGTGGTACGTGCCTTCAGGATCCTGTATCTTCTACCTGATGGAAGAGGAGAGAAGAGAGAATGTCCCGGGTAGATGGGATTCAGCTGAGTAAGGGGCAGGAGAGATACCCCTCCTCTGCATTCGGCAGCTCTTTCAGCTGCTGAGTTTCCCCTGCCTGGGCAAACTGGTCACTTCTGTTTCGTCAAAATAGTTGCCAAAATCAGAGGACCAAAGTCATATTTAAATGTCACAACCTCTGACCTACTTCTCCAGAATGGTGCTGTTCATTCAAGAGGTTAAACTAGGAGTGAGCACATCGACAGGTGGGTGGATCTGACTTCTGAAGATCTGTGAAGTTAAAGGCTGGCCCCCCTGTTCCCATTCCCCAACTCTCTCCTTCCCTTCATGAGGAGGACAACACTGCACCCCAACTGTGCGACAATGTGGAAATGATTACTGAATGGTTTGTGCTGGTATCTGCCAGAGGGAATTAGGTCCTTTTCATATTGTGTGCAAATAGAAAAACAATTATTTTATGTTTTAACCTGTCCTTTTGTGACCACCTGAATGTGCGTGATAAACTTGGAACAGTTGGGACTGAGCTGGGACAGAGATAAGTTCACCAACAGGAGCTGGTGTTGAGTTGTGAACAGTAAGAAACACCAGCAGGAGCAGAACTGAGCTGACAGATGGAGATCAGGGCCATTTGTTGGTGACATTGAGTTTATATCCTGACCCACAGGCAGGGTAGATCCACCAGAGATGGAGGCACGATGGTATATGGGTGGGAAGGAGCAGCCTTTGGAATCCTTAACATAGACTCCAGGCCCCACCAAGGTTAAATCATAGCATCAGGTCACCATCAACATCCCCTCTCAATGCACTATATAAAAACTCACTCCAACCTCTGTACCAATGGAGCATCACATCAGATTCACTATCAATTTTCCAAGCTCAAACACTCTTTGTGGCTCAGTTACAATATTTTACCACAGAATTTTCATAGGACCTCTCCTGCTGGAATGCACTATAATTCTGGTGGATGTTTGGAAGGCACTCTGTAAACATCTCATTAAATGTACAATATGGGGAGTGTCAAGCAACAATCACCAGCCCTTCCCAGCAAATGGCTTTGCGACCACATTGCATTTCATTCACCTCCACTTGTGGGTGACAGTAGCAAGGTTGGCAATTATCGCCTGCTCCAAGGCGGGATGCCTTCTTGAGCCACTAATCTAGCCAATGAAAACAAATCCCTGCCACATTGTCGATACTATTCTTTATAGATTTTTGATGCAACTAAAGGGCATGTTTATCCACTTTAGGAAGGATGGGGTAGCAACGGAGAGAGTGCAGAGGAGATTCACTAGGATGTTGCCTGGAATGGAGGGCCGTCATTACAAGGAGAGATTGGATAGGCTGGGTTTGTTCTCATTGGAACGTAGGTGGCTGGGGGTGACCTTTTTTGAGGATTATAAAATTATGAAGGGTATAAATAGGATAAGAGTCTTTTTCCCAGGACAAAGGCGTCGAGAACCAGAGGTCACAGGTTTAAGGGGAGAGGGGAGAAATTGAAAGGAGATCTGAGGTGTAAGTTTTTCACATAGAGGATGGTGGTTATCTGGAATGAGCTGTCAGAGGAGGTGGTGGAGGTAGATGCATGTATGACATTTAACAAGATATTTGGACAGGTACTTGGATAGGAAAGACAGAGAGGGATATGAGCCCAACGCAGACAAATGGGCTTAGTGTAGAAAGGTGTGGATGAAGTAAGCTGTGCTTTATGATTTTATGATTCTGTGAGAGGAAATCACCATGACATACATCACTGTTTAAATGGTTGACCATAGTTTTACTTCAGCATTAAAGGCCAGTATAATATTTGACCAAACTTAACTACAAGAATAAAGCCCTTGTATTTTGCTGAATGTCTTGGTGTTCATGAGGATCAGAAAAGTCTACAAATATTGTAATCTAACTTTGATAGCTCCTGAAAATAGGTGTGGAGATCAGGATGAGTAATTCATCTGCACAGTTGCTTCTGATGCAAGCCCATATGTCAAGCTCATGTTGCCTGCTAATTGACATGACTGCAGTAAGCCTCCAGCATTAAGTATGCTTTTGAGTGACTGTGTACACCAGGAGGGGCTGGAAAATTTGGAATGCCCAGCACCATTTAGAGGTTGACTTAAGGCCAGCCTGTGTCTCCTCAAAGGGGGGTTTATCTGTGGCAGATTTCAGTGAGCACGGTCATGCTGAGACTTGGGCACTTCCTACACTGTTCACTGCCGAGGTTAAGGTCCCTGCGTAGCCTGGGTAGTTTTGACCACTCGCTCTCCACCCTCATGAGGCAGTTTGTCTTGCTCCATGTGTCCTCTCCTATTCTCCAAGGGGACGCCCATTCTGTACCCATGTTTATGGACGAGACTTGCAGTCAGGACAAATTGCTTTGCACCAAGCACAGTATCTGTAGGCAATTGCAAGAAAGCACCGAAACCCTGTAGAAATCGCGGCTGACCTCCACTGGCTCAGTGAGCCAGCAGTCACGGTACTTTTCCCTTAATAACAGCAATCTGATTACAGAAAAACTCCAGTGATCCAGGATCTGATTGTTTGGACATCCCAATGGTTCAGCATCTGGCTCACCCACTCGAACGCAATGTGAGCCAGGAATCTGAAGTGCGAGCGGGGTGAGCCAGGGCTCGGCAATGTGGATGGGTTCACAGCTAAAACCTCCAAGCTGAAGCTCGCCGGGTTCTATTTCCAGCTCCCTTTAAACTCACCAGCCTCAGTTTCCTCTCCATTTATTTTCACTGAGTTCACTGAATAATTTGTCATACTTCTATGTAACATGTTAAAAAAAAGAGAAGTAAACGCATGGTTGGATATTAATTGGAGCAACATCCAGCAGTTCAGAAAATCCAGCACCACCAAAGTCTCCAGGGTGCCGGATTATCGGAGTTTTATTGTAACTTGTTTGTGCATCAAGCAAGGGTTTATTTACTGTAAAATCACCGGCATTTCTCCAGCAATTTTATCCACATGTGTGGTCAATTCAAAATGATGCTGTCCATTCTGTTCTCTCAATGTCTCAAATACACAAGTTGAAATAGCCCTCTGTTATCAGTTCATTTCCTTGGAGTACAGCAGTGTAGTGCAGGGTGATGCAGTAGAATGAGGGGTGAGAAGAGAGGGTTGTTCTCAAGTTGGGAATTACAGCAGGGTCATGGAGTTGATCTCAGCTGTTCTGCTCTGTGTGATATAGGATCAGTGTTTTAAGTGTGACATAGGATCAGTGTTTTAAGTGTGATCCTTGCTGGTCAGCTCCCAATATCTACCAGACGGTGGGTGGAATTCCCAGCAGAGATAGGTGCACTTCCCAGATAAGGTTTTGGATCCTTACCGACTCCCAGTGGTTACCTCAGCACAACAAAGTTAGCAGAGGCTGGATTGTTATGAGTAGAAAGAGCCACTGTACAGAGTAGAAAGGGCAACATTTAAAATAGAGCAAACAATGTGATACGAATGGAGAATCTTCAAATCAGCTTTTTAAAAGCTAGAAATAGCACTGAATAATTGCATAGTTTTCGGTGATCACAGCCTCTCTGTGGTCTTTCAGTTAAATGTGAACTGCTGATGAGGTGAGTCCAGATCTGGTCTCTGGAACATGGTGAACCCAATGTTGCCAGGAGCACCATCCCACTGGCAAGAACAGGGTCGGACTCTCAAGGACACAATCCTTCTGCCGGGATTGCAACCAGTCTATCAAATCACAGAACAGTTACAGTGCAGGAAGGCATCAAGTCCCACTGGTTCCAGTGATGCTGGTCCCTCTCCCCACAGCCCCTGCAACATCTTTCCCTTCAGATACTTATCCAGACCCTTGTGAGCACTGCGGTTGACTCTGCCTACGAACCCCAGCTCTGCAATCCACACTGTTCTTTTGTCAATCGTCTTAACTCCTGTCCTTTTCCACCAATGGGAACAGTTTCTCCTCTGCCTGTAGAATTCATGATTTTAAATACCTCCATTACACATACTCACAACCTCTGTTCCAAGGGGAACAACCCTGACTTCTCCAGTCTATCCGCATAACTAAAGGCCTTCATCCCCAGAATAATTTTAGTAAACCTCTTCTAAACCCTCTCTACTTTTCTCCTAATATGTGGCACCCAGACCTGGACACACTGTTCCATTTGTGGCTACACCATTTGATGCCTACCTGCCCTGCATCCCTCTATCTATTAAGACCAGAATCCTTCCTTTTTTTTAACCACACTCCCAACCTGCCCTGCCATTTTCAAGGAACTATGCTCATGTACCCCAGGATCTTTCTGCTCCAGAATTCCTTTTAGCTTCGTGCACTATGTTTTTTTTATTGCCTCTTCTCATTCTTTCTCTCAAAATGTCACACTTCACATTTCTCAGTTTTACTTTTCATTTACCCGTTCCACCAAGAGCAAAAAGTGACTACCCAGAGCAAAAACGGGCTAATGGAAATATCAATTGGCTGTCTGAAACACTACCCTAGTGCCAGCAACACAACTGGAGTGTTCAGAACACAATCACCAAGTCACATGCAAAATCCTACACTTGAACAGTCATTTTTGTCAGGAGCATGATACTACTACCAGAGCCATAATCCTCAAGGCAAGGAGGTAATCAAACAAAGAGGGCACAGTCCCACTTTTAAAAACACAACCATTGTGTCAGGAACACAATCAGACTGATGGATGAACAACTATTGTTTTGATTGTCAGGGAACTTAATTGGACACCACGAACATTGTCCTTGGATAAGGAACACAATCCGAATGTCTCAATCACAACCCTTTTGTCAGAAACATAATCACCATATCACGAACACTATCCAACTGTCAAAAACAGAATTCCTGCACCAGAAAGGTAATTGGACTGTCAGGAGCACGGTCGGGTCAGAAGCACGATTCCAGTGTCAGTCATGTAATCATTATGTCAGGACCACCTGCGAATGTCCGAGGGACATAATCCCTGGATCAGGAATGCAATTGGATTATCAGAAACACAGTCTGGAGCCAACATACTCCAGTAGCTTCTGGTTCAGTTGTTTCTGTCATTTCATGAATATATACTTAAACTCACCGACAAAAAAGAATTCTCTCATTATTTCAGCACTGTGAGCCCCCACAGTTCAAGAAAGGCACTTTGGAAACATTGTTCCACTGCATGTATTTTGTTCAACGAGTTATTTTAACATGTTTAATGCATTAAGGTGCTTTGTAGCCACAATGATGATTATTGTTACTTGCTAGGAATGGAAAACTGAGATTGTTAAGTTGTCATAAAACCACCTGATTCAGTAACCTCCTTCAAGGAAGGAGACTTTCTGGTGTCGAGGTGAGACAGTTAAGTTAGAAATATTGTAAGAACTGGAGGGATCAGACTGAGGAAATAGCAAAAGTGGCAAAAGATGTAGCAAAATATACCTCAGCAGTTGAGGTTGATAATGTCACAGATAAAATTAGTGAGTTGTCAAACTGAAGCATGAAGTTATGGCGAGGATGCATCACAAGGGAGATAGGCTGATGCAGGGCCAGGGATGGGCTCTTCTTCCTCTTAGCCATATATCAGGAGTTATGGGAGAAAAAGTGGTAGAATGCGGCTCTAAATAGACCAAAGATACTTGATGAGTCATAGTCATTGAGTTATACAGCAATCCTCTTGGTCACCTCTTCAAAAAACTTAATCAAATTCATGAGACATGATGTCCCACACACAAAGCCACATAGACTATCCCAAATCAGTCATTGCCTTTCAAGTGCAGGTAGATCCTGTCTTTCATAATCCTCTCTAGTAACTTTCCCACCACTGATGTTAGGCTCGTTGTCCTGTAGTTCCCTTGCTTATCCTTGCTGCCCTACTTAAATAAAGGCACAACATTAACTACCCTCCAATCTTCCGGTACCTCACCCGTTGCTAAGGAAGACACAAAAATCTCTGCCAGGGCCCCAGCATTTCTTCCCTTGCTTCCTACAACATCCTAGGATACACTTGGTCAGCACGCGGGGACTTATTCACTTCTATACACTTCAAGACCACCAACACCTCCTCTTTCATAATATCAGTATGTCTCAGCACTGACTGCAGGTGGCTGGTTGAAGACCAGAGTTACTGCTGCACTGCCTAATCTTATGAGCTCAGAATAGTGAGAAGGAAATGGATTTGTGGATAAACTTGTATCGTGTGTAATTACAATTGAACAACAGTGGGTAACTATAATCAAGCAGTAGTATTTGAAAATGTTCATTTCCCTTTGATTAGAGAGAAACAACAAGAAGGATAGGGAAGAACTTAATATGTGTGTCTAGGATGACCTATTCATTCAGTATGTCTCCCAATGAACTAAGAAGGAGTCTTGGCTCATTGTGTGTGTCGAAAAAATTGCCCAACCTAATCCACCTTCCTGCATTAGGTCTATCCCTCTGCAGGTCACAGCTCCTCGAGCACACATTCAGGTACTCTGTTCATTTGTGATGACTTCCCGCTTCTGCCGCCCTTTCAAATGGTGAGTTCCAGGCCCACACCACATCTCCCGCTAATCTCCCACTACCTTAATCCCCCTTCTAATCCTTCTACCAATTATTTTCAGTCTCTGTCCCCTAGATTTTGACGCTTCTGTGAAGCCAAGTAGGTTCATCCTGTTTACTGATTGCAAGGAAGATTCAACAGAATGTTGCCTGGGATGGAGCTCTGCATGTATGAGGAGAGATTGAATACGCCAGGATTGTTTTCCTTGGAGCAGAGGAGGCTGAAGGGTGACTTGATAAAGGTGTCCAAAATTATGAGAGACACAGACAGTGTAAAGTAAGAAAGTGTTCTCTATGGCAGAGATGTCTAAGACCAGGGACATATAGGTTTAAGGTGCAAAGTAGAAGGTTTAGAGAGGACCTGAGAAAGATTTTTTTTCACCCATTGATGTAATCTGGAACGCACTGCCTGAGGGGGTGGTGGAGGCAGAGAATCTCACGACATTTAGGAAGTATTGCCAAGACATGCTGAGCTATGGAATGGGATTTCGTATGGATATGTACTTGATGGTCAGTGTGAATGAGATGGGCTGAAAGGCCTGCTTCGGTGCTCTGTGACTCTATGCCTCTACCTAAGCCTCTCATGATTTCTTCGTGCCTCAAATGAGTCTCCCCTCAGCTTCAGTGTTTCAATGAGAACTGTCCACACCTGACCAACTTTCCTCACAGCTAAACTTTCCTAGTTATTGTAAGTCTCTTCTGCATCCTCGCTAGTACATCACATCTTTTCTGTAATGTGTTCATTGAAACTGTAATTAGTGGTAAGAATCAGAATCAGATTTATTATCACTGACGTATGACAGGAAATTTGTTGTTTTGCCGCAGCAGTGCAGTGCAAAAACATCTATGTTACAAAAATGAATAAATAGTTGTCTAACTAGTGTTATACACAGTTCCAGCATGACCTCCCTACTATTATATTCTATGCTTTATTGGGGAGGATATAGATGGCCTACCCAAATGACCAGACCCCCTATACCATCCTCAGTGGCACACCTAGCATAGCTGGTACAGCTGCTGCCTTACAGCTCCAGTGACTCAGGTTTAATCCTGACGTCTGGTGCTGTCCTTATGGACTTTGCATGTTCTCCCTGTGACAGTGTGGGTTTACTCTGGGTTCTCCGGTTTCCCAAAGAAATGTGGGTCGGTAGGCTAATTAGCCACTGTAACTTATCCCTAATGTGTAGGTGAGTGGTAGGATCCGGAAGGAGTTCATGGGAATGTGAGAAGAAAATTAAAACTGGGATTTGTGTAAAGGCTGCTTTTAGGCTCTGCTGCCGTTAAGGATCAGTGGGCATACACTTCAAAGTCCATTTGTCCCTCTACACCTCTTCGTGTGCTCCCATTCATTGTGTATTCCCTTGCCTCGTTGCCTATCTCCAAATCCTCACATGCCAACCCTCTGGATTAATTTGTTCTGTCCAACTGTTCAGTCTATCTACATCTTCCTGCTGTCTAAAGCTTTCCTCTCACATGACCAATTTTTGTATCATCTGCAAACTCTCTACTATGTCCCAGCACTTTGGTCAATATCATTAATGCCTATCAGAGAAGGCAAGGGACATGGGTGGCAAATTAAATAAGTGTTAGAATAAAACAGAAAGCAGAGGCTTATGAAAGCTATCAAGAATAAGATTCAATTAATAGCTAAGAAGATTATGGAAGTAACAGGAAGGTTCGACAATGTTAATATGGGCACAAAGGAATGATACAAAGATGTATTCATAAAGCAAAATCCAGCAGATGCCAAAAATCCAAAATAAAATCAGAAAATGGAAACACTCAGCAGGACAGGCAGCATCTATGGAGGCAGAAACTAAGTTAATGTTGTCCGTGTTTTTCTCTCCACAGATGCTGCCTGACATATTGAATATTTCCAGCACTTGTTTCTATTGAAGGAAAAGGATTAGTAGACAAGATGAAATTGAGTCTTAAGGTGGTTTATAAATGCAGAGGCTATGAAACTGGACAAATTCCTGCTCCTATTTTGGTGTCATGCATTATAGCTTGTTTCCAATTACTTTCACAGTTCACAAATGCATATTTTTTTCCACGATTCACACACTCGGCAGATTAGCACAGTGACTAGTTAAAGGGATCCTTGTTGATGGTTCATTAATTCCTCAGTGATTCCTGATGGCCCTCTTCTTCCAGCACATCTCATCAGCATCTCTTCCCTGCTCTGTATGCACCAGGTGGGATAGATCAAAAGAGGTCCCATTGCTGTTTGAACGACATATTACACAGTCACATTTGAGTTGCTTCGGGATTATTGGAATTTCAGAAGTGCGGAGGAAGTGCTGTGGTTTAAGGTAGAGTTTTACCTGAACTTCCATCATTCTGTGCTGAAGTGAGTGGAACTGCTCTAGATGCAGCAAGACGAGGAGGAGAGTGGACACATACAGCAAAGCACCATGCAAACAAAGGTGGGGGAGGCTCCATCCACACTTAGTTGTCTGGGAACAGTGTTCATTTATTAAATTGATGAAGGAGCAATACCCGAGGTGGCTCCCTCTCTGAGAGAAGGTCGAACTGCATCAGCTGTGTGCTGGTGCTGGAGGATTGGTGCATTTTAAGGAGATGGGTGGGGTGCCAGTCAGGTGAGCTCTTTTATCCTGGACAGCGCTAACATTCCTGGGTGTTTTTGGAGCAAAGATCATCCAGACAAGATGTGTTTCTCAAGTGTTGGGAGTTCCAGTACGCTCCCGATGTGCCTCGTGTACGGGCAAAAGCCACGCTGACATAAACCTAGAGGCTTCTGGAGCTTTGACGGTTCTGGTAAATTCAGGGCAGAATTGTAGATCTTGGTGAAAGAGCAGGAACTACAGGGTGGCAGAGCAGAACTAATTGCAACAGGCATAATATCAGCTTGGTGACAAACTTCATTGCTGCATGATTCTGATGTTCTGGATCCCTTCACGGGATGGCTGAAGATATCCAAATGATTATATCCATGAGTTCCATTGAGGAGTAAAGCATCTTCACTTAAATTGGGCACATCTTCTGATGGCCAACCATAATTACTTCCTTAACTCCCAGAATTTAAGGACTTGTTTTATTGGAAGCAGGCAAACATTCACCTGTCTTTGGACAAGTCAATCCAGGAGGGTCTCTGCTGCAATGTGGACCTCTCCACAGAGCAAGCCATCAGAATTTCCCTGCCCTTGCTTTAACAATGGCCCCTGTCACTGGCAATTCAGGAATCTGGAGTCTGGGAATGACGGGAGACAGGAAGATATCTGCCTGGAGTCAGAGTACAGGAAGAATGTCATGATGAACATTTATAAAACAACTGGAGAATTAGAGGCAGTTCTGGATGTCACATTTCAGCAATGATGTGAAGGCTTTGAAGAAGGTGCAGGAGAAATTTACTGAAATGATTCCAGGGATGAGGGACTTTCGTCTTGTGGATAGACTGAATAAGCTGAGGCTGTTCCCCTGGCACAGAGGAGGTGTTGAGGGGATCTGATGCAGGTACTTAAAGTCATGGTCGGTGTAGACAGAGTAGATAGAGACAAAAACCATTCCATTGGTGGAAGAGTGGACCAATGGAGGATATAGAATAAACCAAATGTGACATGAGAATATCTTTTTCACTGCCAAAGATAGGGGTGAAGGCAGATTCAATTATAGCATTCAAAGGGGAGCTGGATAAGTATCTAAAAGGAGAGAACATCCAAGGTCATGAGGAGAGGGATTAGCTGGATTGTTTATACATGGCTCTGGTATGAATGGACCAGGTGGAATGTCCTTCCTCAACGTTGCAGCCATTCTGTGATCTTCATCTAACTCACCCAAGCCCCCTGCTGGTTCCATTACATCACGAAATGTTAGGATCTCCTGAAACGCCTGAAGATCTTCTCCTTCATCCTGCAAACTGCTGGACAAACCTTTTCATTCATGTTGGTCTCTTGCTATCAAAGTGTCTGAGTGTTTATTCACCTATTTTACTGCTGTGCTATTTGAACTATTTAACTGTCTTATCACAAAGGAACTGTCCACAAGCTTCAGGAAGACAAAGCCCACATTCTGCCTTTGACAGTTTCACCAAGGTTATTTGATTAACTGCTGCTTTTATGGATATGCTTCTGGGCATTCATTGGTGTTTGAAGTCTTGAAGAGGAGGACGATGGTAGAGGAAACATTTGTACCTTAACTGTCTAACAAGTCAGGATTCATTACTTGTATGGCCCGCGACAAGGACAGGGAATCCAGGCTACAATTCTTAAAGGAGAATATCGTCAAACTTGCAATTGGTCTGAGAAATCACTTCAGTAACAGCAGTATCTATTACTGGAGGTGAGCGTAAGAGCTACTTCAAATTTTTATGCCATGGGCATCTCTTAATCAACTGCTGAAGATGTCTATAAATCACTCAACCTGCAATGAACAATTACATTATGCAAGTCACGGATCCTCTGTTGACAACCCTGTCAATTTTTGCATAATTCTTTGGAAAACATGCAGAAGTATTGAAGTACCCTCAACTTTCAATGTCTGTCTTGATTGCACAGCTTAAAAGATGTGTGCGGGGGAAGTCTGGAGGTGGGTCCAACTGCTTTTAAATCCATTCGGAGGCAGGAAGGTGCCTTGCTGCATAGTTCCTCCCCAGTTAGCTGGAAATCCACCTCCCACCAGTAGAATGTGCCCAGGGCACACTAGAAGAACCTATTTTAATGCTGCACTGTTTGAACTATTTAGCTGTTGTATCTGGGTGGAGATTGGGGGTGGGGAGGGGCTGGGTGACCTGTGGAGATCCATCCCAGTGAGCACTTGTGAATAAAATGGTACCACTGTCATACCCTTGTGGCTCATCAATGATTCCTGTTGTAGTGTCCTCTTCCTCCAGCACACCTTGTCAGCATTCCCTCCCTGCTCTACATGCACCATATGGGATGGATCAAAAGAGGTCCCATTGCTGTTTGGACTACATATTACATGGGATATCAGATACAACTGTAACATCAGAGGATCTACTCCAAAAATTCTCATGTAACCCCTAAACCTGGAGGTCTCTGTTGGTGAACTGAGCTGGATGGTAACTTCCAGTCTTCAGTCTATCACTATGCAAAAAATAGCTCTGCGTTTTGAGCCTTTGGATGATTGATACAACTGCAATCCTGTTAGGACTGAAAGGCTTAATGCCAGGATTAATCAGTCACATTGAGCAATTTCACTCAATTGCCTTTGAGCTGAGGGAAAGGTTCAGAGTTTTCTCTCCCCCACTGCTTTACAAGTCATTTAGTTCCCTTGGAGAGCTGGATAATAAGTTTAATGCACTTTCTGGAAGATTCAAATTAGATGCGAGGTGTTAAATATTAGTGGGATCCCAGGTTAATGTTAATGGTGCATAGTGCTGAGATGACATATTTTGAAATTAACAATTGCAGTGAGAAGTTTTATGCTGCTCTCTCGGAAGGAATTTGAACTAGGAAAAGTATGAATAGGATCTCTTGCTTCTGAGTTTTCAAAAATGTTAAATGCTGCTGTGCTGTTGTGTAAATATCTGTGCAATACTGTGTAACATTTCAATTGTACTTTGACATTCAACATCTTTGATTCTCCTGAAACACCAGGACCACCCTCTGCTCCAGTAAATGCGCTATCCACTGTGAATGGAACCTCGGTATTCCTGGAGTGGAGCCCACCCGCCAATAGTGGAGGAAGAAGTGACGTCCGGTACAACGTCATCTGCAGGAAGTGTGCTTGGGAGTCGAGTCAGTGCGAAGCGTGTGGGAATCGGATAAGATTCAGCCCAAAGCAGATGGGACTGATTGAGCCAACCATCAGCATAGCAAACCTATTGGCGCACACCAACTATACACTGCAGGTCGAGGCAGTGAATGGCGTCTCTGATCTCAGCTTGGAGCCCCGGCAGTTCATTTCACTTAATGTCACCACTAACCAGGCAGGTATGAAAGATAAGTCTCATTTCGTTAAAGTTCAACATTTGTTGGATAGGCACATGGAGGAACGTGAGATAGAGGGATATGCGGGAGGAAAGGGTTAGATAGTGTGAGGGTGGTTTGATGGATGGCACAACATGGTGGGCCGAAGGGCCTGTTTTGTGCTGTGTGGTTCTATGGTTGACCACATGGAATGTTTGGTGCTGTGAACTGGGTTCAGTGAAGATCAGTTCTATGTGCCATCACCTTGAGACACATACATAGACCAATAGCAGCCCACTCGTAACCCAGTCTTTCATAGGGCTTGCTTTTTCAAAGCATGTGTTATCAGCTTCCTCCTGAAATAAAGCATTAGCTTTGACATTTCACATTTTAATTTTGACCTTCTTAAGTGTGTTAAGAAAGTGAATATCTCGATATACACAGCACACGTTATCTCCCTCCTTCTGTGTAATTTATAATGTCCCACCTGATGATAATAGAAAGAAAAAATCAATCCCTTATCTCAGAGGAAGGACTGGGTTGCCTCTTCTCTTGAGAATTCAGCCTGGCTCCATCAGAAAGTCTTCACCAGTTACAAGGCTGGGGGTACACTCCAGTTATAACACCACCAGTGTCTGTGGCTTCAGGATAAGATGGCCAAGGATACGAGAATTGAAGTTGAGGGATTTAAATTACCATCTAGACACACTTTAACTATTCCTGCTGCCACCCTAACCACTCGTTCATTTTGGAAATGGAGTTGTGTGATGTAAGCAGCAGGGTGGCTCATTAGTCAAAACATGTTGGTTCCTTGCACCCTGATGCTGGTTTAAAGGGATAGGCCTGATAGCTCACCCATTGGTACTGGTGAGTAAAACCTCTCTTGGTTGAATTCAGGCAAAAACAGACTGCAAGCAGCGTTTATAGCAGTGCTTGCATCAAAGTATACTGTTACTGATATCAAGGAGGTTAGTGATTGCTTGTTATTCTTTGCAAACCTTACTCATCTGGATTCAACCTTTATAGTTCAACATATGCCATTTTGCTTCATTGCTTTGGGCAGGGGAGGGTTGGGATCAATAGCAAAAGTATTCCACAGGCATCAGGTCATGGGATGTGGGAAAAGGCAGGCTGGGAGTTGTGGTATGCAGCTCCTTGAAGACCTTACCTAGTCCACAGGGTGATAGACATGGATCTACTGGATATCTCTGAGGACCAGGCAAGGGGAGGAGCAAGCTAACACAAACCAAGGCAGCCTCATGCAGCACAGCTCGTAATATCCGCTGCATCCCTCAGCTTGCAGTGCACCACTGGGTTAGGAAACTCCCCAGTGAGCTGCTAGGACAGACTCAGCCCCTACATCACTGACCTCAATATGTGGGAGCTCCGGGACTGCACCGTTTGCTGCACCACCTCTGTGCAGGAGAGAATGGCTTGCATCAAATAGGCTACATGGTCCCAGAAGATGAGCCATGTATAGAGGAGGGGTATCACTACTTTGCCGCTGGTGTGTGCTCCCAGTAGAAAGACCATGCTCATTCAAACCTGGTGATAGGGAGCTGCCATATTGACTTTAGTTTGCACACCGGTCCATTTCCTTCCTATTCCAGAAAGAGGTGGGTGCTTGGAGATAATGTGTACCCTTGTATATTGCAATGATAAACCATCCCAGCGTGAGCCTGAAACTCCAGAGCTGTGTCCTGGTGTTCAGATCACAAACCAACAATCACAACCACCTTCATTTTTGTGAGGTACAATTCCAACCAGTGGAATGGTTACCCTCTGATCCCCAATAACTTCCGTTTAATTTTGTTTCTGGACGAGCACCTTGTCAAATGTTACACTTATAAAACCCTGATACCATCATTTCAACCATGTTTTTGCAAAGTGTTAAAATATGTTCCAGCTGCCCTGCCTGTCAGACCTACATCTTGGGGTACTGGTTACATTTGCTCCATGTTTGGCCTTGCTCCCGTGAATGTGCTGTGTCACAGAGACAGATCAACTATTAGATTTAGACTGCAACAAAGCCCCATTCGAGGGCCCAGGCTGCCTGGAACAATATGACTTGAGAGCTCCCAGTTACTGGTAAAATATGCCATTGACTTCTTTTTCAGAAGCCTGTTTCTGAAGTGTGCAGTGAAGATAATGTTTTTCTTTTTGGTTAATTATTTATACATCGGTTTTGACTCTCCCTGCTGTAAGATCTCTTTATTTCCTGTTGGAAACCTCTGTTTTCAAGCTTTATTTTCTGCAGTGCTTCCAAACCAGGCAGTCTGTGCTGCTGACAGGTCAACTGGTGATTGTTTAACACATCTGCCGGAGTTGCTACCAGGCTATAGCATGGAAGGAGAAATGCACTAATGGTATCAGCTTCCCTTTAATGACCATTTGTGGTGGTACCTAGCTCTACCTTACATGATTCACAGTGAACTGGGTGATTGAACCCCGATTTCCCCATCAGGCTCCCACAGTGGGAGACATTGCTGCCTGTTCACTGTGATTTGGCAATTGTTGAATTAGTATTCAGCTAATGAAAAGGACACATCTTATGTTTACTGAATACCTAGCTGCAACTTGCCTTGTCACAGTAAATGCAGAGTGCCATCTTTTCCCATGAATTATAATGGTATTGGGGTAAATTTAGCGTTGTTTCACTTACTTCTGTTCCCAGGATAAGTGTGTGTGCAGATCTCGGAAATACACTGATGCATTGACAGGTCTGCAGTGCCCTGAGCTGTTCTCTGGATTGAAAACTGCTGTATGAACATTTTGATCCAATATATTTCTTGTGAGTTATTAACTTGTTAAAAATAGTTGCATCTCACTAATGCTGCAATTTGCAGTCTAACCCCAGTGTTTTATACCCATGAGTGTCTGTGTTTCTCTAGCCCCATCACAGATCTTGGTTGTCAAGCAGGAAAACACCAGCCAGAACAGTGTGACCTTGATGTGGCATGAACCTGACCAGCCCAATGGCATTATACTGGAGTATGAGATCAAGTACTTTGAAAAGGTAAATTCTTGCCTTCTGTGCTGCTTCAATGAATCATTATTGTGTGTCTTGGAAAGTACATGATGCAATTGTTGTGTTGTACTGGTGTCATTGACTGCAGGACAAGGAACTAGTATGAAGGATTTCTTTACACTGCCATACTCATGTTTCTCTAAGATTGCCTTGCAAGTACATGACTGTTATTTTTTATATGAAAATATCCTCAAGGTTGCTTTTTTTGAAATAACTTGTTAACTGTTGACTTTCACTCTCAGGTCAAGGATGGGCTCATTTACACCAATGTAGGTGGCTTGGCCATCTTAGGTACGGTCTAGGAAAGGGCAGGGAATCTATCCATTTGTGTTTGGTGGACGGCCACTTATAACATGCACAATGGAGTTGAATGATGTGCACAGAGTGCTGATGGTGTTCTTGCCCTGTGTGATGTACATATATCACTCGCTAAGCGACCAAACTCTTGGTTTTCCAATGATGTGCTGGATCCTGCTCAGAAGGTCCCTACATTTGAACAGGAGGGTGAAGGTAGAAATTCCACTCTGGTGATTGATAGCCCACAGATCATAAATTATATGTGGAATCCATGTGCATCACAACCCCAGACATTTTAATTACCTGCCTGCCTGCTTTCCACTGGATGGGTGGAGTTAATCCAATCCTACACCCCTCCATCCCACCGGTCTCTTTAGTACCCAGTCCCCCATCCTTAATCTGAAATGGAATTGGAAATTGGGAAGTTTCTTGAAAGGGAATTTTCATTCAATGACAATACACAAAACCCCAGAAGTTACAAACCACAGTCATGCCAACATCGGACTATAACACTGTAACCTATCCACTGACAAAGCAATTATGGCAGTGGGTGATCTGCTAATGAGGTGGAGACCTCTTCACGCAGTGTTCATGGGCTGGCTGTCCTCCCAACTCCCAATCTCCATTAAAAGGTTCATCCAAACCACTCGTGTTCGTGTCCTGAATCACATCAAGTCCTGTTGTCCCCAGCACTCCTCTGGTCACACATCTATGTTGTCTCTTATTCTGGAACGGGCTCCTTTTGAAATTCCCCTTCTTTCCTCATCCCTCCATTACCTTTCCCTTCTTATTTTGGTAATCCCTACCAGCTCCTCTGACATCACCCTATCCTCCAATTCGGCCTTTTGAGCATCTTGATCTCCATTATTCCAACATTGGTGATTGTGCCTTCAGCTTCACGTCGCAGACTCTGAAATTCTCAGTCAACCTCATCCTCCTGCCTCGTTCCTTATTTCTGATGTTTCTTAGAACTGGTCTCTTTTTTCCCCTGATTTTTGATCACCTTTCCTAATATGTAGCTCTGTCGAATTTTGTTTGATGGTACTTCTGTGAAGCCTTGGGATATTAAAAATACAATATAAAATATAACAAGATTGATCAAGAATCAAACAGCATCTAAAATAATGCCTTCAAGAGGGAAATATTTCAACCAAATTGCCATGCAGAATCCAGTTACAGATCAATCTGTCTCTGTAAAAGAAAGCGCTGAAGGAAGAAATTTCAGCTGCAGAAATAAAACAAAAGTTCTAACGGCCACATAAGAGTACTGCAGAGTGCATAAGAGTACGAGCAGTCACTGGAACCTGCACCACGAGAAAACCAGCAAATCTTGGAAATCCGTGTGGTGGTCTAATCAACTGTACTCTTGATAGTAAGGATGAAATGGCATCAATTCCAGCGGAATAGAAAGCCTCAGGGACTTCCCTTTGCAAAAGTGCAGAGAAAACTCTTGAAGTGTAGCAAATATTTCCAGTTCTAGCCTGGAAAGAACATGTTATGCCATGGCATCCATGAACACAACCAGCAAAGTGGTCCTTTCCTTGCTGTGAATTTGGATAGGACTTGAGACTGTAGCAGACTGCAGTGAGGGTGTCCTTACTACAAGCAGCCATCTCCCACTAACTTAGCATACAAGTTTACTGAACAGGACAATATTAGACCTATCAGCTCCATGCCGGCTCAGTTTTATCAGTCCCCTTCCACCTCATTTGCTGTAATCCTGCAATTTATTCGTTCACCTGGCTATCAACTCCTCTTTGTTTGCCACTCATGTGCAACAAGGGGTAAGTTATAGTGGCCAACTTATCCATCAGCACGTCTTTGGGATGTCGGAGGAAACTGGGACCCCTATCACCCACACATTGCCAAATTTTGTAATTCAGAAGCATTTAGAATTAGACTATTACACACAGGAAGCGCCTAACTCATCTTACAGATGTCAAACACCTGACACAACCCTCCATGCATCACTTTATAAAGCACATTGATCTGATCCCTTGTTCAAATATTGTGGGAGAGCTAAATGACAAGAATGTAATAACAACAAAGTGGTAATCTTTAGTTACACTCACCTTAACAAAACATGCCGCAAAGTCTGTAAATGGTGGAGCTGCAAACGTATTGTCACAAGTTAATTGGTAGATCAAAAAATGACACAGTTCACTGAATGTGTTGTATTGATCAGATATTGTGCAGGAGCCCTCCTGAAGCATCCAACAAAACCAAATCTCTTTTTGTATATTAAAGGACTCTGTTTCTTTCTTAAAAGAGAAGTTATAATTGTTTCAATAAACTAGTTGCAAATTCTCAATTAAAGGACATAATTATAATGATGTGGGGTGGGAGCAGAGTCCTATGTGAACCACAGGCTCAGGCACAGATGTCTTGGCCTGAATGGTCTATTTACAAGCTTCAAAGTCCATGCATTAAATGTAAGATCATCACTGAAAGAATGAAGAGAGCACAAGGAATGAATCATTACATTTGATTTAGTTGGGGAAGTCACTGGAGCTGGAGCTCCCTCTCTCCAACTGCTGGGTTCCCCTAGACTTGGGAAAACTAATGAATCTAATAAGCTGGTAGGATCAGAGCTTCAGTTGCGAAATAAAGGTACTACTTAAGTCTCTTGCCTGTCTCTGGAGGAAGCTACTCACCCAGCTCATGCCCCTGTGCACCTTTACGCTGGGTTAGGGTGATGTCGTCGCACAGCTGGTAGAGCTGCTGCCTCAGAGCTCCAGGGATCAGGTTTCGAACCTAACCTCAGGCACTGTCTATGCAGAATTTACACATTTTTTCCATTACTTTGTGAGTTTCCTTAAGACTTCTCTGGTTTACCTTCTCATTTTCCAGAGATCTGATGTTGGATAATTGGCTACTGTAAATGGCCTCTTGGTATAGGTACATGGCAACAGATTCAAAATGGGAGCCGATGCGCTTGCTCTGCTGGGAATTGGCATGGATCTGATGGGCCGAATGATCTTCTGTTAGCTAGTGTTTCAGAATTCAGACCCTCCCATCCTTCACCTAACTAGGTGATACAATTCCCCATGATGATTCTGTGACATTGAGAAGTGGTTCAGTGAGCACTGTTGGTAGCATTAATTAACATATTTTCCCTGATCTGAGGAGTTCTACTCCATAATTTTTTTCTTCATTGTGACCAGCTGTGGTACAGACTTCCATAAAATGCAGACTGAGAACGGAACAATCACATTCCATTTCGTTGTGATGGATCCTTCTGTACGTTAAAATGAATTGTACAATCTGGTACACCAATACAGCATGGAAAATATAGAACAGAATCTCCTCTCTGCCTCAAGGGTCCTGTCATTCACACACTCAAACCATCTGGTCAGTCATAATTAATAGCCTTTCTATCAGCCTGTCAAATTGTCCAATTAACAACCTTAGGAGGCAACATAATATTATTCAGGCACAGGGTAATCTTCCAGCAGCTCACCATTGATACATGAGGCAGTGAATCAGAGCTATGGCCCATACTTTGTTGCAAGTTATGCCTCTCCCAGAGCAGAAAGCATTTCTGTTGACAGCAAGCCATACAGAGAGCCCATTTATTTATTGACAACTTACTGTCATAATTGCTTTGTAAGATCTTGCAAGGACTAGAATCTGATGCAATCATGGCTCCCAATAACTTATGTAGAACAACAAACAAAATGCTGGACGAACTCAATGGTTCAGGCAGCATGTGTGGAGGGAAGTGGACAGTTAACGTTGAGCCCCTTCATTTGGACACAAGTCCAGATCATATTACATCAGTCCTGATGAAGGGTCTTGACCCGAAATGTTTACTGTCTATTTCCCTCCACAGATGCTGCCTGACCTGCTGAGTTCCTCCAGCATTTTATTTCTTGCTCCAGGTTTCAGCATCTGCAGTCTCTTGTGTATTCGACCTGTTTTCAGTCAGTTGCTACCTTTAAGGCAAACTTTTATACAGCAGAGAACTGAATTTGAAAGAATTAATTGAGGATAATAGTAGGGACCCAGAGGGACTAGGGCATTGCTGGCTCTGATGTCCAAGTGTGAGTCTCACACAATTTGCAGATCCAGCAAATGTCCCCTGTGTTCCTCACTCTTCATCCAAAGAAACTTAGGGCCTTTTACGCTCCACTTGAGCACTGCCCCTTATCATTGTTGCCACCTATCGGATAAGCCACCTGTGCTGCTTAGTTCCCCATCACTGATATTGGAGGAATGATCACTGTGAGAACTGAGCTTCAGGCTACAAATTGACAGATTGATTTGTTGGATATTAAATCAGTAAAACAGACAACACTGAAAAGCCACACAGCCTAACCATGAGCAAGGGCATCCAGGATAACTTGAATCTAACTCACTGAGCAGAGATTTGATAGGATTGGATTGGGCACTTGTACTACATCCTAATAATTTTATTCTCCATCAGCTTCATGGAAATATAAACAGCAGACAAATTTCTTGTAAACCATGAATGTTGTTTGTCAGAGTACAGAGTTACTCCTATTTCATATAGAGATGAAACTGATATTGTTTTGTGTGCTGTATTACAAGGCGTTACAAAATTCTTCACTCCCCATTGATAAATTCCACCTCTCTTTCTCTGTGCTTCCCGTGTTGCGCCTTGCCTCCTTGTTGTGATTCACATTGCCTGCTCGTTCACATTGAATTTACATCAGTCAGGCAGCAGTTAACAACTCTGTTGAATGTTTGCCTTTTCTGCTGCTCCTCCAGCTCGATGAAGGTGGAGAGGTCTTGGTCAATCAGCAAGAGCAGTAGTTAAGGAGTGGAAGCTTGTAGTTTTCAGAAGGAGGGTGAGGGAGAGACCAGGAAGGGCACAAGCACATGCACACACTGTATAAACTGGGATAATTTGTCCTTATCATGTTGTGATTTGTGGGAGCTTGCTGTGCACAAATCCCCTGCTGCATCAGAGATATTCCACTGGGATAGTGATTGGGTTAGATTGGATTTGGGTGAGACTTCCTGCTCTTTGTGCACAGCCCCTACCTGGGCAATTTTCAATGTCATTGCTGGAGCTACACTGGTGTAGTTCACACATGGGATGTTGTGGGGTTCCATAATATTCCTTGTGTCAGCTACCCTCAGGTATTCTTGATACCACGTAAAATATTGGGCCCCTCCAGAAATGGATGAATTATCTACTGGCTGATGGTTGCAAGGTGGTTGTTGAGATGTGCTTATCTAACAACCACCTCCATTGACAGCTGGAGTTGGCAGAGTTTCCATCTGATTCTGATGGGTAGGCTTTGTGACTGGCTAGTTCTGACCACTGCTTGTTTGGTCTGTTGGTGCATTATGCATTAGCCTACAATTTAGAGCATTTGCAATTACTGTTGTTCCATTTAGTTACAGCAATTGTGAAGAACAATGTGAAGCCCATCACATCCTTCAACTACCATTATTTCATCATGCTGAATTGATGCTGCCCAATTTAGATTCAGAGCAGAATTTGGGTGATTAAGTTAGATAAGATAAGATATCTTTATTAGTCACATGTACATTGAAGAACACAGTGAAGTGCATCTTTTGCATAGAGTGTTCTGGGGGCAGCCCGCAAGTGTCTCCACGCTTCCGGTGCCAACATAGCACGCCCACAACTTCCTAACCCATACGTCTTTGGAATGTGGGAGGAAACCGGAGCACCCAGAGGAAACCCACACAGACACGGGGAGAACGTACAAACTCCTTCCAGACAGCGTCCGGAATTGAACCCGGGTCACTGACGCTGTAATAGTGTTACGCTAACCGCTACACTACCGTGCCTGCCCTCTGAATGATTCTAACAGAATGATTCACTTCTGAACAGAATGTTTCTCAAGCCATGATCCTCCGGCAGTGAATTATACATTTATATATAACATATTGTTAAGGCCCATTTTAAATTACATTGTTACAGGGGATGATGATTAAGGGAGAATGCAATGCAAGATGTAGATATCATCAATAATACAATATTAAACTGTTGTGAGACACTACATTCCACTGAGAGAACTTCCCATTGAGAATAATTCCACTCATTGTCGATCATGTACATATATATTTGCTTACGTTCAGCTGGTTGGGTTGTGGTGCAGTACACCTGTGTTCACATGTTGCCACAGGGCTCCATTTCATTGCCCATTTTAGTGGAACCACTTTTAGTTGAGGTTTACTTTATTACATTTATTGTTAAGTGTCAGTGAAGTATTCACTAAACCATAACACATACACATTGGAGACTGAACAAAAACACAGCTGCCCACAATCTGTCTCTGTTGAAGACCTTGTGCTGACACCAGTGACACTGAGCAGATATCCTACTGCTTAATGTTTCCCCAAAGTGCATCCCAACTGCTCTAGAGCACTGAAACAAAGGAGTATGTCACAAAAATCTTAAATGTGAGTGTTTTTAAAATAGGAAATAATTCAGCTGAGCAGTATTAAGAGATCGCTTTGGATGAGTTCTTGTCATCTCTTGAACTTCGAATCGAGGCATTACAGTCATTTGAGAGGTTTCGATGAGACAAACTCCTCCTAATGCTGTGTTCAGTATTGATTTTGGACCAAACGCAGAGAAGGCTTACGCAGCCAGATCACGAGTGAGGTCCATTAACTGAAAACGTTGCCAATCAGGCAGGTTTGCCATTAACAAGGATTGTTCTCCACCAGGCCTTCGTCTCTGCACCCTCTGGTCAGGTGATGAACACACTGGTTATAAAGGCTAAAATCTGTTCATTGGCAATCGGGACTTCAGTCACCTGGACACTCAGCTCTGAAATTCGGCCTCCAAACCTTTCCTCTCTACATCCCACTTTTCCTTTAAGACACTTCTTAAAACCCATCTCTCCGACCATTATTTTAGCCACTGGTTTTGTGTTGCACCTTCAGAGAATCAACGTGGAAGAAATAGCTTGACTACTTCAGATCTGGGATGGGTCCCACATATTTGTTGTGTTAAATACTCTCAATCATTCTTGATATCAATGCAAGTTATTTTTGTCTTGGTTTGTTTTCCTTTTTCAATTTCTTTTAGGCTGTTGTCTGTTCAGTAACTTGAGACAAAATGCCATTGTTCCTCTGAAATCACTTTCCTGCATCTTCCCAATGTTAATAGTTTTCATTTCAACTTCACTGCACTTCTTTTATGCTTGAATTAGAACTTCCAACCCTCAGAATCCTAAAATGGTTACAGCACTGAAGGAGGCCATTTGGTCCATTGAGTCAATACCAGCTCAATGTAAGGGCAATCCAACTAGTGTCACTCTCTTGACCTCTCCCAACAACCCTGGCAAATTCTTTCCTTTCAGACTGGTGCAGTTGGTAGAGCCTCGTAGCTCTGAGACCCCGGGTTCAATTCTGACCTCAGGTGCTGCCTGTGTGGAGTTTACGCATTCCCCCTGTGACCTTGTGGGTTTCCTCCTATTTCCTCCCACAGCCCAAAAAAATGCCGCTTAGTAGGTTAATTGGCCACTGTAAATTTGCCTGTGTAGGTGATTGGTAGGAGAGTGGGGAGGGGTGGTCAGAGAAGGATTAGTGTGAAAGTCGGTGTGGACTCAGTGTTTCAATGCTGTATCTCTCCACGACCTCTCACTTATCCAGCTTCCTTTCACCAAACCTACCTCGACTGCAGCCCCTGGCAGTGCATTCCAGGACTTGACTACTTGCTGTGTAAAAAAAGTTTCCTCATGCTACTTCTGATTTGTGCTGGACTTTCCCACGATTCAAGTTATTCTTCCAAATGCACCCATGAGCAACCTGTGAAACTTTCCCTTCTCCTTTGTCCGACCAGACTTACCAGAAACGATAAGGAAATAAGATAAGACATCTTTATTAGTCACATGTACATCGAAACACACAGTGCAATGCATCTTCTTTGCATGTAATGTTCTGGGGGCAGCCCGCAAGTGTCGCCACGCTTCCGGTGCCAACATAGCACGCCCACAACTTCCTAACCCGTACACCTTTGGAATGTGGGAGGAAACAGAGCACCCGGAGGAAACCCACGCAGGCACGGGAAGAACGTACAAACTCCTTACAGACAGATAATGTAGACACTCCTCATGCAGTCACTGAAAAAAAAACAGATGCAGTGGCTTTCAGAGTGTTGAGGATTATGGATATTGTGGTCCAGAGAACAGATGAATGTTTGAGTCAAACAATGAAGGAAGTATTTGGCAGAAGTTGACGCAAATGGTCGTGTGATGAAACTACATTGAATGTTGTCCATCCAGGGCTGTAAGCCCGATTTGTGATTTTATCTCTTAAGTTTGCAGCCAGTATCTTGCAATATGGTTTACCAAAAGCTGCTCCTCAAATGGAGTATTTTTACTGTCCCACAGGGTAAGGAACAACAGAGTTACTCCACACTGAAAGCCAGGGGGACAAGTGTGACTGTCTCCAACCTGAAACCTGGAACCCGTTATGTATTTCAGGTGCGAGCGCGAACATCAGCTGGGTGTGGACGCTTCAGTCAGACTGTAGAGATTGAAACTGGGAAAATAGGTAGGTGCTACATGGGTTCCCGCTCTATGGGTCGGTCAAATCCTCACAGGGGTGTCAAGTGGAGGAACAGGGCAGTGCTGAGGGCTAGGATTTGCTGGTTATGCACACGTGCATGTTCCCACATCCAACAACTTACACCTGTGACCTGCTTCATTGGAATGATAAACCTCCCACCCCAACTCTGGGCTTGGTTAAACCAATGCTGGGCAGACCCCCATTCACCCACAGATTCTTCAATAAGACCACTGCTTGTTCTTCCATATCCTGTTGTGTCCCTGCCCACCCTGCTCAATTCCCTTCGTACGTTAGCCCCTCCATCCCAGGAATCAGCCTGATGATACAAAGTGGGAAGGCAAGGAGGACCCACAGGATGTAGATAGGTTAAGTGAGTGGGCAGGAACTTGGCAGATGGAGTATAATGTCAGAAAATTGGAGGTTATCCAATTTGGAAGAAAGGATGAAAAAGCAAATTGTTCTTTCAATTAAGCCCACACCTCAACATTCCCAGGATACACACCCTGACATTCCCAAACACACACCTTGACAATCCCAGGACACATACCCCAACATTCCCAGACACACACCCCAACACCCCCAGACCCACACCCTGACATTCCCAGGATACAGATCCTGACATTCCTGGGACACACATCCCGAAATTCCCTGTGTCTGCACTCCGACACTCCCAGACCCACACTCCAACACCACCAGACCCACACACCAACATTCCTGGGATATACACCCCAACATTCCCAGACAACATCCTGACATTCCCAGACTCACACCCTGATATTCCCAGGGCACACACCCTGACATTCCCAGACCCACACCCCAACGTTCCCAGGCCAACACCCTGACTATCCCAGACCCACACCCCGACATTCCCAGGACACACACCCCAACATTCCCAGAACCACACCCTGACGCTGCCAGGTACACACCCCGGTGCTCCCAGACCTACACCCCGACACATCCTGATCAACACCCCGAACAGAGCCTGAATTCTCTGGTCTAAATCGTTTCTCTCTGGACTGTCTTGTGAGTTGATGACAAGTTAAGATTTATAACCATCCTTTCCTCAGCACTGCTCCTTTGATGAATTAACATTTCATGGGGGAGCTGAGAGTCGCCCTCCCAAGTTAATGCACAGATTATACCCTGTGATGTATGGGAATGGCTCAACAAGCTACATATAAATGCATTGCCTTTGGCCCTATTACTGAATGCAGGTTATGGTGTGCACATTCAAGGTCACCATGGTAACCACAGGGCAATAATTTCAAGCCTCAGTTGTAGCAAAATATTTGCATAAAGTCTGTCATAACTACCCTGAAACTATTTAGCTCTCTTTATAATTGAGATGTCTGTTCGATTACATTTTTGATTAAAATTGATCTCCATGGCAACCATAGTAAAAATAATTGCATCACTGGAAATTGGCGTCACATTTGTCTCAATCATTGGTTATTAAAGGAAAATATCAGATTCTTCATTTGTTTAATTGCTGACTAATTGTAGAGTGACAACAAATTGAAAATATCAGTTTAACAACATTCTTCTCTTTCTCCTTTAGTCTCCCTCCGATATGATACCACCACAATAATCTGGATCTGTTTTGCTTTGGTGATGGGGCTTATCATTCTCCTTGCAATGTTTATCTGCAGAAAAAGGTAAAAATGGGTGAATAACGTAACAATTGGTGGGATCTATTGCAATCCCATCACTTTATTTACTGTGGCACAGACATCCTCAATACAATGTCAACCCAGGTTCTTTCTGAGAAAGGCTTGTTAACCCTTCTAGAATGTCCCCACTGCCAGCCTGGTACAGTGAGGAAGGCCAGTCAGGTCATCTTCAGCTATCAGTCACCTTGAACCATCAGGCTCTGCTCCCTTTGTTGTATTTATTTATTTATAAAACAAAGTAACATTCTCTCTCTCCACCCCCTCCCCCCCCCCCAATTCGGCAGAAGATACAAGAGCCTGAAAGCACGTACCACCAGGCTCAAGGACAGCTTCTATCCCACTGTTATAAGACTATTGAGCGGTCCCCTCGTACAATAAGGTGGACTCTTGACCTCACAATCTACCTTGTTATGGCCTTGCACCTTATTGTCTACCTGCACTGCACTTCCTCTGTAACTGTAACACTTTATTCTGCATTCTGTTTTCCTTTGTACTACCTCAATGCACTGATGTAATGAAATGATCTGTATGGATGGCACGCAAAACAAAGTTTTTCACTGTGCCTCGGTACGTGTGACAATAATAAACCAATTTACCAATTTAAACAAATCCTAAGAATGGTTCCCCAGAAGGCCTTCCTGTCAGATTTTTTTCTGGTTTGACTCTGTATTCTCTTATCCGCCACTTTTAGTTAAAAGTTAAATTTCACAGGAATCTTGTGCATTCCTTCAATTGTTTTGTATCAGTTTTCGGGATTATGTCTCCTCTCTGCCCCTCCTTTACTCAACCCCTCCTCTCTGACTTGAAAATTCCAGGTCCTTCCACTTGCTCGTCAATCAGACCTTCTCTCCATCGCCCTGTTTCTGTGGCATCTTCTTTCTCAGTGACTGAAACTAGACTCAGCTGTGTGACCAAACATTGCAGAGTTTGATCACTGCTCCTGGAAGTAGTACTGCCTGGAGTACAACTAGTTTTGGCTTTGCTGATTATTATTCTGCAGGTTGGACATGTTGAGTGTTGAGTTTCCATCAAATATGCACATTGTACATTTTGTACTTTATATTTAACCCAATCAGCTCCTGTTCAGACCAGTCACTTAACCCACCCTATAATCTCAGAGCTGGGACGTTCAGCTCTGTTATTCCTCCAAATCTGATGGGAAGAGCCATCATTCCCTACTTCATGGATCAGTGTTTTAACTGCATAAGACATTTGAACATTCAGAGAGAGCTGTGGATGCAACACTGCATCTTTATACAGCCTTGTTTACAAACAAGTGCAACCAAAAGGTAATTCAAAGCAATCATTACAACACTTAATATTGTACTTCAATGGATGAAGTCTTGTAAAAGAAAGATCACGGGGTAACTGAGAGTCGCTCTCAGCATAAGTACAGATTGTGCTTTGTGAACTAAAGGAATGGCTCAATAGGCCACAGATAAAGACATTGCCTTTGGTCCTATTATTGAATGCAGGTTATGGTGTGCATATTCAAGGTCACCATGGTAACTGCAGGGCAATAATATCAATAATTTCATCAACTGAGAAATAGAGCAGAGAGGACCTTTATACTAGAATAATTTTTCTATCAGAATTATTGTTTTTTGTCCATTTTATTAAGCAGTGATAATTCTTACCAAGGGAATCCTGTCTTGAAAGTTTACATGCATACATGCTGTTGTGGAAATGATTTAAGGATTACACAGAAGTTCTTGGGATCATAGAGTTCAATATAAACAACATATCTCAGCTGTGGCAGTAGTTCCTAACACCTTGTTGAGAGGAGAAAAAGACCCTGAGCTATTTGAGCATTACAAGCTAGTTAAAGGCTGTGTTGTTTGCTGGTCACTGGATGTCAATGATTCTCCAATGGAAGCTGATAGGCCCATTGTGTGCACTGCCCCGGCTGAATATCCTATCCCAGAGACTCATGTCTACCTAGATTACATTTCTCTGCAGACTGTACAAAATGAAGAGAGAGACCTACCACATTTCTGTGGAAATCTACATCTCTTCGATACATACGTGCGCAAAAAGCTGCTGCAGGGCGTCAAAGAGGTAAAAGAAATACTCATATGCAGATATACATAGATTTATGTGTATGGAGATGCATGTAGGTACATATATTTATCATTAAATAGGAGAATGTGCACACCATCCACAGCTGCAAGGAACTTGCTTTTCAGTCCTGTTTTTCATGTAATCAGAAGGCAGAATATTACAGTGATAAATCTGTGATGGTTGTTCGTTGTAAGATTAATCCAAGGGTACCCTAATTAAATCCAATTCATTTACATTACATTTACTCTTCATTCAGTTGTCACTTTCCCCAAACTCCCTGCCCAGACTTTTGTTTAATTTTACTCTATTTTGCCAAATCTGCTATTGTTCTCCTTATCCTGACCTGCCTTAAGTCTAAACCGTTTGACATACTTCCTGCCTTGCTTCCCACTTGATGCCGGAATAATTTTAAGGAAATGTTTAATTGAATCCTTTGCTGATTAAGAAAAGGTGTAACCTATTCACATCCAAGTCTATCGTCAGAATATAGACAACATCTGCAGCTCACTGCAGGAGTTTCTGCAGGAAAATAAGAGAGCAAGTTAATGTCACTCAGGTGCTTTCTGACACTAAGAGAATCAAGGGACATCGGGACAGTGCAGGAAAATGTCACTGAGGTAGAAGGTCAGCCATGGTCTTGTGGAATAGTGGAGCAGGTTCAGGACAGGACAGTCTGTTCCTACTTCTGATTCTTATGTTCCTATGAGAATGCTTTTCCATTCCATAGGAGTCTTCGCTTGAGCACAGCGATTGAAAGTAAATCCAGTACCATGAATAGGATCTGCAATTTTCAATTTTAATAATTCAATAAATAACAATGACAATTTATAGCCAAGTTTATCATTCTAACTCCATGACAAGCACTTTCAATCTTAGGAGTGCATCATCATACCTCACTGTGGTCTTTAACACCAGCAGTCAGGAAGAGGAACAAACCGGGGTGTTATATTGCACTGAATATGTGGGAATGTACATCCATATGGAGACATAGTTGAAAAGAGCTGTTTTTGAGGGTTTATTTCGGTACATTCATACATTTTAAGGTCATTTTCTGGAGTGGAGCCAAGTAGTTATCAAAAATTGAAGATCAGAAAAATGCAAATGCTGGAAACCTGAAATAAAGATACAAACACGAGGGTATTGGTATTGGTATTCATTTATTCTTGTCACTTGTACCGAGGTACAGTGAAAAACTTCTCTTGCATACCGTTCGTACAGATCAATTCCTTACACAGTGCTTTGAGGTAGTACAGAATGCATTGAGGTAGTACAGGGTAAAAACAATAACAGAATACAGAGTAAAGTGTCACAGCTACAGAGAAGTGCATTGCAGGTAGACAATAAGGTGCAAGGTCAAACAAGGTAGGTTGTGAGGTCAAGAGTCCATCTCAATGTATAACAGAACGGTTCAGTAGTCTTATCACAGTGGGATAGAAGCTGTCCTTGAGCCTGGTGTTATGTGCCCTCAGGCTCCTGTATCTTCTACCTGATGGGAGAGGGGAGAAGAGAGAATGACCCGGGTGGGTGGGGTCCCTGATTATGCTGGCTGCTTCACCAAGGCAGCGGGAGGCATAGACAGATTCCACGGAGGGGAGGCCGGTTTCCGTGACGCGCTGGGCTGTGTCCACAACTCTTTGCAGTTCCTTGCGGTCCCGGGCAGAGCAGTTGCCGTACCAAGCCATGATGCATCCTGATAGGATGCTTTCAATGGTGCATTGATAAAAGTTGGTGAGTGTCAAAAGGGACATGCCAAATTTCTTTAGCCTCCTGAGGAAGAAGAGACACTGGTGAGATTTCTTGGCCATGATGTCTACGTGCTTGGACTAGGACAGGCTATTGGTGATGTTCACTAAGCTACATATCTACAAAATAAGGGGCCTGTCATTTAAAACTGAGCTGCTGAGAAATTTCTTGGTGGTGAATCTCTGGAATTTTCTGCTGTAAAGAGTGATGGCGTCTGGATCGTTAGATGTGTTTAATGTGGAGATGAAGAAGTATTTGAAAGATCGAGGAATTGAGGGTTATGGGGAACTGGCACAGAAGAGGAGTTGAGGCCACACTGATCAGCCATGATCATATTGACTGGTGGGGCGGGAATGAGGGGCCAAGTGGTCTATTCCTGCTCCTATTTTCTTGTGTTCTTGCGAAAGTTCTCAACAACCTTGGCAGGTCAGGCAGAATCTTTGGGATGAGAAACAAAGTTAACATTTCAGGACAATGGCCTTTTGTCAGCACTAATAGGTCAGTTGACTCGATTTCTCTTGCTACAGATTCTACCTGACCTGTTGAGTGTTTCCAAAAGATTACTCCAATAAATTGCATATTTTTTTAATCAGACATTGTAATTTTCTGCTGTCAATTGACATAAACTGACTGACATAGAATTCAGCAAAGATAGAAGATTGCTTTGTTCAGTAGAATGAGAACCAAGGGAAATGACAATTTCAGTGAAAATAAAACAAACACAGATGCTGGAAATATGAACTAAAAACAGAAAGTGTTGAAAACACTCAGTGGGTCAGGCAGCATCCGTAGCAAGCGAAATAATTCTTTTGAAATTCTAATTTGACAGGTTCTGTGATGGTCAGTAATCTATTCTGTCCTGTGTTCAACCAATACAAACCACAGATCCAACTTTGAAGAAAGCCTTTACAAGAAGTTACTAAGTTGAGGGCACATTAATAGCTAGTCTAGACATGAAGTCCATGCCATGTAAGAGTCACATAAGGACTAGATAATAACCCTGTGGACTGTGTTACTGATCAAACACTGCTCTAAACGGAAGGTCCCTCTTGCTCCACTGTAATGTGGGTTATTTTTTTCTTACAGGAGGTGTGGGTACAGTAAAGCGTTTCAGGATCCTGATGAAGAGAAGATGTATTACCAAAATGGACACCGTAAGTACAGCAGTAATATTCAATTAGTTCAAGGAGAATGAAATATCTTCTATATAGTATCGCTGTCTTCCTACCTATGACACAGGGGGAGGGAATTTGATCCATTAGGTCCATGCCAGCTCCCAACAGTAACATGCCATCAGTCCAATCCCTCCCTCCTTATTTCCCTGCAACCCATTCTCTCTACCTACCTTCACTCGGAATAATTTACAGTAGCCATTTAAGCTACCACCACGTTTTGGGGATGTGGGGTATGTACAACAATTAATTTTCACACAGGTTATCCCACACACACCAAATGAATCACTATCCAAGTAGTTTGGTCAGAGTACCACTGATTAAGCAAGAAATAAATTGGTATTGGTATTGGTTTATTATTGTCACTTGTACCGAGGTACAGTGAAAAGCTTGTCTTACAAACTGATCGTACAGGTCAATTCATTACACAGTGCAGTTACATTGAGTTAGTACAGAGTGCATTGAGGTAGTACAGGTAAAAACAATAACAGTACAGAGTAAAGTGTCACAGCTACAGAGAAAGTGCAGTTCAATAAGGTGCAAGGTCACAACAAGGTAGATCGTGAGGTCATAGTCCATCTCATTGTATAAGGGAACCGTTCAATAGTCTTATCACAGTGGGGTAGAAGCTGTCCTTAAGTCTGGTGGTACGTGCCCTCAGGCTCCTGTATCTTCTACCTGATGGAAGAGGAGAGAAGAGAGAATGCCCTGCGTGGGTGGGGTCTTTGATTATGCTGGCTGCTACACCAAGACAATAGGAGGTAAAGACAGAGTCCAATATTGGCCAAGACAATAAAGGAATTGCAGGTCCTTATTCAAATACTATTAGAGGATGTTTTATGTCTATGGAGCTCGCAGGTAGGACCTTGGTCCAAGCACCCATTCTATAGGGAGGAGAGGCAACTGCACTGTGACCTGGTTTGTATCCCACATTTGTGGCTTGGTAGCACATTATAACTCCTAAATAAACTTTTCCCAAGTGACATTATAGTGCATCCAAACAATGGACAATATTTTTAGCTCTTATTCATTTGATCCCTTTTAAATCTGTGTGAAAACCTAAGAAATATTCAGTGACTGATAGACAAACTGTTCAGCATAAACAGAAGCAGGACGTATCCAGCAGTGTTAGTCAGGAAAGTCCCATATTTAAATTACAATATGTGCAAAAACTGACTGGTTTTCTTTTAATCAATTTATAGGAATTTGGCACCACTGATAAGTTCAGCATTCACTGTCCTCTTCTAACTATCTTTGAGAAGATGGTGATGAGTGGACTCTTGAACCATTGCAGTCCTTCCTATGCTGTTGGATTATTGGATTAATCCAGCTCCAATAATACTCACAAAACCCAATGATAAAGCAGGAATGTTCGGCACCCCCACCCAGCATGCTGAGCATTCGTTTTCTTCACCAACGGTACACAATAACTGTAACAGGTATCATCTTCAAACCTCACTGCAAGAATTCACCAAAGGTACTCCAAAAACATCTCCCAAATCCACAACCTCAGTCATCAAGGAGGGCACTGAGTGCAGTGGATCACTACCACCTGTGCTCCTCTCCAAGTCACACATCATCCAATTTGCCAATATATCTCTGCTCCTTGGCCATTGCTTTGTGGAGTCCAGAGGTGAGCCAGTTGCCAGCCTCTGATCTCTTCTTCTCAGCCATGATACTTATTTGTCTTCTTCATTTATGTTTCTGGTCAATGTTCAGCACAAGTTGATGGGGGTTTCAGGGATACACAACAAGTGAGGTAACATCTACCATCTCTTCAGGTTGATGATCTTCCATCAGAACTGGGAGAAATTAAAGGTGAAAAAAATAAGTTGCAGATAAAGTGGAGGGGGGGGAGAGAACAAGAGGGATTGTGTGTGATAGGATGGAGACCAGGAGAGACTGATTGACACAGGTAGCAGAGATGCCAGTGGAGAGAGGGTAGTAAAGGCTAATGATAACAAACTGATCTGTGAGGTGCAATATGTTGTATGTTAAGCTGCTGTTTATAAAGTTTATAAAGGCAGGCACAGTAGTGTAGCGGTTAGCATAATGCTTTACAATGCCGGTGACCTGGGTTCAATTCCGGTTGCTGTCTGTAAGGAGTTTGTATATTTTTTTTATTTACAGTGTGGTAACAGGCCCTTCCGGCCCAACGAGTCCGCGCCGCCCGTTTTAAACCCATTTTAACCTACCCGTATGTCTTTGGAATGTGGGAGGAAACCGGAGCACCCGGAGGAAACCCACGCAGACACGGGGAGAACGTACAAACTCCTTACAGGCAGTGACGGGAATCGAACCCCGATCGCTGGCACTGTAATAGCGTCGCGCTAACCGCTACACTACCGTGCCGCCCCATGTTCTCCCCGTGTCTCGGTGGGTTTCCTCTGGGTGCTCAGGTTTCCTCCCACATTCCAAAGACGTACGGGTTAGGAAGTTGTGGGCATGCTATGTCCGCATGGGAAGCATGGTGACTCTTGTGGGCTGCCCCCAAAACCCTCTATGCAAAAAAAAATGTGATTCACTGTGTGTTTTGATGTACAAATGACTAATAAAGATATCTTATGTCTGCATTCATTCATCTCTTAGCTCCTTTTAAGGATTTGCTATCCAAGTCTCTCTTCTTTTAAAGTTTAACTGAATGTCAAATTCCCAGCCATATTTATTATATTTTCCACATTGGTATAGGACCCTGTCGAAGATATGCTGATATTCAGTCTAAACGTGACTAATTCATATCTTGCGATCATGTTTGAAATAGTGTCACAAAAACTGTTGTGTTGTTGCTTTAACAGTCAGATTCCCAGACCCAAAGATTTATGTCGACCCTCACACCTACGAAGACCCAGGTCAAGCAGTCCGAGAATTTGCCCGAGAAATAGAGGCATCACGAATAAAAATCGAGAAAGTTATTGGCTCAGGTGAGAAATTCATTTGTTTTTTTCTCTTTTAGCAATAGATATGATCATTGCAGAGGCTTCTGTGATTACTTATTCTCAGGTCATGACAGGGCAGGTTTTATACTCCTGATTCAGTTCTTTTGAGGACATTAATGTGTTGTGTCACTTCTGTTGATTTCAGTAGGACTGAATATCAAGCCAATATTGTTCACTTAGCACCAAAATCCAAAGCAAGTGTTTACCCCTTGGAATCCATGAGATTTGGGCCTTTGCTTTCATTACTTTGCTGTTATACAGGTGAATTCGGTGAAGTGTGCTACGGTCGTCTGAAATTGCCGGCAAAACGAGAGATCCCTGTGGCTTTAAAAACTCTCAAAGCAGGATACACAGAAAAACAGAGGCGGGACTTCCTGAGTGAGGCCAGTATCATGGGACAATTTGATCATCCCAACATCATCCGTCTGGAAGGAGTTGTAACTCGAAGTGAGTACTGAAATGGCAGTAGTTTCAAGGATAGCTATTACTCTTCTCTATAATGACTGTACTTAACTGTAATATCTGCTTTGTTGGCAATAAATTTATCAGCCCAGAGTTTCCTTGGAGTGGCTCCCATGTTAGACCAAAGCTGCAGTGAATTTACAGGGTACCTCTGGGCAAACCCTGAGCCATTTCACATAATTTGATAAATACTCAGAAATATTGATGTTATTTTGATCATTTGTGGGACTTTGACAACTTAGGAACTTTTGATAAGTGAACGGTTCAGGTAATCTGGGTGAGGACAAGTTTAAAGTTACCAAACATCATGGCTTGGAAATTGGTTCAGGTATTACGGTATGTTCTTGTGTGCTATGTAACCCAATTTCCATGAAAGGGAACACTTTAATGAAAGTTGGGGGCTTCATTCATGTGGTATAGAGAACCCCAGATGTGCACAGAGGCACTCAACAGCAGCCAACTCATCTGGGCACTGCATCTGGGATTTTCCATGGGGTATGAGTTGTTCCTATGGTCACTTGTACAGAAGTCGGAGTCCAAAATGCTGGTGGTTAGCTTCTGTGTGAGTTAAAGTGGAACTCCTTGGGCAGGTTCCATCCCAGTACTGGAAACCCAAACTAATATGGCCCGTTAAGTGATTTATTTACTTGCTTCTATTCAGGGTCCCGAGCTTCAGTGATGGTAACACCCCCAAACCCCAGCCAAGATCATCTCCCTAGCTAAACCTCCCACTCTCACTCACTGATCACTTGATCCAACCCAAGCCAACCACCCAAACAGCTGACATTGACCATCAACACCTCTATGGGCAGCACGGTGGTGTCTCACAGCTCCAGTGACCCAAGTTCAATCCTGATGCTGGGTGCTGTCTGTATGGAGTTTACTCGTTCTACCTCTGGTTTTCTCCCTTATTCCAAAGACACGCTGGCTGTTGTTTAATTAGCCACTATGAATTGCCTCTAGTGTGTAGATGATTGGAGGCAGTTGACGGGATGGGGCTGTGGGGGGAGATAAAATGGTATTAGTCTAGGATTAGTGTAACTGGGTGTCTGATGGTCAGCACAGACTTAGTGGACTGAAAGGCCTGTTTCTGTGTTGGGCAACTCCAGGCTGATCAAAGACCCCTTCTACAGCATCCACATTGACCTCAAACCCTGACCGATGTTTGCAGCCCATCTCAGCAGCAATCCCCAGCAGCCGACCTTCACCACAACCCCTCTACTCATTGATCTGATCTTCCCCTTGCCGCCTCCTTGCTCACCAGACCCAGAGTTGGCTCCCTTGGTTTTGTTTGCACATTCCCCAGCGAGCGGAAAGCCTTGGCTGGGGAAAGTCCTACTCAGTCGTACACTAACCCTTGCACCCTGTGTGCCATTGAATCTCATCATGCTGGGCCCAGGGACAAAGTGGTTGCCCACTGCACTGCGACTGCCTAACATGCCTTGGTAGGTACAGACAGAAGTCTCAGCATATGACCTCCTGTTACAGTTATTGGCTAAAGACCAAGAGGGAGATGAGACTTTTCAATGCAGTGGGTTGATGTGATCCTTCATGGTTTGCTTGGGGGTGGTGGGGTGGTTGATGGAAGCAGATTCAATGGTACGTTTGAGAAAGGAATTATATAAATACAGGAAAAAAGGTGGGAAGAGAGCCAAGCTGCTTATTTCTTTCAATGACTCCAGCATAGACCTGAATGATCTCTTTTCAGGTCTATTCAGGACCTGAATAAGCCTGAATGTATCTAATAGACCACAGAATTCTCATAAAATTGTTAAATGTTGTTGTAAGGGAATTTAGTATTGGTCCATTACGTTCTCCAGAGGTAGTGGCCCAGAATTTCCTTGTAGCATGAGCCCCCAATGCTCAATACTTGACTTTTATCGAAAGTGCAGAGTTACCTTTTGTAGATCCGTCCCCTTCTCACAGTCTGTCCTGAACCTTATAGCCAGGTCCTACATGGTGACCAGGATCGGAGGGACCAGAGCACGCTGATAAAGCTTTGACGGCAAGCCCCTGACTTAGCTGGCTGTCAGACCTGTCAATTGCTATGCGTCTTTCTAAATGCTTCTGCTATTCAAAAACTGTTTCAATCACACAATGAATTTTTTAAATTATTAAAAATCCAAGAGAGATAAACTAAACTAAAATGCAAAAGTAGTTTTAAACAATTAAAATCATTTAATTCATCGAAAAAATTGTCAATGACATAATGCTTAAACATACACCTTTCATCTCTTGTTCCCACAAGATTGGGATTGTCCCTGTTGGGTCCCACAGACAGATCTCCCAGCAGCACTGCAGGCTGACCCTCTGCCAGGTCTCCATGGGCAGTCACAGCACAGTCTGGTGAAAAGTGGTCAGTTGTCTTAGACTCTCTCACATGTGAGAATCCTGACCTTGATGGCACTTAATCTGGGGAATGCCAGCAGTTTCATACCAAACTCCTGGCGCTTCCACAGGGACTTCAGTCCAATATTTTCTCTTGTGGAAAGAATTTTTTTAAAAAATGCAGATACTGAAAATCATAAATAAAAACAGAAAATACTTGAAACACTGAGCAGATAAGGCAGCATCTGTGGAAACAGGAACAGAGTTAACATTTAAGGTTGAAGAACCTTTATCAGTTCTGGTGAAGAGTCTTCAGCCTGAAGCATTAACTGTCTTCACACAAATGATGCCTGAACTTCTGAGATTTTCCAGCATTTTCTGTTTTATTATTTTCGTCTCTTGTGACCTCACTGAATCTGCCAACAATGCATGTTAGAATTAGGATAAGGGGGTGCTGAAAACAAGAGGGCATAGCTTTAAGATCAGAGATCGGAGGCGGGAGGTTTAAAAGAAACATCAGGGGCAGCTTCTTCATGCAAAGGGTGGTGCGTATTTGGAATGAGCTGCCAGAAATAGTGGTTGAAGCGGGCATATTAGCAACATTTAAAAGCCATTTAGATAAGTACATGGATAGGAGAGGTTTAGAGGGCTATGGGCCAAACACGGGCAGGTGGGACTAGCTTGGTGGACAACACAGTCGGCAAGGACGAGTTGGGCCGAAGGGTCTTTTTCCATGTTGTATGACTCTATGACTGATTTTAATGTAATGGTGGAAATAACAAACCCAAAATACTTAATATGTGCTTGCGGTAATCATCCAAAATCAGAAGACTATCGCTTAAGTGTCTGTAATCTATGGTGTATTTTAGTACATCAGCCCTTTACTTTCACCGTGCAGTTTGGTTTAACTACTGCATCCTTTCTGAATACCTCATAAAAACAGCAGATCATCAATCGCATTCACTCTTTCTTGCAATTAAACATTGAACAATATTTGTCCATGAGCCATTTCAGCCTAATTTATCCAGTAGCTGAATCAGTCTGTCTGCAGTCACATTTCAAGGAGTTGAAACTGCTCAAATCAGTTCTCGCTTTCCCAACAGAATCCGAGAATTATAAAATTATTAGACATAGAATCCTAGAATTATCCAGCAGAGAAACAGGCCTTTCAGCCTAACTCATCCATGCTAACCAAGTCACCTAACTGAGCTAGTCCCATTTGCCTGCATCTGGCCTATATTCTTCCAAGCCTTTGCTATCCACGTAGGTCGAAAAATCTTTTAAACATTGTAATTGTACCCGCCTTTATCACTTGCTGTGGCTGCTCGTTCCAAATACCCACCACCCTCTGTGTGAAAAAGTTGCCCCTCAGGTCCCTTTTAAATCTTTCCCCTCTCATTTTAAACCTTTGCCCTCTAGTTTGGACTTCCCTACCCTGGGGAAAAGACTTTGGCTATTCACCTTATCTTTGTCCTTCATGATTTTATTAACCTCTATGAAGTCACCCCTCAGCCTCATCCACTCCAGGGAAAAAAGCCCCAGCCTATCCAGCCTTTTCTTATAACCCAAACCCTCCAGTCCCCATAACATCCTCGTAAATCTTTTTTGCACCACCTCCAGCTTAATGACATCTTTCCTATAGCAGGGTGACCAGGACTGCACACAGAACTCTAAATCTGGCCTTGCCAACGATTTGCTCCAGAGCAAAGCTTTGCTCTGGATCTGCCCTTTCCTCTTAGAAGATCAAGTTGGTTCTCAGGTACAACATGTCCAGCCCTGAGACAGGACCCTTCCTCCCAATGTCTGACCCAATTACTGCTGAAGTTTCGGGACTTGACCCAATCTAGAGCATGTTGTTCTACAACCTTTACCCTTCATGCAGGAAACAGTGGTACACTTAATTGCAAATAAATTGGCTTTATTTCTTTCCGTGAAATAACATTAGTATTGACCCACACAAAATCAGTCATTAATGAGATGCTATCGATGCGCTTTCATTAGCTGTGATCTCATCACTCATTCATTTTCTGGGAACCGTTTCCTTCATTTCATTCATAAGAACTGATCAAAGTTATGTCCTGCAGTAAACATATCTTCGCTGCTCAAAACCAAAGCGTCTGGCTTGAATACATAATGGGTCAATTAGTCAAAGTACAAATGAAATACTCACCATCAAATGCAGGATTAGGACAGGCTCCTTTTATTTAGACAGCACAGTCAATCTGGGTGATTGCAAACTTGTTCTTTATTTGTGAATGAAATGCAGAGTGTTGTTCCCATGAAATTAATGAATGGATGGCAAGGCTCCAGATCTAGGTCTGCACATCAATGCCATTACATCATTGATTACTGAGTTTGGAGCTCCACTAAGCAATGCACATGCAATAGAGCGGCTGATGTGCCTAGTCCTGGTTTTAATCATCCACATTTTGCACCTGATAGTGAATAGAAGATAACTTTGGATTGGTGCAGAGACGTAGAAAATTCTTCCTCATTGCTCTTATGTATATGATCATATTCACTCACAGTATCAGCCTCAATCTCAACCAACCTTGGCAAACATCAACACACTCTGTACTAACCCACTGTAACTGCACTGTGTAATGAATTGACCTGTAGAATCGGTACGCAAGCAAGTTTTTCACTGTACCTCGGTACAAGTGACAATAATAAACCAATACCAATACCAAAACCGTCCTGCTACTTAAGTTGTGTGGTCTCTGATGCTGATCTCAATATAAGGCAGGAGGCACTAGACTCCCAGTACTTCACTGATATTCCACCTGGGCATCTGTTTGAAATTTAACACCAACTGGAGAAAAATATCTGACTTCAGATTTAATCTTCCTCTGATTTTCCATCTGACTTCAACAACTGTTAACAAGCTGTCAGCCAACATTTTGTGAGGAATTGCGTTTCCATCACTTTAGTTAATTGCCTCTCAGCTCAGGAGGAATGATTTACCCTGGATAGCTTATGATGTTGTAATAAATTTACAGTCATGATCAGCATTCCTCAGGAATCTCCTCACCTCCTGATTTTTAAATGTTCATGACGTTGGCAATGGTGGTAAGACAACTATTTATTGACCAAGAGAAGTGTTGGTGACCCTTTTTTTTGAACTGCTCTGGTTCATGTCGTGTAGGAGCAATCACAGTAAGCTTGACAAAAATGCAAGGGAGACGTAACTAGACCTGTTGAAGCTGGTCATTCTTTGAAGCTTACTGCCATGGTTTTCATGCTGCTTCTCAGCCCAAGTTACATCTGCTTACACTTCATGAGAAAAATTACACAATGGCAAAAGTATCATAGTTTCCTCCATTTCCCTGTACATATCATGTTTGCAATCCTTTTTAAATACCTCAATTTTCCTTTGCATCTCCAGTATCTGAGACAATATTTGCACACTTCTCTAATTATTTCTTTCATAAGTTTACTCTTCCCCTTGTAAATTGGGTTCTAAGTTTCTATCCCCTTATTTAGAATTCCTCTGTGAACCATTTCCCTCTCAGGGCTAACAACTCACATTTGTGTGTTAACAAATTCACCTCCTCAATTCCTAGTGAAATAATTCTAGGTCACCCGACTGTATAAACCAGTCTCTTCAATCAAGGCGTTGTTCTGTGGAAACATTGATGGATTTCCTTCAAGCTTAAGAAGTCTTCATCTGTTCCCTTCCCAGTGTGCAGAACCAGCTCTGATAATTGAAATGAACTCTGTGTATTTGCAGGACCATATCCATGGATTATATTCCATACCTTGTTCATGAACATGACACGTGCTCTCCTCTTACACTTTAACTAGATGACACACGCTGTACTTCTGCTCACAAATTTCCCAGTTTGTACGTTAAGTTCTCCTTAATCTTTCCCACTGACTTTGGCACACCTCACTCTGTATCCAAGTAGTGTTGCCGGGCAGCTGTTTCTAACTGTCTACAGAGGAGCCCCGCACAATCACAAAGAAGACGGGAAGCTTTGAAGCTGTGTGATGTCTCTGCCTGAGCCACATTTCACAACAGCAAAACCGGCAAGGGTCTGGCATTGCCTCATTGATGCAGGGTCTCAGATACTGGGCATCTGATTTGTCAATGAATTTACAACCTCGTAATCCAGATACTCGGGCACACGCCCAGACTTTCACCTGGTGACAGGAGGTGAAGCCAGAAGGAGAAGGGAGAATGGACAAGTGATTTCTGAGTATTTCCACAATCTTCTACTTTTATTTCCTCTTTCCCGATGTATCACCACCGACTGTAGGATAAGTCTGTGTCCAAGATGGTACAAAAGCTTGCTTTACTTTCTGGCTCTCTCATTTGCAGGCAAACCGGTGATGATTGTTACAGACTACATGGAGAATGGATCGCTGGATTCATTTTTGAGGGTAAGTTCAATGCACTTAAACTCAGCAGAATATTAAACCAACTGGAATTTATATTTTTCATTTTAGAAAATACAGCTCCTAAACACCTGTTCACATTGATTGCTCTGCTGAATACTTCAGTTAGGTAGCTTCAGAGATTACTACTCCTTGGAGCTAAATTAAAAGTAGGGAGAATATTCCAAATGAGTAGCAAATCAATTTTCTGACTGATTCAATTATTTTTCAGATTTCTCTCCTCCTTATAAATAAGTTTACTTCTTCAGTGAGTTTATTCAATGAAGCACTCAAGTGAAGTAGGGCTATATTTCATAACGGTCACGCTTAAATCTTTTGTTCTAAATTAGATTTTACAAACACTGCCATTTATAATGTGACTGTGGATCAGATGTTATGCACACAGTTCAAAATGTGACTCAAATTTTATTTTAAAACTAAATCTACCTATTACCAGCAAAGGACCTAACCCTGGAAATAATAGCAAATAACATTATATTTCTGCCCACTCACACTAAAAGTCAAATGAAAACGTCAGTGGAAGGAAAAGCTAAATCAAGACATCCTGCGGAAATGTTATATTCAGTGGTAATAAGAAAATGTTATTAAAATGTGATTTATATATTTTGCTGTGCTTTCAGCCAATACCTCATAAATACACAATAGCAATACACCTTGAAATTGCAATGATATTTTCATTTCATTCATACAGAATTTAATTACGAGAAAATGTTGTATTTTGTGTGACTGATTACTGTGCGTTTATTCCCACTTTGTTATGTGTTCTTCCACTGGCGAACTCCTGTGTCTGTACACCTGCCACCAGTGAGTGAGGCTGGATAGTCTCGATCTCTGTCTTCATAGCCATCCCACCCAGCCAGGCTCCCAGGAGAAGGTGCAGTTCAAGTAGTGTGGGATGGACAGGGCCAGGTTTTCATTTCTACTGGAATTCTGTGAATAGACCAGGACAAGTTGGATCTGAGCTGGAGACACAAGAGACTGCAGATGGAGCAACACACAAGATGCTGGAAGAACTCAGTGGGTCAGGCAGCATCTGTGGAGGGAAATGGACAGTTGAAACTTTGGGTTGCCACCCTTCAACGGGACCATGGATCTGAGCTGGTTCATCTGGATCTAAGCTCAATTGCCTGGCAAACCCAACCCCTGAACCTGAGAGCTTCCTCCCTACTGTGGTTGCACTCACATCTCATAAGAGAGCTCGCACTCACATCTCTGCCATTTCCCGCACCTCTGCTATCCCAGACCCAGTAGGGATAGGGTCCCCCTTGTCCTCATATTTCATCCTATCAGCCTATGCATCCAACACATCATTCTCTGCCACTTCCGCCATCTCCAACGGGACCCCACCACCAACTATATCTGCCCCTCCCCACCCCCTTCTGCCTTTTGCAGAGACCGCTCTCTTCACGACTTGCTAGTTCACTCCTCTCCCCCCCACCCATCCCTGGGAACTTTCCACTGCTCCCACCATAGGTGCAACACCTGCCCCTACACCAACTCCATCACCTCCATCCAGGGACCTAGGGGGGGAAGAGAAAGGGAAACAGATACAAGAGAAACAAAGGACTGCAGATGCTGGAATTTAGATGAAAAACATGATGATGCTGGAGGAACTCAGCAGGCCGGACAGCATCCGTGGAGAAAAGTAGGCGGTCAACATTTCGAGTCAGGACCCTTCTTCAGGACTGAAGATAGGAAAAGGGGAAGCCCGATATATAGGAGGGAAAAGCAGAGCAGTGATAAGTGGACAAAAGAGGGGAGGTGGGGTGGGCACAGGGTGGTGATAGGTAGATGCAGGTCAGAGATAGTGATGGGCAGGTGTGGGGGAGGAGGGGAGAGCAGATCCACCGGGGGATGGGTCACAGGTAAGGAGGAAAAAAGGGGGTAGAAAAAAGAGAGGCTAGGAAAGGGAAGAAAAGAAGAGGTGCGGTTGGTGTGGGGTGTGGGGAAGGGGGGTGGGGATTACTTACAGTGGGAGAATTCAGTGTTCATGCCATTAGGCTGCAAGGTTCCAAGACAGAAAATGAGGAGCTGTTCCTCCAGTTTGCGCTTGGAATTCTCCTGGCAGTGGAGGAGGCCGAGGACTGACATATCAGTGATAGTGTGGGAGGGGGAGTTGAAGCGACTGGCAACGGGGAGATGCAGATCGCGGTTACAGATAGAACGCAGGTGTTCTGCGAAACGGTCACCTAGTCTGCGTTTGGTCTCACCAATGTAGAGGAGGCCACACTTGGAGCACCGAATGCAGTAGGTGATATTAAGGGAGGTGCAGGTGAATCTCTGTCTTACCTGAAAGAACTGTTTGGGTCCCTGGATGGAGGTGATGGAGATGGTGTCGGGGAAGGTGTTACACCTCTGGCGGGGGCAGTAGAAAGTTCCCGGGGTGGGAGCGGGATGGGTGGGGGGGAGAAGAGTGAAGCAGGGAATCGCGGAGAGAGTGGTCCCTGCAAAAGGCAGAAAGGGTGGGGAGGGGAAGATATGCTTGGTGGTGGGGTCCTGTTGGAGATGGCAGAAGTGGTGGAGAATGATGTGTTGGATACATAGGTTGGTGGGATGAAAAATGAAGACAAGGGGGACCCTATCCTTGGTAGCTCTGTGAGGGGTGGGGGTGAGAGCAGAGGTGCGGGAAATGGCAGAGATGTGGGTGGGGCTCTCTTGACCACAGTAGGAGGGAAGCCACAGTTGGTAAAGAAGTTGGACATCTCGGATGTCCTGGAGTGAAAAGCCTCATCATGGGAACAAATGCTGTAGAGACGGAGAAATTGAGAAGAAGGGATCGTGTCTTTGCAAGAGACAGGGTGGGAGGAGCTGTAATCGAGGTCGCTGTGGGCGTCAGTGGGTTTGCAGAAGATGTCAGTGGATAAGGAATCTCCTGAGATGGAGATGGAAAGATCGAGAGAGGAGAAAGACGTGTCAGAGATAGTCTGAGTGAACTGGAGAGCAGGGTGAAAATTTGTGGCAAAATTTATGAAGCTCTCAAGTTCCGCACAGGTACAAGAGGTGGCACCAATGCAGTCGTCGATATAGCGGAGAAAGAGTTGAGGAACGGGGCCGAAGTAGTCTTGGAATAGAGATGGTTCAACATAGCCAATGAAGAGGCAGGCATAGCTGGGGCCCATGCGAGTGCCCATAGCTACGCCCTTGGTCAGTGGAAAATGAGAGGAATCGAAAGTGATGTCGTTAAGGGTGAGGACAAGTTCAGCCAGGTGGAGGAGAGTGTTAGTGGAAGGGGACTGGTTCTGTCTCTGGTTAAGAAAGAAGCGGAGGGCGGTGAGGCCGTCATGGTGAGGAATGAGCTTTCGGAGCTGTCAGTATCCTTCAACCTTTCTTCAACAACTATACCAGATACCAGCCATTCTTTAATATCACTTGCTGCGTGAGACTTTATCTGTGGTTGAGAACAGTGTCATTGTTCCTTCTCACGACAATTCCCTTGGGTGACACAGTGATGCAGTTGGTACAGCTGCTGCCTCACAGCGCCAGAGACCCAGGTTCGATCCTGGCCCCAAGTTCTGTCTCTGTGGAGTTCAGATGTTTTCCCTGTGGCCACACGGGTTTCCTCCAGATGCTCCATTCCCTCCCAGATCCCAAAGGCGTGCAGATTGGTAGGTTAATTGGCCTCCATAAATTGCCTGTTGTGGGTAGATGAGTAGTAGAATCTGGCGGTGTTGATGGCAATATGATGAAACAAGGTAACAGGGAAAATTCCTTTCCCGTCATCAGGAAGTATGGAACATCCAGGCACTGTTTAAGTCTGATTCGGGTTTCTGCCTCGACCATCCTCTTAGACAGTAAATTCTAAATCCCCACCATCCTGTGGGTGAAAAAAGATCTTTCCTCCACTCCCCCCATTCCTTCTATCCATTATTTTAAATCTCTGCTCCCTGATTTTTGCAATCACATCTTTCCTGTCATGTGGTGACCAGAAATATATGCAATACTCAAACTGTGGCCTAACTACTATTGCATAGAGTTCAATCATATAACCTTAGCTGGTAAAGGAAAGAATTCATTGTCCATTTTAACCATCTGTTGACCTGTTCTGCTACTTGTAAGGATCTATAGATATCTTGGATCTATAGATCCAAGGTCCCTTTTTTCAATCACACCGGTCAATATCCTGTTTTTTGCAGTACGTCTCGTATTTCTTGGATTAAATTCCATTTAATACAGAATATTTAATACTTAATTCTTGGATTTAGTTCTACTTCCACTTGTACAATCCATGACAAATAATTGTGTTTCAAGAACTGTATCTCGCACATCTGCTTGTGAAAACTGTAAATTAATGACAATGTCCCAACCTAGATTGGATTTTGCGTCGCACCTCTTTGTAGATGTAGAAGCACATCAGTGACAGTGAAAGCCCAGAAACGGTGACAGTTCTAATAGCACCAAGGAATAAAAATAAAATCTGCAAGTAATCCAACAGTATCACAAGCTGAAATTGAGAGAACAACACCTTATAAGATGAGCAGAGATTGAGAGGAAGGAGAGAATCCATCGCTGCAAATTAATGTTGGAATCTTCTTGCCAAGGGTTTGACCTCTTGTTGCTGTTGTTTCTCTTACTCATTGCATTCCAATATTGCAGTCACTGGCTTCTTCCCAGGGCTTTTTATGTAACATTCCATAATATTTGACAATATAAAGTATGTGTCTTGAGTTGCCCACCGAGAAGTAGAAGCACTGTGTTGTTGAAGTTGCACCTTTGGTTTGAATTTCTCATGTTTTCTTATTCCCTTATGATTGGTAATTGGTTTATTATTGTCACATGTACCAAAATGCAATGAAAAGCTTTGTTTGCCTGCCATGCAGACAGATCATTCCATACATAAGTACATCAAGGTGATACACAAGGAAAAACAACTGTATGCAGAATACGGTGCTACAGTTACAGAGAAAGTGAAGTTCAGGCAGACAAATAAGGTGCAACGGCCATGCTGAGGTAGATTGAGAGATCAAAATTTCATCTTTATTATATAAGAGGTCAATTCAAGAGTCTTAGAGCAGTGGGATAGAAGCTGTCCTTGAGCCTAGTGGTATGTGTTCTCAAACTTTTGTATCTTTTGCCCGATGGGAGAGGGGAGAAGAGAGAATGACTGGGGTGGGTGGGGTCTTTGATTATGTTGGCTGCTTTCCCGAAGCAGTGGGAAGTGTAGACAGAATCAAAGGAGGGGAGGCTGGTTTTTATGATCGACTGGGCTGTGTCCACATCTTTCTACAATTTCTTGCGGTCTTGGGCAGAGCAGTTGCCATACCAAGCTGTGATGCATCCAGATATGATGCTTTCTATGGTGCATCTGTAAGAATTGGTGAGGATCATCGGGGACATGCCGAAATTCCTTTGCCTTCTGAGGAAGTAGAGGCGCTGCTTCAGCCCATTGAGTTCATGCACAGAACAACCCTTTCCCCCACTTATTTCCCTCTATTCTATTCTCTCTCACATGCCCATTAACTTTCCCTGATCTCAAGCCACCGACCCCCAACACGAGGAGTAATTTACACTGCCCAATGAGTGCATCAAGCAGCTCTCTTTGTGATGTGGGGGGAGAATCCGGGGAAACTCTCGCAGTCATAGAGAGGATAGGTAAAAACACACAGACCATGCTGGAGGTTGGGACTGAACCTGGGTCTCTGGAGCTATGAGGCAGCACTCGACTGGCTGCACCAGTGTAATCTGAGGATTGACCATCAACTGCAGATCCAACTGCTCTTCATCCTGTTGTCAAAGACAATCAAGTCATAGGGTGTGTTGGTAATCTAAACTCCACTGACCCAGGGTCGGCTTGGGAGAAATTCTTTCTGGGACCAAATTTAACATTTTCCATTTGAAATCTTTAATAAAATTGATCTCCCATTTATGAAGAGGGACTTTTGTAGTTCAGTGGAGAGTGACTTATTCTACCTATGTTCATGTAGAGACACGATGGACAGTTCACAGTGATCCAGCTTGTCGGAATGCTGCGTGGTATTGCTGCGGGAATGAAGTACCTGTCCGACTTGGGATACATCCACAGGGACCTCGCGGCTCGAAACATCTTGGTGAACAGCAACTTGGTGTGTAAGGTGTCGGACTTCGGCCTGTCCCGAATTTTGGAAGATGATCCGGATGCAGCCTACACCACCACTGTACGGTTTGGAATTTTAATCAGAGTTTCAATTCCTCAGTAATAAATTGCCTGGGATAATGTCGTTAGTGGCCACTGTAAGAGGGCAAGTGGGACATCAGTGTACATGAGAGGACTGCAGTACCAGAGATGGGAGCAATGCGGTGGGAATGAATGGAATGGATATGGTCCTTGTCGGAATGGTACAGTGGTTAGGAGCATGGGAGCAAAGGATGGGGGGGAAGGACACAATGTTTTGGGGGAAAGGTACAGGGCTCAAGAGCACGATACAAGGGACGGGGAATGTTCCAGGGAATGGGGCTGGTGGAAGCATACAGTGGAAGGGTGCAGGGATCAAGGGATCAGGGATAGGTCCAGGTAAGGTACAGTGGAGCGGATGCACGAAATGGGACAGAACATGGGGAACGGTGCATGGGAGTGGGGGATGAAGCTGTGAATTTTACATGACTAATTTTCACCTGACCCCAGTGGAATGGGATTGTGTGGTGAATCAGCCCACACTCCGTCTGGCGGCAGTTACTCTGCTGCACCACCCCTTCCCTGGGGATTGTGATGAGGATGTGTTGGCTGTTAAGCTCCTGCATTGGTGTAAAATGAGGCAACTTTATCCCAACCCATGGGTCTGGTTCTGCAAACTCGTCTCCCATCCGTCATCGACATCTCTGAGCCTAACTCGGGCACGCCAACCGTGTGGCAATGAACAGGTGTTGGCTCAGACCTTCACCGCGCAACAAGCCACTGGGTTCGCTGGTCACCCGCCTCCTACACTGGGACGGGCCCCGAGGGCAGTCTCTCATTGTGGCCAGCTTCCCTGTTGACCGGCAAGGTGCAGTGAGGCAGTGGTTTCAGTTGTAAGTGGCCGGCACTGCCCATGGACTTTCCGGTTCGCCCCTCCTCACTGGCTGTCAAAACTGTCAAAGAGATTGATCGGCCCTGACCATCAAGAATGAGAAACTCTGACAAGAATGTGTTTCGATCTTAAATTCAATAAAATTGAAAATGCACACTTGTGTATGCTGAAAAATTAGCTCCATTCTGCAGACTCGATGAGATATGGTGCAGTTGTCCCCAGAGTTGTCAGAAGTTTGACACTTGGTATTGGTATTGGTTTATTATTATCACTTGTATTGAGGTACAATGAAAAAACTTGTCTTGCATACCGATCGTACAGGTCAATTCATTACACAGTGCAGTTACATTGAGTTAGTACAGAGTGAGTTGAAGTAGTACAAGTAAAAGCAATAACAGTACATAGTAAAGTGTCACAGTTACAGAGAAAGTGCAGTGCAATAAGGTGCAAGGTCATAACAAGGTAGATTATGAGGTCAGTCCGTCTGATCGTATAGGGGAACCGTTCAATGGTCTTATCTTAAGAAGCCGTCCTTAAGCCTGGTGGTACGTGCCCTCAGGCTCCTGTACCTTCTGCCTGATGGGAGAGGGGAGAAGAGAGAATGACCCAGGTGGGTGGGGTCTTTGATTATGCTGGCTGCTTCACTAAGGCAGCGAGAGGTAAAGACAGAGTCCAAAGAGGGGAGGCTGGTTTCCGCGATGCGCTGGGCTGTGTCCACAACTCCCTGCAGTTTTTTGAGGTCCTGGGCAGAGCAGATGCCATACCAAGCCGTGATGCATCCAGATACGATGCTTTCTATGGTGCATCGATAAGAGTTAGTGAGTGTCAAAGGGGACATACTGAATTTCTTTAGCCTCCTGAGGAAGTAGAGGAGCTGGTGAGCTTTCTTGGCCGTGGCATCTACAAGATTTGACCAGGACACGCGGTTGGTGATGTTCACTCCCAGGAACTTGAAGCTCTCAACCAGATACATTGGACAGGTTCAAGAGTTTGTTGGATAGGCATATGGAGGAATGTGAGATAGAGGGATATGCGGGACGAAAGGGTTAGATTGTGTGAGGGTGGTTTGAAGGTTGGCACAACATGGTGGGCCGAAGGGCCTGTTTTGTGCTGTATGGTTCTATGGTTCTCTCGACCTCAGCACCGTTGATGTAGACATGTGCACGTACACCGCCCCTTTCCTGAAGTCAATGACTTGCTCCTTTGGGAGTCCCAAACCACTGTAGTTAAGTGGGTAAAAGTTGGTTGTTCTAAGCCAAACTGCTGACATTCAGATGAGAGATGCAAGCTGTGCAGTTCCAGTGAGGTGGATTGAGGAGTTGGTTTTGACTGTGATACTGGCCTGTTACTCTTCATATTGATGGCATGTGAACAGTTAAAGCAGACAGGGTCTTGTTTTAATGTCTTGTTGTTGTGTAGCATTCCCTCAGCATCGCATTCAGTGTTGACCTAGATTTTGACCTCAGGACTCTTAGCTCAGGAACTGAGCTCAGGCTGACATTTAGCTTGGATTTTCCAATGCCTGCAGTAATGGTTCACCTACTGCAGATGTTGGAACCTGGATCAACACACCAGATGCTGGAGGAAATCAATGGGTCAGGCAGCATCCATGGATGGAAATGGACAGTCAACGTTTTACATTGAAACCATTCATCTGGATTCAATCTGTGGTTGATCCTCACTGGTTACTTCAGTTCTGGCAATCTGAGATGGACACCAAATCCAGGCATTGTCAGTGACATTCACATCCTGTCAATGAATAGATCTGAGGAAATGCACTCTAATATTGGAACATCTAATATCTAATATCTAATAATACACTCTCTTATTCCCATCTAACTTCTACTTGTGGATACTTATTTAACCTTTGTCCTATGTTACATGCCTTGGCCCTGGATGGCTGAAGCTATCTTGTTGCCACATTTTCCAACTATAACAACCTGCCACTTGTTTCTTGCTCCCGACATCCACTGCACTCCGTTCTCTGTAGCTCTTTCCACGTTTCTGATATCCTTCACCTCAAAAACTTATTTTTAATTGAGATACTTAGGAGTGAGTTAGGTTTTAACCAAGTCTCAGTCACTCTGGGAAGTCCTTTTGCACTATTTTTGTAATTCATTCAAGGGATATGGGTCCGACCAGGGAGGTGAGCATCACATCTTGCTTCTTGAGAAGGTCATAGTCCAGCAGAGGCAGTCTGATCCCTCCCATGTTCCTATACCCACAGGCAGAGCCCTTCCTACCATGTAGTCTGATAGGAAATCTATGTTCACAGACAGTGGTATTGGTATTGGTTTATTATTGTCACTTGTACCGAGGTACAGTGAAAAACTTGTCTTGCATACCGATCGTACGGGTCAATTCATTACACAGTGCAGTTACATTGGGTTAGTACAGATTCCATTGACGTAGTACAGGTAAAAACAATAACAGTACAGAGTAAAGTGTCACAGCTACAGACAAAGTGCAGTGCAATAAGATTTAAGATCACAACAAGGTAGATCGTGAGGTCAGAGTCCATCTCATCGTATAAGGGAACCGTTCAATAGTCTTATCACAGTGGGGTAGAAGCTGTCCTTAAGTGTGGTGGTACGTGCCCTCAGGTTCTTGTATCTTCTACCTGATAGAAGAGGAGAGAAGAGAGAATGACCTGGATGGGTGGGGTCTTTGATTATGCTGACTGCTTCACCAAGACAGCAAGAGGTAAAGACATAGTCCAAGGAGGGGAAGCTGGTGTCCGTGATGCGCTGGGCTGTGTCCACAACTCTCTGCAGCTTCTTGGGCATTCTCCTTGAATACTGCAACCCCTGTACGGGAGTACTCCCCTCACATATCTGGGTGGGAGTTCCAGAATTAAACCAGCAAATATAGAGAAGTAGTGGTACAGTTCATAATAATAGTTCCGAGTGACTGGGAGAAGGGAAGGTGATGTGTTCCTATAAGCCTGCTGTGCCTGGCCTCTTGGTGGAGAGCTTGGGGTGTGGGAAGGTGCTGTCAAAGATTTTGCATGTTGCTGCAGTGTATCGAAGAGATGGTGCACACTGCATCCGCAATCTAACAATTAGGGAGATCCTCCAAAATGCATTCTATTCTGTGCCCCAGAGTGTCATAGAGCATAGAGCATTACAGCACAGTACAGGCCCTTCAGCCCATGATGTTCTGCCGACATTTTATCCTGCTCTAAGATCTATCTGATCCTTCCCTCCCACATAGTCCTCCATTCATGTGGCTATCTAAGAGTCTCCTAAATGTCCCTAATGTATCCGCCCCCACAACATTCTACATATATTGCTGAAGAGACATTCTAAGCATTCCTTCAAATTGGGATAACACGGATCTACACAGAGCTGGATACCTTTTCGAGGTATAGAGTCATACAGCACAGAAACAAGCCCTTCAGCTCACCTTATCCATGCTGACCAGCAAGTACTTATCAATACTAATCTGTAGCCTTCAGTGTCTTGGCAGTTCAAGTGCTGGTCTGCATACATCCTAAATGTTGGGCCTCCACCATGTCCTCGGGCAGTGTGCTCCAGATTCCACCCATCCCTCTGGGTGAAAAAGTCTTCCTCAGATCCCCTCTAAACCTCTTACCCTTTATCCTGAACCTACGCCCTCTAATTTTGGGTATCTGTACAGTGGGGCAAAGTTTCCCTTTACCTACTCTATCTACGCCCCTCATAATTTTGTCCACAACGGGCAGGTCCCCCTCAGCCTCCTCCGCCCCAGGGAGAAAAAATCAGCCAATCCAGTCCTCTCCTTTCCACCCACACTCTTCCCCATTGATTCTTTACATAAACCAACATTATTGCCATGAAGCAACATCAAATTAGTGCCAAGAGACAAGGAAAGCAAACACATTTTAACATAATTGAAAATAAAGAGACAAATTACGATGCTAATAGTTTTCCTTTCTGCCATTGCTCATCTAGAAGTCCATTTGTGGTGCAATTAAATTGCAGACTTCTGTGGCATTATTCAACAGCTTTATCCCAAGACATTGATAAAGTAAATCCCCACTTTGAAGACACGAAAACTACAGCAGTGTGAGTCAAAACGTTTACTAAAACAGCAAAGTTTTCTGGAGCTGGTCCTGGTAACAGATCACATGATTCAGAAAGATTTGGAGTCTTGGAGAAAATTAATGCTTCGTGCTTTTCACAGCAGTAAAGCCAAAAAAGATTTTCTCATATTTCTTGCAACAGAGAAGGAGGCCATTCAGCCCCAAACCAGGATGCTAGCTCTCAGAACATGCCCATCAATCCCACTTATTTCTCTTTCAACTGACCATCAAACTCTCCCCCGATTATCCTGCCCTCCACCAACATACAGAACAAGTGGGTGACTTACAGGCACCTGTTAACCTGCCAACCAGCATGAGGAGGAATCTGGAGCACCCGGGGGATACTCAGGAGACCACAGTTCTGCTCATTTTGTGCCCTTCAATATCTCCAAATCAACCTTGAGGCAAGCCCTAGGAGTACCTGTTTTAATACATTGCCAAAGAATTCACCAACTTGATTTGGGATAGTCAACACAGCTTTGTGTGTGGGAGGTCATGTCTTATGAATTTGGTTGAGTGTTTTGAAGAAGTAACCTTGAAGATCGATGAGGGCAGGGTAGTAGACATAGTCTATATGGACTTCAGTAGGGCCTTTGATAAGGTTCCACATAGTAGACTGCAATGGAAGGTTAGATCGCATGGGATCCAGGGAGAGCTGGGTAATTGGATACACAGTTGACGATGGTAGGAAGCAGAAGGTGATGGTGGAAGGTTGTTTCTCGGACTGGAGGCCCGTGACTACTGGTGTTCCCCAGGGGTCGGTGCTGGGCCCATTGTTGTTTGTCATCTATATCAGTGATTTGGATGAGAATGTACAAGGCACAGTTAGTAAGTTTGCAGATGACACTAAAATAGGTGGTGTCATTGACAGTGAAGATGGCTATCAGGATTTACAGAGGGATCTTGATCAGCTGGGTAAGTGGGCTGCGGAATGGCATATGGAGTTTAATTTGGATAGGTGCAAGGTGTTGCTTTTTGGTAAGAAAAATGAAGATAGGAAGTTCACTGTCAATGGTAGGGCCCTGGGGATTGTTGTAGAACAGAGGGACCTTGGAGTACAACTACATGGTTCCATGAAAGTGGCATCTCAGGTAGACAGGGTGGTGAAGGCGGCTTTTGACACGCTGGCTTTCATCAGTCAGGGCACTGAGTATAGAAGTTGGGATGTTATGTTGCAGTTGTACAAGATGTAGGTGAGGCCACATTTGGAATATTGTGTTCAGTTTTGTTCACCATGCAATAGGAAGGATGCCATGAAACTGGAAAGAAAGCGGAGGAGATTCACAAGGATGTTGCCAGGACTCAAGGGACTGAGTCATGGAGAAAAATTGAGCAGGTTGGGACTTTATTCATTGGAGTTTAGGAGAATAAGAGGCGATCTTAAAGAGGTGTATGAAATCATGAGGGGCATAGATAGGGTCAATGCGCACAGACTTTTTTCCAGGGTTGGGGAATCAACAACTAGAGGGCATAGGTTTGAGGTGAGAAGGGAAGATTTAATAGGAACCAGAGTGGAATCTTTTTAATCCAGAGGGTGGTCTCTGTATGGAACGAGCTGCCAGAGGAAGTGGTTGAGGCAGGTACATTAACAACATTTAAAAGGTACTTGGACAGGTACATGGATAGGAAAGGCTTAAAGGGATATGGGCCAACTGCGGGCAAATGGGACTAGCTTTGATTCTAACCTTGGATGGCATGGACCAGTTGGACCAAAGGGCCCATTTCCATGCTGTATGACTCTATCACTCTGTAACTCGGCCTCAGTGTTGAAAAACGTGTAACCACACCGGGATTGGAGAAGTAGATTCCTGGACCCAGATCAATTGGAAGGGGATCATTTGATACTGAGTGACCCAGCTTGCCCTGATAAATGCTCCTATCTTGTGAAGCTCTGCCGTGAGAATATAATGTCCATCTAGCCCACAAAATATTGCTGCAACTTGATTGCTAATGAATTAACGATTTCCTGTGGCTTTGGATCAAGCTGTTTGTTCACTATTCATTCCTAAATGGATGTCTGATAGTTTACAAAGAAGAGTATCTGTAAATTGCTTTCTCATAATATGTTCCTCCAGTCATGATTAGAGCTGCTACAATTCAAGTATTTGCAATGGGGATACTATTGGTGACAGAGTGAGTCTGAAGCAATAACTCAATGTTAGAATGAGTGTGAGACAGGTTATACTTCAACAGAGGCAGCTGCTCCTCCCACCATGTTGTACCCACAAGCAGAGCCATTTCTACCACTAATTCTGACATCACAGGCAATCTCAATAATGGGAGCAGAATATTACTGTGTCCTCAACAAACTACCTGCTGGAGGAGCTCAGCGGGTCAGGTGACATCTGTGGGAGGAAAGGAATTGTCGATGTTTCGACCCGAAATATTAACAATTCCTTTCCTCCCGCAGATGCTGCTTGACTTGCTGAGTTCCTCCAGCAGATTGTGTGTTGCTCCAGATTCCAGCATCCGCAGTCTCTGGTGTCTCCATTGCTGTGTACTCACCTGGAATCTGAGCTCGACACACAACACAAATAATCCCCCTATTTGACACCACAGGCTTCATCTGAGTAATTCTAAATTGTCAGGGGAGACATCAGAAGATGTCATCAGGACCAACGGTGTCTGATGTATCGTCACACCTTTTACTCAGTGTAACACTCTCATGTTTACTTCACATGTTTCAATCTCAACTCTGAGCCCAAGTTTTGAGTTTGTAATCCAGGACAGTACAGTGCAACACTCTTGGAGCCCCACAGTGTCAGGGGTGCCATTTCTCATGTGAGAAATTCTCGTGCGAGAAATCCTATCTGTTCTTTAATGTATATGTAATAGACGTGATTCTTTTTAAAAAGGTGCAGGGATATTTTCCATGAGTCTTGGCCAATAATAATCTCTCCATCAATATCTGAAAATAATTAAACGATCATTCATCCATTTGCTCTCTGTGGGGCCAATCAGCACTTATACCAATCTTTACACTTCATGATATCTGATTGGCTGCAAACCAAAGACGTACGGGTAGGTTAATTTGGGTTTAAAATGGGCGGCGCGGACTCATTGGGCCAGAAGTGCCTGTTACCATGCTGTAAATAAAATTTAAAAAAAAACCTCTTCAGGCCATTCTGAAAGGGGCTTTAAAAAAGCAAGTTCTTTCTTCACTGCAGTATATTTTATTCCATAGTGCACTAAATTTAGTTTATGGGGGATTGGCAGGAATAGATCTGCCTTGCAGTACTTGACAAAGTCCAGGGATTTATTGAGAGCATCATGTGTCCTTCCAAAGCATACCCATTACTTTTACAGATAGGCACGTTACATGACATCAGTAAGCATCAGAACTAAACCCACATTTTGGCCACTTCCCAGACAAGTGGATTTAATCTATTAATCTATTAATTCTATTTAATCCACATGCCAGGATTTATATGGGAGTGAAAGAATAAACAGATGGTCTCCAATATCTTTAGATCTGAAATTCTCCATAAAAGCCACCAGCTGCATTGGGTCACTATCAGATGGTGAGGTGCCATAGTACACCCTCCACTTGCTATCTCAAAGGGGTGACCCTTCTCCAGCTATCCGTGGGAAGGTGAGATGGTGGAGGAGAAAGTGGCAGTGAAGGAAGGGGACGGAGTGGTCCTTTCTGCTTGGGCTACAGTCATTCCACTGGGATGGATGTATCTTCATGAAAAACACGATGATGCTGGAGGAACTCAGCAGGCCAGGCAGCATCCGTGGGGAAAAGCAGGCAATCAATGTTTCGGGTCAGGACACTTCTTCAGGACTCCAGATGAATTAAATAGTGGATTGAATACAATTAATAGTTTCTGGAGATGTAGCCTCAGCCTGAATCCCCCATCACAGCGCTGCTCCTTCCCCTCCCTCCCCCACTGACCATTGCATGGACCTCTTGATCACTATGCCAAGATAAAAGCCAACACATGTTCCGCATCCAAACACAGATTGAAGCATACTGCAGATAACACAAACCAAGCAGCTTCATGCATTCCCTTTCTATCAGCTATCCAAAGCTTGGTGCATTGGGAAACTTCTCAGGAAGTCTGTGTACAATGTGAATGTCAGAGAGAGGCAGCCCCTCCGGTCCGGTTTCCAGAAGCACCAGCGTGGTAGCCTGATCATTGACTGCCGGAGGTCTGCTGATGTACAGCAGAGACATCTGCAGCCGGTCTGGCTGGAGGCTGTCCTCAAGCAGAGGGGTCTCTGCTTCATCTGTGCCACCCCACCATGGGGCAGCATCCAGGCTGGGGTATGTCATTGACCCGATATGTTGTCTCTGTTCCTCTCTGCACAGATGCTGCCTGACCTGCTAGGAATTTTCAATATTCTCTGCCTTTAGCTTAGGAAGGACCTCAATGCAAAGGGCAAGAGTGGGATCAGGAGTGTTGTCATCACACAGTGAGGACACAGGATTGTACCTCATGAAGCCACATCCGTTGCCCTCCTGCTGCCCTCAACCAAGAGCTGAGCCTCAACAGTCCCTAAACCTGCTGAAAGACAAGATGACTGTGACACTGTGGAGGTCCCTTTAAGTACCAGAGTCTAAAGCCAAGCTGCAACAAGCTGTACTCATTGTGTTTGTTGATAGAACTGGGCGCTGCACACAAAATAATGGGCTTTAAACCCTGTGCAGATCCTGTGACAAGGTGCTGCCTCTATATGTAATGCTTCTTGGCACTGTGCAGAGGTTCTCTGACAGGCTTCCCTGTGCACCAAGGGTTTCAGTCCATCCACCTCCAGCCTTTTGCAGTTGGGTGCTCCATTGCAATCCTCCTCCATCCGCTGCAGCAGAATGCATGTGCAACCATGCACTCCGGCAAGCTGGCACGTCTGCAATCCTTTCCATCTGTCCTGGACCGCTGTGTGCTGTGCCCAGCACTTCTTCACATGCCAATCCTCATCTGGAAATTTACCTCCAGTCTCACACCGTGCAATAGCACAGATTGTTGGACCGTCTCCGAAATTCAGTTTCAGAGCAGGAAGGAGCAAAGGGGGAAGAAGATGAATGTCTAGAAATCCACAAAAATCCCAAAAAGCATTTATAAAAACCTTTAATTTGTTATCCTGTAGCAAGTTTGTTCAGAAGCAGAACATACAGCTCTCTGTACATCCTAATGTCTCGAAGCTGTCATGTAAGATAGCTGCAGTGTCTCAGCTGGTGAAGTATGAAGTCGAATCCACACTGGGCTGATTTTCCCCTCTCTCTTGGCTCTCCCTGGTGACACCTTTACCTTCATCAATGGCTCACAGCACCTTCACTGATGCCAACTCATCCAACCTCTCCTCACAGCCAAGACCCCTCATTCCTGGTAGCAGAGGCCCCGTGGAACCCACCTGACTCTTCCCAGAACCTCGGCCTCCCTCCTGAGCCATGTTGCTCAGAATTGTGTTTGAGGCCTAAACAGACATTTGCACAGGTTCATCGTGACTTGATCATGTATTAATTGACCCTATTTGCAAAATGAGGTGTGCTTAAACACCTCACTAAACACCTCTTCAACTCGCTCACCCACTTCAAAGGTTTGCAAATGCACATGAAAGCAGAGAATGCTAGAAAGGGGAGATAGGTACTGAGAGGAGGAACTGGAAAAGTTGACCACATTTAATGCAGAAAAGTCACCAGGTGCAGATGAAATGGATCCCGGCTTGTTGAGGGAGGTGGCGGCAAAGGTTGCAGCAGAGCTTGTTTCTGTCTTCCCTGGATACCAGAGGAGTGGAGAATGGGAAATGTAACACCTTTTCTCAAAAGGAGTACGGCAGCATACTCAGCTACCACAAACCAGTCGAGGTAAGCTTGACTTTAACCACACTTCAGCAACAAAAGGATAAGAAGAGGCAATATTGGCTTAATGACACCGCTTCAGACAATGTGCAGCAATATTGGCTTAATGACACTGCTCTAAACAATGTGCAGCAATAGAGGAACCAGGGTGTGAGGGAAAATCAGGGGGGAAATGGATAGTCACTTGGAGAGTGTTACCTGGGGAAAGGAGCCAACTCAGACTTGTTAAAAGAAAATTCTGTTTAGCCAATCTGATTGAATTTTTGAATGCAGTAACTCAGCAGGTTGCTGAAGCGAATGCCATGAATAATTATATGGATTTTCAGAAGACAGTTAACAAACAAAAGACAAGTTAGCAACACAGGCCCATGAGACAAATGGATCAGTGGCAGCACAAGTAAACATAAAATTGTCTCAAGGATAGAAAACAAAGTCTGCAAACAATTTTGTTTTTAAGATTAGAGGATGGCCAACAGTGCAGTTTCCCAAGGATCAGTGCTGGGACCAATTTTTTTTTCATGTACTAATGACAAAGATGAGTAGGGGAACATTGAAAAATCTGCAGAGGACCTACACGTGTGGTAACTGGTGAGGAGGATGGTAGTAGGCAGCAAAAGGCTGGAGATGGGCTGGCAAAGTGAGCAGACAGGTGTCAGCTGACATTTAATATGGAGAAATGTGAAGTGATACATCATGGCAGAAAGGATAAGGAGAGATAATGTGATCTTAATATTACTGTAAGAAAGGATGTGCAGGAACGGAGGGAGTCGGCTTTACAGTGGCATCGACCTGAACGTGACAGGCTGGTTTAGAGAGAGTGTATTTGAGATTCCCAACTTGAGGGATGGAGAGAGACTATATTGATTCTTTATAAACACTCGATGAGCCACAGCTCTTGTGTCCAGTTCTGGTCACCTATGTGTTTATGAAGGATGTGTAGGCACAGTGATTCCAGAGATGAGGGATGTCGGCTTCTAGTTAGACCGGAGAAGCTGGGGTTGCTTTCCTTACCAGAGACTAGATTGAGAGGAGGTTTGACAGAGGTAGATAAGGTTGGTTCAGGTAGGTTAGATGGAGGGAAGCTGTTCTCATTGATGATGGTTCGAGACCCAGGAGATGCAAACTTAAAGTGAAGGGCTAACCTTGCAAGGGGGTGTGAAGGGAAACACCAATGCAGAGAGTGGCGATCATCAAGTTCTCACTTACCGTGGCTGGAGGAAACAGGGCTTTCAAATAGCAATTCAATCAGATCAAAGACAAGCACAGAAGGAAAACAGTCTGCAGATCTGTGGAGAAACATTAGGCTAATAGGATCGAACAGTTTACAGGGATCCATGGTCTGATGGACTCTTTTTGTCCCATGACTATTCTTTGATTCTATGACTTAAAGCAGATTGCTTTCCTTTCGCATGTGGCTACCCATTTCAACAGTTTGTCAATGTCCTCCTTGCCTCTGATTCCCTTTTGATCACAAGTTATGACATCAACGTCATCCACAATTTTCCAAATTGTACTCATTCAGGTCATTGATATATCAAAGGAGAAAAGGAAATTACTTCTAGAACTGATTTAAGAAGATACATTTAAAGTAATTGTCAGGAATTACAAGGAGCATGGACTAATAAGAGGATAGTTACACACAGATGGACGATAGACTCAGGTGAAATGTGCAAACAATAAGCTTGGAATTGATTAAAACTCCAGAAAAGTGAAAATTTAAGACCTGTCGGACTGCCGTATTAAGATGAACAAATGACTTTCCCCATTGGTGCTTATCTTTGCCTGGAGATATCATCAACATGTGTACACATCAACCTGTCCAGAAACAAAATAATATGTAATTTGCAAAGTATTCAGGCTGGTTCTGGTAGCACATTGTTCCTGTAATTCTCTAGATTTCCACTCAAATGATCTGGGCCATAATTTCTTCCACTCACTAGTAATACGGTTAAAATAATCCACCAAAGTACCTGTTAAAATGAACTGTTTGGCATTGGCGATTAACGCCATTTTCAAATGATTATTCAAGATTTGAGTTAAAGGCTGTCTACAATGATTTAAACTGATTGTCTAATTGGTCCCCTGAAGGAAGTGTGGTGAAAGTGATATACCATTATGACTAGCAAAGAGGATTAAGTAGCTCAAATCGCTTATTGGTTTTGGCATGCCCTACATGGTAATTGATAGCTGAAAGCTCATATTTGAGGCTGCTGCTTTATGGTGACAGAGTAAAGTTCTGTTTTTATTTCATTGGATTGTGGGGTTTTTAGCAGTGCTGCGGGGCTTGTTAATCAGAATCTGAGATTCAGTCTATTTTTTCATATAAATGGAAATGACTGGGCATTAATTGGGAGAACTGCTCATGATGATGGTGAATCTGCTGACTGTGTCTTCGGATGGAACCCTATGACTTTTAATATTTAGTAGTGTTTCATTAAATGGGGACTAGTTTCTGCAATTCTTTGCAGTTCCTGTGAAAACCTAACTCCAATGGAATTGCTCGTGTTGTTGTAAAACAAACCCGCTCCCGCACTGCTCATTCTGTGTTGTGGAGCAAGAGAAGCACTCACACAGTCCATCACCAGGTCAGCTCCAGTATCTGTAGCACAGTGGCACAGAGCAGCCTTACGCCTCCAGTGACCCGGTTCAATCCCGACCTCCACTGCTGTCTGGGTGAAGTTTCTATATTCTCCCTGTGACCCTGTGGGTTTCTCCCTGGTGCTCCAGTTTCTTCCCACATCCAAAAGACATGCAGGTTGGCAGGTTAATTGGCCAGCGTAAATTGCCCTGAGTGGACAGATGAGTGGTAGAATCTGGGGAGAGTTGAGGGGATCCTGGGGAGAATAAAATGGGGTGAGGGTAGGATTAATGTAAGTGGGTGCTTGACAGTTTGAGCGAACTTGGTGGTTTGAAGGGTTGGTTTCCATGCTGTGTGACTCTGTGACTCTTTACGTATTCATTCAATCGATCTTTCTCCTTGAAGTGGGAGAGGCAGGCCTGTTCACTTGCTGTGATTCCCACCATCAGTTGTACAAAGAAAGGCATTTTTATTTACATTTAGAGATAAGATAAAATACCTCACCAATGCACAACCTTTGGACATCACCTCTTGACCAACCCAAGATGAGTAGACATATGATCAGTGGCTTCTGAGATCACCTTTCCTACATGACCATTTGTGCTTGCAACCCTCTGCCTTGTGGTCACAGTCTGATGTCCTCATGTCTAAAATATCCTTATGTTCAGTTAAGGTCTTGTTCACTATGGTGAATGTATTAGGAGCAGACCCATTATTCCAATTACCATATTCCTTCTGGTCTTTTAAGAGGGATAGGGAAGGGGGGAGAAGAGGTGGAGGGGTGGCGATACTGGTCAGGGACACTGTTACTGCTGTGGAAAAGATGGATGTTGTAGAAGGATCATCTCTAGAGTCCGTATGGGTGGAGTTAAGGAGCAAGAAAGGAGCAGTTACTCTACTAGGAGTATTCTATAGGCCCCCGGTAGCAGTAGAGATATAGAGGAGCAGATTGGCAGGCAGTGTTTGGAGAGAAGCAGAAATAACAGGGTTGTTATAATGGGAGACTTCAACTTCCCAAATATAGACTGGAACCTGCTTAGTGCCAAAGGTTTAGATGGGACAGAATTTGTTAAGTGTGTCCAGGAGGGATTCCTGACGCAGTATGTTGACAGGCCGACTAGAGGGAATGCCATGTTAGATCTAGTTTTAGGAAATGAACCGGGACAGGTGAAGGATCTATTGGTGGGTGAGCATTTGGGGGACAGTGACCATTGCTCCATAACCTTTAAAATTGTCATGGACAGGGACAGGTGCAGAGAGGACAAGAGGTTTTTCAATTGGGGAAGGGCTAACTACGAGGCTATAAGGAGAGAACTTGGGAGTGTAAATTGGGATGTCCTTTTTGAAGGAAAATGTACCATGGGGATGTGGTCGATATTCAGGGATCTTATGCAGGATGTTAGGGATAAATATGTCCCGGTGAGACAGAGAAGGAATGGCAGGGTGAAGGAACCGTGGGTGACGAGAGAGGTGGAACGACTTGTTAGGGAGAAGAAGGTAACATACGTGAGGTATAAGCAGCAAGGTTCAGACAGGGCCCGTGAGGAATATAGGGTAGCGAGGAAGGAACTTAAGAAAGGGCTGAGGAGAGCTAGAAGGGGACATGAAAAGGCTTTGGCTAGTAGGGTTAAGGAAAATCCCAAGGCCTTTTTCAAGTACATGAAGGGTAGGAGGATGGCTAGGGTGAAGGTAGGTCTGATTAAGGACAAAGGTGGGAGAATTTGCCTGGAGGCGGCGGAAGTGGGAGAAGTTCGCAATGAGTACTTCTCTTCGGTATTCACCAGGGAGAGGGGTCTTGATGATGCGGAAGGGAGTGCTGGTAGGGGTAATGTTCTCGAGGTTGTTGATATCAAGAGAGAGGATGTGTTGAAGTTGTTAAATAATATTAAGACAGATAAATCTCCGGGGCCTGACGGGATTTTCCCCAGGCTGCTTCGAGAGGCTAGGGAAGAGATTGCTGAACCGCTGGTAAGGATCTTTGAGTCCTCGTTGTCTACGGGGGTGGTGCCGGAGGATTGGAGGATTGCGAATGTGGTCCCCTTGTTCAAAAAAGGTAATAGGGATAGGCCAGGGAATTATAGACCGGTGAGTCTCACGTCTGTGGTGGGTAAGCTGTTAGAAAGGATTCTAAGGGATAGGATCTATGAACACCTGGAGAATCATGGACTGATTAGGGACAGCCAGCATGGCTTTGTGAAGGGAAGATCTTGCCTCACAAGCCTGATAGAGTTCTTTGAGGAGGTGACCAGGAAGATTGATGAGGGCAGTGTGGTGGATGTGGTTTACATGGATTTTAGTAAGGCATTTGATAAGGTTCCTCATGGTAGGCTTCTTCAGAAGGTCAGAGGCCGAGGGATCCAAGGAAGCTTGGCTGTGTGGATTAGGAATCGGCTTGCATGTAGAAAGCAGAGGGTTGTGGTGGAAGGAGTGCCCTCGGATTGGAAGGCAGTGACTAGTGGTGTCCCGCAGGGATCGGTTCTGGGACCTCTACTTTTTGTGATATTTATAGATGACTTAGATGAGGGGGTGGAAGGCTGGGTTAGTAAGTTTGCGGACGACACTAAGATAGGCGGTGTTGTGGATAGTGTGGAGGGCTGTCGGAGCTTACAGAGGGATATTGATAGGATGCAGAGCTGGGCTGACAAGTGGCAGATGGAGTTCAATCCGGAGAAGTGTGAGGTGGTACACTTTGGAAGGACAAACTCCAGGGCAGAGTACAGGGTAAACGGCAAGGTACTTGGCAGTGTGGCGGAGCAGAGGGATCTGGGGGTTCATATTCACAGTTCGTTGAAAGTTGCCTCACAGGTGGAAAGAGCAGTTAAGAAGGCCAATGGGATGTTGGCTTTCATAAGTCGTGGGATTGAGTTTAAGAGCCGCGAGGTTATGATGCAGCTTTACAAAACTCTAGTTAGGCCACATTTAGAGTACTGTGTTCAGTTCTGGTCGCCTCATTATAGGAAGGATGTGGAGGCATTGGAGAGGGTGCAGAGGAGATTTACCAGGATGCTGCCTGGATTGGAGGGTATTGAATATGAGGAGAGGCTTAAGGTGCTAGGGCTTTATTCACTGGAAAGGAGGAGGATGAGAGGAGACATGATAGAGGTATATAAAATATTGAGAGGAATAGATAGAGTAGACAGTCAGCGCCTCCTTCCCAGGGCACCAATGCTGAAGACGAGAGGTCATGGCTTTAAGGTTATGGGTGGGAGGTTCAGGGGAGATGTCAGAGGGAGGTTTTTCACCCAAAGAGTGGTTGGTGCATGGAATGTACTGTCTGGGGTGGTGGTGGAGGCAGATACATTGAACAGGTTCAAGAGCTTGTTGGATAGGCATATGGAGGAACGTGAGATAGAGGGATATGTGGGAGGAAGGGGTTAGATAGTGTGAGGGTGGTCTGATGGACGGCACAACACGGTGGGCCGAAGGGCCTGTTTTGTGCTGTATGGTTCTATGGTTCTATGGTTCTATGGTTCTATGGTCTTATCATGTAACCCATTGCACAGACCATGCCTGACTTATTTGGTATTTAGGGTTTCACTTTGTCCTTCAGCATTCTTCATAAGATAACAGTAACAAACAATGTTCCTCTCCTGCCACTTCAACACTTCCTTTCCTTTGCTGATCATGTCTTTAGATGGAACCCCATAACTTTAATACTTCTCAGTGTTGTGGAAGGAGTATCTCAGGTAAAATAATTCACCTTGTGTTATCTGTCTGAAGCATTCCAGCTGACAACTGGTTCTACTGGCAATTAGTGGCTGTCACCTTAATACGTCTCGAACTTTTGAGATTGCTGGGTGAAAGGGGAAGTCCGAGATGTGCTGGCGGTCAATACTGGTGCATCTGACTTTCCGCTCCACTGCTGGACTCACCACTGAGGCCAGAGGCAGGGCCATGGCTCGTGGAGGAGGGGGTCCCTCAGCAAGAAGGTCTGGACCATGGATGGAAATGAAGGGATCTTCCAACCCTGTAGGAAAAAGTAACATTGGCTTTGTGCCTGACTTACTTCATTGTAATGTTTTTAATTTTTTTTGTTTTAATGTGTTTTAATTTTTTAAAATTCTTTAAAATGTTTCAAGTATTTCAATCTGAGTATTAAAGCCCCCACCCCCTCGAGGGTCTCCTTCTAGTTGCAGACGATCCGCTCAGAGAGCCCTTGCATTGAACCCTGGACACTCCGACTCTGCCTTGTGTCTTTCACCAGAAATCTGGTAACTGCTCAAGGGACGTGTCCCGCGGGTGCACAAGTAATGACTATGCTGAGTGTCTCAGCTGAGGAGTCAGGTTTTACCTGCACATGGAGCACAGTGCACTCTCACTACCTCCCCCCTCACCCCCCCCACACACCCCCCCGCCACACACACACACCCCCACACACACACACACTCTCACTACCTCCCCCCGCCGCCCCTGCCCCCCCACACCCCCTCCACACACACACACCCACACACACACACCCACACACACACACACCCACTTTCACACACAGACCTACACACAACTTTCTCTCACACACACACACACACACAGACACTCACACACACTTTCACACACACAGACATACACACACACACTCTCTCTCACACACACACACACACACACACACATTCTCTCTCAAACACACACACACACACACACACATTCTCTCTCAAATACACACACACACACACACACACACACACACATAGGGCAATAGGGAGTGTAATGGAACAGAGATACAAAGGAGTACAAGTACATAATTCATTGAAAACGGCGTCACAGATAGACAGTGTGGTGAAAAAGATGTTTAGCACTCTGGTCTTCAGTCAGGGCACTGAGTACAGGAGTTGGAACATTATGTTTCAGTTGCTTAAATCGTTGGTGAGGCCACACTTGGAGCACTGTGTACAGTTTTGGTCACCTTGTTATTAAAAAAGGTGTGGTTAAACTAGAAAAAGTGCAGAGAAGATGTTGCCAGGACCAGAGGGCCTGAGCTATAAGGAGAGGTTGGCCAGGCTTGGTCTTTATTCCTTGGAGCGTAGGAGAATGAGGGGTGATCTTATAGAAGTGTTTAAAATTGTGAGAGGCATCAATAAGGTGGACGGTAACAGTCTTTTCCCCAGGGTAGGGGAGTCCAAAACTAAGGAGTATAGGTTTAGGGTGACAGGGGAAAAGATTTAAAAAGGACCTGAGGGACAACTCCTTCACCCAGAGGGTGGTGAGTAGATGGAACGAGCTGCCAGAGGAAGTGGGTGAGGCAGGTACAACAGTATCATTTAAAAAGCACTTGGATAGGTACATGGAGGGACGGGGCTTGGAGGGTTATGGGCCAAACGTAGGAAGTTGGGTGGGCACCATGGTCGGTATGGACTCGTTGGGCCTTTTCTTGCAAGTGTTCTGCTCATTGCGACGCTGTAGCTCACTCAACAGTAATCGACATGGAATTTTTAACTATCTTTGCACGAGGAAGCCATTTAGCCACTTGTGTTTCTCTGGAAGAGCTAACCAATTAGTTCCATGCACCTGTTTTGTCTCTGTTGCCCAGCCATTCACCAGCCTCTTCAGCAGTTTTCCAAAGCATAACAATATACTGCATAAAGAAATAATTCTCCTCATCTTCTCTCTGGTTTTTTTGGAAATTATTTTAAATAATTTAATGTCTTCTAGTTACCAACCAGATTTTTATTTCTCCTTAATTAAATTCTGACAGTTAAAATTTCAAATGTTTGGTTATTTGTTTCAATTATCATCATAATCAAAAGATATCAAATATTATGAGACACTAAAATGTGATTATATCACCAATGGTATATTCAGGATTTTACAGGCAATGAAGAACTTTACTGAATTTTTTAGGGAGTGAATGTTGGTTGACTGAAAGATAGAAACAGGCATTTGTGAGACGGTGAGAGACAAAGCTGATGGGGAACTTGGAAACGTGCCTAAGAATTATAGACCCTGGTAAAAGGGGAGATGGTGAAGTGAGTGGTGTAAGCTAGGAAACCCTGACATGATGAGAATGCGGAGCACGCATTGAACTTAGTAGCCTGACATTTACTCCATCCCCAGTCAGCAGCTGGCCAAGTCAAAGGCCGTTCATGACTGTCGTGAGTATTTAGTAGTCACAGGATCTGGGCCTGTGCATCGAGAGGACTCAAAGGGTGGTGAAGAGGGAAGGAGCAATCATTGCAAGGAAGAGAACCTCTGAGATCAATGCCAGAACATAGCAAGCTTGCTTGGTGGACCAAGGGGAAGTTGTCTTATTCCTCCTGACTCCCACGCAATGGTGAGAAAACACTAACCTTCTGTATAAAGTGACTTCCATCTCCCTTCAACTACTGAGTTTCCTCAGGCCATATAATCCAAATCCAAAACAACAATTGAGATTTATACCTTGTGATACTGAGCTCCCTGTAAGGGGTAGCCAATCTGAAATACACCCTTTACACCAGAAGTAACACGTAAGGATGAAAGGCAAGGACATCAAGTCCAGGGAACCGTGGATGTCAAAGGTTATTGAGGGTTTGATGAGTTAAAAAAAAGGAAGCATGTAGTAGGTATAGAGCACTTAAATCAGAGGAGGCACTTCAGAAGTATAGAGAGTGTGAGGGAATAAAGAAATTAGGAAGGCAAAGAGGGGCCACAAAATATCACTGGCAGATCAGATTAAAGAAAATCCCAAGGTATTTTGTCAGGACATTAAGAGCAAGAGTATTGTTGTGCAGAGGATCGAGATGCACATGAAACACAAAGTTTGCAGCACGGAGGTACAATAAGTAATTCAGGTGGAATGCTGGCCTTTACTATAAGAAGGATAGAGATTAAAAATAGAGAAATCTAGCTACAACTGTATCTGGCTTTGGTGAGACCACACCCGGAATGTGGCGCACAAACTTTGCCTTTCTATTTGAGGAGAGCTAAACTTCAGAAGCTGCTCAGGGAAGTCTGACCAAGTTGGTACCTGGCAGGAAGAAGTTGTCTTGTGAAGAGTGATTGAATAGTTTGGGTCAACACTCATTGGAATATTTTTTTGATTTCTTTATTGGTCACATGTACATTGAAACACACAGTGAAATGCATCTTTTGTGTAGAGTGTTCTGGGGGCAGCCCGCAAGTGTCACCACTCTTCCGGCGCCAACATTGCATGCCCACAACTTCCTAACCCCTACGTCTTTGGAATGTGGGAGGAAACCGGACCACCTGGAGGAAACCCACGCAGACACGGGGAGAACATACAAACTCCTTACAGACAGCGGCCGGAATTGAACCCTGGTCGCTGGCGCTGTAATACTGTTACACTAACCGCTGCACTACCGTGCCTGCCCCTAAAGAATAAGAAGTGATTTTAGTGACACATTTGAGATTCTAAGGGGTTTTGACAGAGTAGATGTTGAGAGGATGTATCCCTCGTGGGGGAAATCTAAAAATAGGATCATAATTTCAGAATAAGAGGTTGCCCATTCAAGGCAGAGGTGAGGAAGAATTTCTTCTCTCAGAGCTGTGAATCTTCAGCATTCTCAACCCCAAGGAACTGTGAAGGTGGCATCATTCATCCTAATTAAGGTTGAGATAGGCAACTTCTTCAGTCTATAATGTGTCAACGATTATGGGGAATAAATGGGAGAGTGGAACTGGGGCCAAGATCAGATCAGCCATGATCGTACTGACTGGCAGAGCAAGCTTGAGGGGCTGCACATCCTCCTCCTGCTCCTGCTTTTGACATCCTTATAGTATATTTCCTGGAGTAGTTATCTGAGATTCATGAAAAGGTGCATTGACCTCTCCAATCTGTCTCTTGTATTTTGGTACAGTTTTAACAGGCACCCTTATCACTCTAACAAAAAAATCATAACTTAATCGTTTTCTTTATTTCAAAACTCCAGCAGCTTCATGGTCAGACGTCTGGATTTACTCTTTTAAACTCAAGTTGTGCTCTCAAACTTCCATTGTGGAGAAATTCAGAGGGATGCACTGTTTGTTTCATTGCACTCACAAGAAAATTACGATGGAGACACAAGACACTGCAGATGCTGGAATGTGGAGTAACACACAAGATGCTGGAGGAACTCAACGGGTCGGGCAGCATCTGTGGAGGGAAACGGACAGTCGACATTTTGGGTTGAGACCCTTCATCTGGAGTGATGTAAAATGATCTGGACTTGAGTCCCAATGAAGGGTCTCAACTCAAAACGTCGACTGTCCATCTCCCTCCACAGATGCCTCCTGACCTGCTGAGTTCCTCCAGCATTTTGTGCCTTGCTTCAGGTGAAAATTGCTTCATCCTGGAAGGGAATATGACTTTGACCACTTCCAGGTTGAATTACACCGTTATGGAAATTCACCCAGACATTTTCAGTTGTGATTCCTCCGTGCACACCTCACACGATTTCCATACCAGTCCCGGACAGGATGATTGCTCCTCCCACAGCTGTCTATTTAAAGGGGGCCCCTGGGAACAGGTTGAACAACAATGGCAATCCAGCACTTTATTTTTTGTAACTTACTAGTGACCACCCTGTGACTCCCCCTCACCCTCATCAAGACCTAATCACTTGACCCAACATCCAATGTGTGGCTATCCCCAACTTCCTCATGTTCTGATCTCTGGTCACCTTCTCTCACTCCAAAGACAACACTGTTACCAGCTCCCTCCTCCCCCCAGCACCCCTGCCAAAGCCCTGATCTCCACAAACACTCCCTCCATGCCCCAGGTGGACTGCCAACCACCAGCTCACCTTCTCATTGTGTCTGCCCCATGTCCAGCCCTCAGTCCTGGACTTGCTGTACCTCCAGTGAGCCGGTGAAAGAGCGCAGTGAGGAACTGGCACGTATTTCACTGGGGTGTCACATGACAACCTTTAATGGTGCAGATCAGTTTGTGAACAATTATCTGTTTTATTAATCCAGAAAAACAAGTCCACCACTTACTTAAGTACAATTTAATAGGTCAAACATAATAATCCAATATTTGAAGAAGTCAGAATATTTTTCCCAGGGTCAAAATGTCTATTACTGGAGGGCATGCATTTGCAGTGAGAGGGGGATAGTTTAAAGGAGATGTGCAGGGTAGGTTTTTTACACAGAGAGAGGTGGGTGCCTGGAACGGGCTGCCAGAGGTAGTGGTGGTGGAAGCAGATATGGCAGTTGGGCCTAAGAGACTTTTAGATAGAGATGTGAATATGCAGGGAAAGGAGGGATATGGATTTGCAGGCAGAAGAGATTTAGTTTAATTTGGGAGCATGTTCTGTACAGACATGATGGGCTGAAGCGCCTATTCCTGTGCTGTATTGTTCTATGTTCCAAATATTTACAAGGGTGGATTAAAACAATTAAGGTAACATAAGATATCTTTATTAGTCACACGTACATCGAAACACACAGTGAAATGCATCTTTTGTGGAGTATGTTCTGGGGGCAGCCCGCAAGCGTCGCCACGCTTCTGGCGCCAACATAGTATGCCCACAACTTCCTAACCCGTACGTCTTTGGAATGTGGGAGGAAACCGGAGCACCCGGAGGAAACCCACACAGACACAGGGAGAATGTACAAACTCCTTACAGACAGTGGCGGGATTTGAACCCGGGTCGCTGGCGCTGTAAAGTGTTACGCTAACTGCTACACTACCGTGCCTTCCCACCCTACATTTGTTTTACATGTAACATATAGGATGTAGTTATTTCCCCTGGTTGATGCAATGGACTGATACCAAGGGCAGTAATTACCGAGTCAGAACATCCTAAAGGGAACTGGGTAGATTTCTGATTCGTCAAGATGCAGAGGAATTAAGTCAGAATGCAATGAAAAATGGTCAGAGTATGTTATGAGGTACATCTGGATTAACGCACAAAACCAGCTGCACAAGAAGCTTTGCCTCATTCACCCTCTACAATCCTTTGAGTGAAAAAGGAAACTTCAAATCATCAAAATCAAAAAAATTGGAAATCTGAAATAAAAACAGAAAATTCGGGCAAATCTCGGCAGGTCAGGCAGCATCAGTGGAAGGAAAAACAGTCAATATTTTGGGTCTGTGACCCATCCTCAGTACTGTGAACTGAAAATCATTTTGTGAAATATGTATTTCCTTTTATCAAGTTATAAGTTTGTATTGAATGGGGAGCAACAACATATAAAAACTAATAAGCTCTCCAGAACACTTCCTGCTCATTTTCCCTTCAGCCGTTATCCCACAATTTCAGCTGTGTGTGTTTTTTTATGAAGAGTATATCAAACTCCAGATTGTTTGTTAAAGAACTATTTTCACCAATAGTTACTTTAATTGGGTTTCCGTTTCTATTTACATGAGTTTTATTCCTGTTACCATAATGTGCGGTATAATCGAATTGTAGATTGAAGGTTAGGAAATGGATTCTGGTGAATGTAAAACATCAGGATCCATAATATTATTTCACTTTACAAACACTGTCATTGTACAAATATGCTCCAATTTCAATCTTAAATGTGGGCCTCTGATAAAATTACTGAAATTTAATTCATATCGGCAAAGTCTCACAACGAAGAGCAAATAATGACTTATGGAGAATACTTCCTCAGTTTGAAGTAAAACGTTTTGTTCCCCTGAAAAAGAGAGAAATAACTAAAGTCAAAGATTAGGTTTGTCCTCGGGCACACTGGAATTCTGTGAAGAAATATTCCTTTCTTCCTAGTCACAATGTATACATTTATATTCGTCCATTATCCCAAAGAATTAGGCACAGAAATGAACATAGGAAATGCTGAAATATGCAGTTGGTCAGGCAGTATCTGCAGTCCTTGCATTCTGGATGTTAGAGTATCCTGATTTTAACTCCACTAATGCTGACCTTGTCTTCGGCAAACAAGACTCTGGGATTTCCTTTCATAACCTCTTTGCCTTCATCTTCCTCTCCCATCATTAAGACGCTCCTTAAAACCTGACGTTTTGCCCATTAGTGTTATTTTCTCCAAATACAGCTTCCAAATTTTTATGTGATAATACTCCTGAGAAAAACCTGGCAGGTTTCACACTGCTCGGGGCAAGGTATTCCTTGTTGTGTTTTGTAGGATGGCACTCTGGTACAGGCAGTTGGTGGAGCTGTCTTTTAGACACAACATTGAAGCAAAGCCCTATCTCTCTAATGTCTGATAACATTTATATATTGAAGAAGAGGAGAAAACTTCTTCCCAGTGCCCTGACCCATGCAAATAGACAAATTAGGGGCAGGAGTTGTTACTCTGCCCTTCAAGTCAGCTCTTCCATTTTATAAGGTCATGGCTGATTTGATTGTAATCTCAATCTGTGGTAACCTTTTATATCCTCGCTTATCAGCTCTTTGTACCTCTGCCTTAAAAATATTCAAAGGCTCTGCATCCACGATAAGATAAGGTGTCTTTATTAGTCATATGTACATCGAAACACACAGTGAAATGCATCTTTTGTGATGTTCTGGGGGCAGCCCACAAATGTTGCCACACTTCCAGCACCAACATAGCATGCCCACAGCTCCTAACATGTACGCCTTTGGAATGTGGGCAAAAAAATGGTGCATCCAGACGAAACCCACGCAGACACGGGGAGAATGTATAAGCTCCTTACAGACAGTGGCCAGAATTGAACCTGGGTCGCTGGCGCTGTAATAGCATTACGCTAACTGCTACAAAGACTCACAAGTTTCTAAGAGAGAAAGATTTCACCTCATCTCGATCATCAGTGGGTGACGCCTTACTTTTTAATGGTGACCCTTAATTCTCAATTCTTCCACAAGATGAACCTCCCTTCCCACTTCCATCCTGTCAAAATTGCTCAAGATTTATATGTTTCAACCATTCCCCATAGCTCTTATGATCTCCAACAGATGTAAGCCCGGCCTGTCCAATCTTTCCTCATAAGACATCCCACTATTGCCAAGGAGGAGTCCAGTCGACCTTAGCTTCCAATGCATGCTGTTCCCTGAACCAGCTCAACCAAAGTCCAGTTATCTGGTTAATATCACAGTGCTGGGTGTGGGGGCTTGGTGATCGCCACATTCTCTCACATTAAAAAGTGGCTGCAGATGATCAAAAGGCTTGGATGAGCCTGGGAGGGAGTCACTCACCACAGGATCCTCAACTCCTAACCTGCTCTTGTAATCACGGTGTTTATGTGGCTGGGTTTGTTAGGTTTCTGGTCAATGGTAACCCAGGCTAATGGTGGGACCCTGGCCAAAGGTAATGCTGCTGAAGATAGTTTGCCTCATAAAGAGTTGAACATTGCCTGATACTTAAATGTCAGCCAATTGCTGAATGTTGAGCCAGCCTTCGTGCATGCAAACACAGAACTCCTTCATCTTCTGGGGATTTGTGCGTAGGATTGCAGACTCAGCAATCATCAGCATTCCATAAGACCATAAGACATAGAAGCAGAATTAGGCCATTTGGCCCATCGAGTCTGCTTGGCCATTCGATCTTGATGATTTATTTTTCCCTCTCAACCCCACTCTCCTGCCTTCTCCCCATAACCTTTGACGCCCTCACTAATCAAGAACCAATCAACCTCTGCTTTAAATATACCCAATGACTTGGCCTGTCTGTGACAATGAATTCCACAGATTCACCACCTTCTGGCTAAAGAAATTCCTCCTCATCTCTGTTCTAAAGGGACGTCCTTCTATTCTGAGGCTGTGCCCTCTGGTCCTAGACTCTCCCACTACTGGAAACATCCTCTCCACATCCACTCTTCCCAGGCCTTTCAATATTCAGTAGGTTACAATGAGATCTCCCCTCATCCTTCTAAATTCCAGCGAGTACAGGCCCAGAGCCATCAAATGCTCCTCATATGTTAACCCTTTCATTCCTGGGATCATTCTTGTAAACCTCCTCTGGCCCGTCTCCAATGCCTACATATCTTCCTTATATATGGGGCCCAAAACTGCTCACAATACTCCAAATGTGTTCTGACCAATGCCTTATAAAGCCTCAGCATTGCATCCTGGCTTTTATATTCTAGTCCTCTTCAAATGAATGCTAACATTGCATTTGCCTTCCTTACTACCGACTCAACCTGCAAGTTAACCTTTAGGGAATACTGCACTAGGATTCCCAAGTCCCTTTGTACCTCCAATTACTGAATTTTCTTCCCATTTAGACAATAGCCTACGCCTTTATTCCTTCTACCAAAGTGCATGGCCGTACACTTCCCTGCGCTGAATTCCATCTGCCACGACTTTGTCCATTCTCCTAATTAGTTCAAATCCTTCTGCAGACTCCCTCCTTCCTCAACACTACCAGCCCTTCCACCTATCTTTGTATCATCTGCAAACTTGGCCATAAAGCCATCAATTCCATTATCCAGATCATTAATATATAACAGGAAAGGTAGCGGACCCAACACCTACCCCTGCCGGACACCACTAGTCACCAGCAGCCAACCAGAAAAGGTCCCCTTTATTCCCACTCTTTGCCTTCTGCCAGATAGCCAATCTTCTATCCATGCTAGAACTTTTCCTGTAATACCATTGGCTCCTATTTATTCAGCAGCCTCATGTGCGGCATCTTGTCAAAGGCCTTCTGAAAATCCATGTCAACAACATCCACTGATTCTCCTTTGTCTATCCTGCCTGTAACTTCATCAAAGATTTCCAACAGATTTGTCAGGCAAGATTTCCCTTTAAGGAAACCATGTTGACTTTGGCGTATGTTATCAGATGCTTCCAAGTACCCAGAAATCTCATCCTTAATAATGGACTCTTAACGTCTTTACCAACACTGAACTTCAGGCTGACTGGCCTATAATTTCCCGTCTTTTGCCTCCCTCCCTTCTTAAAGAGTGGAGTGACATTTGCAATTTTCCAGACCTCCGGAACCATTCCTGACCCTAGTGATTCTTGAAGGATCACTGCTAATGCCTCCACAATCTCTTCAGCTACCTCTTTCAGACCCTGGGGTGCAGTCCATCTGGTCCAGGTGACTTATCTACCTTCAGACCTTTCAGCTTCCCAAGCACCTTCTCCTTAGTAACAGTGACTACGCTCCCTTCTGCCCCCGACTCTCTCGAACTTCTTGCATTTTGCTGGTGTCTTCCACAGTGAAGACTGATGCAAAATACTTATTCAGTTCATGGACTATTTCTCTGTTCCCAATTACAACCTCTCCAGCCTCATTATCCAGTGGTCTGATGTCCACTCTTGCCTCTCTTTTACTCTTTATATATCTGAAAAAAAGTTTGACATCCTCTTTTATATTAATGACTAGCTCACCTTCATATTTCATCTTTTCTCCCCCTATTGCTTTTTTACTTGCCTTCTGTTGGTTTTTAAAAGCTTCCCAATCCCCTAGCTTCCCACTAGCGTTTGCAATATTGTGTGCCCTCTCTTTTGCTTTTCTGCTGTCTTTGACTTCCCTTGTCAGCCACGGTTGCCTCATCTTCCCTTTAGAATGCTTCTTCTTCTTTGGGATAAACTGATCCTGCGTCTTCCGAATTACTCCCAGAAACTCCTTCCTTCAACCCACTCCTAAGATGGAGGGTAGGTCACTGATGAAGTAGCTGATGGTTAGATCTAGCACACTGCAGTGAGATCCAAAGAAAAAGTACTTGCCAATCACAACCATTATCAAATTCCTTTTCCCTGGCTGAGGGTTTTCACTCAATTCCCATTGATTCAGTTTTGCTGAGGTTCCTTGATGTCAAATGCTGCTTTAATTTCAAGGGCAGTAACTCTCACTATACTTTCGGCATTCAGCAACTTGGATGAAGGCTGTGCTGAGATTTTGAACCAGGAATTCCTGGCAGAACCTGAAGAGAACTTCAGGCAGCAAGAGAAGTGTCACTTGACAGCAATGTCGATAACACCCTCTGTTGTTCTGCTGATTGTGAGCAGACTAATGGTAACCACATGGTAGGTTGATTGGCCACTGTGCTTTGCCCCTTGTGTGTGGGTGGGTGGCAGAATCTGGGATAAGTCAAGGGGAATGTGGAGAGAATAAAATGGGAGTGTGTAAGGTTAGTGTAAGTGGGTGGTTAATGCTCAACAGGAACTCAATGGGCCAAAGGGTCTGTTTCCGCGCTGTATGACTCTATGTCTCTGTGACACATTACGCTTGGCCCGCTGTATGTGAATAGGACATAGCTTGCAATTGACAGTGTTGTAACTGTACTGGGACAACTTAGCTGGAGACACAGCTTGTTCTGGAGCCTAACTCTTCTTCCATCATAGCCCGGATGTTGTCAGGATCCATCGTGTTTACTGTGTACAGGCACTCAAGGAGTGAAGTGAACTGCCTGAAAACTGGCTTCTCCAGTGGTGGGGACATTAGAAGGAGGTCATGATAGAACATCTCTGTGGCAGTTCTGGCTACAAATCCTTCCACCTTGTTTTTATACACACATCAATGCAGTGAATCTATCCGTGTGCCTATGTTAGTCAGGAGAGTCACGTAACACTGACTGCAACATTCAGTCTATAAGGGAAGCTTGAAGTGTCCACATGGACAAGTTAAATGTTTTGTCTTGCAAATAGGCCCCAACTTTTTATTCTGTGCCTCAGTAGATTTGTGAAGACTTCACAATGAGGAAGGGGATACTTGTGGACCTTTTTCCTCCTGTTTACTGTCTATTAGTCCATCACCACTTGTAACTTGATGCATTAGGACTGTGGAATTTTGATATAATCTCCAGGTTATGGAATTCCCTACATTCCACTATTTACCGTACATGTTGCCCAGACATTGCTTTACTACACTGACCGAAGTTTTAGGTCGGCTAGTTGCCACCCATGGCTGTAAATGGACCACAAGGTTACTTCTTACAACAGTGAGGGGTATGTTGCAGGTTACATGCTGTGGTGGTGCAAGTCACTACACACAGCACATTGTGAATTCCAAGCTTAGAGCTGCCAGATTTGTTCTGGATTCCTTGGTGGGGGTGGGGGTCCCAGTCAATGACATCTGCCCTGAGTGGGAAGACAAGGACTTTGTCTCTGCAAGAGCAGTGGAGTTATTATTCTTAGCAGTCCTGACAAGGACAGATGAAGCCGTAATTGGTGGGTCAGTGATAACAAGATCAAGGTGTTTTCCACCATGTGTAGGTTCTTTTGCAATTGCCGCAGACTCGACCTGGCAGCTGTTCCTCTGTACTCAGCCCGTGGTGATGTTTCCAGGTTGCTCAGTAACAACACTGAAGTCCTTGACCTGGGGTACATAACAAACCTCAGCGTTTCAACATGACTGACTCATCAGCCAGGGGAGGGCAGGGGGATTCGTTGCCCATATTTGATTTGATGCTATGAAGTTTGATGGGGTCTTGAGTTGATTGAGCTTTCCCACCAACTCTGCCACACCACTGAAGGAGTTGCGCAAGATTCTTGATTAAGCAGTCTGGTATGTTATGACTGGGATGTCCTCAGGGATTTAAATTTGACTGTCTTTGTAGGGGTACGATAACCAGACACAAATTATAAACTCATATGTGCTCATCCTTAAATGCATTCATTGATTATTGAGGACCTGCGAACCAGGATAAAGCTCTGTGACTGTTAATGTGTCAGGTTATTGCTCGATCTGTGGAACAGATCTCCTAATTTAGGCAACAGCCCCCAGGTGTTTGTGAGAGGAATTTGCAGGGTCAACTGGTCCTTTGTCATATCTGAATCCATTCCCTGGGTGTTGCCAAGTGGTGCATCTGGTTTTATTCTTCGTGTTATCTTTTGCTGTAGAGCTTTGCTAGAACTAAGCGGCAGCTGAATGCTTTGAGGTGCGGAGCAGCCACGATTTAACTGAATGATCCAGCGCTGGTGGGGCAACAGGGCAGATTGTGTTTCTGCTTCCTTATTCATATTACACCTCCTGTTTCATCAGAAGTATAGATATTCACTTCAGGAAAGGTCGATTAGCTTCGTAAGAAGAAACAAGGAGACTGGCCAGAATGGTAGTGGGACTGAAAGGATTAAGTTATGAGGATTCCTTGCAAGATCTGCGCTTATTTCTTTGAGTTTAGAAAGTTGAAAGACGATGAGGCAGGCATGGTAGTGTAACGGTTAGTGTAACGCTTTACAGCGCCAGCGACCCGGGTTCAAATCCGGCCACTGCCTGTAAGGAGTTTGTACGTTCTCCCCGTGTCTGCGTGGGTTTCCTCCGGGTGCTCCGGTTTCCTCCCACATTATGAAGACGTACGGGTTAGGAAGTTGTGGGGATGTTATGTTGGTGCCGGAAGCGTGGCGACACTTGCGGGCTGGCCCCAGAACACTCCATGCAAAAAAATGCATTTCACTGTGTGTTTCGATGTACATGTGACTAATAAAGATATCTTATCCTATCTTATTAAAATTAGGAAGATATTTGATATATTGTATTGAGAGTATTTCTTCCAGTGGCCAATCCAGAATAAGGGATGAGGGCTAAACTATTCTTAGGTTATTCTAAGCAGATCCAGGACAGGCTTGTGTTAGATAAGGGCATCGGAGAAAATGCAACAACGATGGAAAAATAACAGAGGAGAACATGATCTATTTGAGTGATAGAACAGGCTCACGGATTGAAATCTGTTGCTCTGTAGGTTTGTTGCCTTGTTCAAGAATAAATCCTCATTCCTGCTGTTAGTTGATTCCACTATGACAGATGTGCTATCTGTGCAGCACCACCTGCTTTGGAGGGAACAAGAATGGGTTCCTGTCTAAGGGAAAGGCTGTAAGACCAGATAGACTGTGAAGTACCACCAAGATAATGGATAGTGTACAGAACCACACAAAACAGAAGCTGCACTGACTGTTCGCATCCCTTGGACAACAGAGTGACAGAGTTGTCCTATTTCTGAGATTAGGAGGGAGGAAATTACAGAGCAAGGAAAGGGAGAACCTACATTTACATAGCCCCCTTCACTACCTTGGCATTGCCTAAACACTTACAATTTAATATTTTTGGAGCACAATGCAGGAAATACAGTGGCCAGTTTGTGGCCAACAGCTCCCTCAAACACCAACATATTATTGACTAGAGTATCTGTTTCTCAGCTGTTATCTAGCACACAAGAACACAGGAATATAAGAGTTGGAGTAGGCCAGTCGGCCCCTCAAGCCTGCACTGCCTTTCAATATGATTGTGTCTGATCTGCCCAGGCCTCATCTCCCCTTCTGTGCCAGTTCCCCAGAGCCTCAAATCCCTGATGTGTAAAAAAAAATTATTTACTTCCTCGTTAAATGTCCCCAGTGATTCGGCCTCCACAACCCTCTGGGGTAGAGAACTCCAGAGATCCACCACGCTTTGTGAGAAAAAGTTCCCACACACCTCACTTATAAATGATCAGCCTTTATCTTGTAACTATGTCTCCTTGTTCGAGATTCTCCCACTGGTGGAAACATCTTCACATCTGCCCTATAAATAACCCCTCAGGAGCTTATTTGTTTCAATAAGATCTCTCCTCATTCTTCTCAGCTCCAAAGAATATGGATCTAATTTATTTGGCTGCTCATGATAGGACAACCCTTTCATCCCTGGAATTAGGCCAGTAAACCTTCTTTGGAGTGCCTCTAATGCCAATTCAGGGAGGAGAGATTACTGTCCTGTAGACTGAGGAGAGCCCACTGCCAAGGGACACTTTACATCCACCTGAGAGAGCAGACAGAGCCTTGTTTCAATATCTCATCCAACAGGTAACACCACACACAGTAAAACACGAAGGACATTCATTGAAGTGGATGTCATCCCAGATTTTGTGCTCATTTCCGTGGAGTGGGACACAACTCAGAGTCACGAGTGACAGTGACTAAGGCAAGCTTGATACCTGGTCACATATTCATTGAGGACATGAGACTGGAGGAGAACCAAAATGCGCGCACGGTTTTAGATACGCATAAAGAATCCTAGGCAGGTACGTGGAGGGATTGAAAGCAGTACTTTATGATGGCTGATATTAATGTTATGAACAGTCTGACATTAAAATACTTGCTGTGGCACTCTGCCCCTGATTCCTTTCGGAATCCATTGCCTTCAGCATCTCTGTTCTTGCTGCTTCCCTCTTCTAGCTGACGATGCAGTATAATATGACGCTGCACAGAAGACCATCTTAAATCAACTGTGAAATCGATATCAAGCCATGTTGCATCAAGAACTCCTCAGGCAGGGTCCGGCACTGTAAACAAGGCAACATGCACACCTCTGGATGATGCCAGTGGTCAAGGTGACACAGAGAGGTATAAAGAAGGCCTTTCAGTGGTCTGACATTGGGGTTCCCAGTCTACCTGCTTTGCCCTGGAGATTCTACGTAGAGATCAGTCTTCAGCAAGGAAGGTCAGCATCAGCAGGGTGAACTCAGCCGGTGATAGGATGTTGGACATGGACATTTGTTGTAGAAAAGTGGAGCGGTGAAATATCTCCCAGACAGAACAGAATTTTAGTGAGTCTCCTGAGCCTACAGGATTATGATTTCCAACTCATTTTCTAATCACTATGCATTCAATTCTTTGTGCCAGGATAAGTTCAGCACCATGGCAACAAGTCACACTGCAACAGGATAAATCAACAGAAGTTCACCTGCCTCTCTGTAGGACTTCTATCCACACCTTTGATTTTTTTATATTACATTTTATCTACTTTATAAGTTAATTTTTCAACATGTGGAGACATTGTTCAACAGAAAAAAAACTTTTGGATCTCAAAGTGTTAAGGCTGGGAAAGAATATCAGCGTTGAGGCCACCTTTGAGATGATTCTCGAGGTCATTTATATGGTCAGTGATCTGCATTAATACAAATTGATCTACACACGCTCAATTTTCCCATGTAAATGGGAGTAATGAAGTGGAATTTAGTGTTTGCATTCAATCCTCCAAGGACAAACACCAGCAGATTTTTGTACTGGCAAAGAAGGAATTTGTCAGTCAAAAACGTTTAGAAAAACACAGGCAAAACCACTGGGGAAAAGAATTTGTAAATTTAAATTGAAACAAAAGAACCTTTGAAAAACATTACTAAGCTAGCTGCCATATATAAAAAAATCACTCATGTCTGGACGAAATTGCCATTGATTTTCTCCAGATAAAGTGCTTTTAACACTGACAAATGCCTTCTAATCTCCACTGCTCCGAAATGCTGATCCATCCCCAGTTTCCCCATAAAACACCCAGCCGACTGGGCTACTGGTTCACAATGCAGAGCTTGGTCTGGCAGCAGAACTCATTTTGCATTGGATCTCCAGGGCACTTGCTCTGTGCCACCCAGGACAAATGAAACGAAGAAGAAACTATTTTCCTTTTACCTTTTGTTTATTCATTCTCAAAGTAAGGGGAGCATTTAACTGGCCATAGTACTGAGGGATGAGAAAACTTATGATCCAGGAGTACATTCAACCAGAACTGAATCTCCTATCTCAAAGACGTCCATCAGTGGAAGGTCACTCCTCTACTGGCTCACTTTGGCCTGCTGTGATATCAGCTGAGAGGACAGTAGAGTGATAGAAGGAACACAGAACAAGGCCAGTCAGCCCATCAAACCAGTGCTAGTGTCAGTGTTAGCTCTTTAATTGGAATAGTCTAATTCCATTTCCTTCTTTTTCAACATGTATAAAATCATGAGGGGCACAGATAGGGTGAATGCACTCAGTCTTTTTCCTGGGTTTGGGGAATCAAGAACTAGAGGGCATAGGTTTAAGGTAAGAGGGGAAAGATTTATTAGGGACTTGAGGAGCAACTTTTTCACCCAGAGCGTGGTCCAAATATGGAACGAGCTGCCAGAGGAAGTGGTTGAGGCAGGTACGATAACAACTTTTAAAAGACAGTTGGACAGGTACATGGATAGGAAAGGCTTAGAAGGTTGTGGGCCAAATGCTGGCAAGTGGGATTGGCTTGGATGGGGCATCTTGGTCGGCATGGAGCAGTTGGGCCGGAGGGCCTATATACTTGCTGTATGGCTCCATATCTCTGTAGCAATATGCTTTTAAATTACATTTTATGTTTTGACTTTTAGTGGCAGTCTGCTTATTTTATCAGGGCCGAATGGGAGCACAAGCCTTCAATAAGGCAAGCAGGAAGCAATGATAATTTTGAGAGGGACATGGATGTACTTGCCATATTGGCACAGGCAAAAATAAGCACATGTGGGATCCATGTTTGAACCTGTTAATAAAAGTCCTCATGAGCTCCTGCATTGGCCTGAACCTCTTCCTTTTTCAGACAGCACTTGCACCTTATCCTTATCTCTGTCTCAGTTCCCATCCCTTGCCTGTAAAGACTAGGCTGCTATTTCAGGCTTCTTTGCCAGTGAGCTGCCTGGGATGCCCAGAAAGTGTCCATGGATCACCGCTGTTAATTACCTAAAGCTCACAGTCCAGATTCATGCGAGCTGTGACCTCAGCTGTTCTGCTGCAGGAGTTGATCCATCATGAATCAAACCACCTGCCTCACAGTCTCGCCTTAGGTGCCCATGTGGGGGGACACTTCATCTGTGTGACACCTCCAGCATTGTGCCTTGACTTGGTTGTTCACCCAGACTGCTCCTTGGCATTTCTGTGCTTATACATTAGTCCTTGCCTCTTTTGTCTTGACAAAGGCCCTGAGCTACTGAAATCCATTCGAAGCAAGCCAAGATGAATCAGAAGTTGTCTGCAACATTGTATTTGTTAATTCCTTCTGGTGATTTAACACGTGCTGGAAGATGGGATTAATACTGCTGGGTGCCAACTGGTTGGCGTGGACATGATGGGCTGCAATGTACGATTCTATGACACCTGTAAGGCCAACGTTTAATGTCCATTCCTATTTGTTACTAAGCTGAGCTTCTTGCTGGGCCACTTCAGGTTCAATCTAATAACACACTGGTGGTCTGGACATAAGAACAAAAGAACACAAGAAAATAGGAACAGGAGTAGGCCACTCGGCCCCTCAATCCTGCCCCACCATTCAATATGATCATGGCTGATCTGTGCTGGCCTCAACCCCGCTTCTGTGCCAGTTCCCCAATACCCTTAATTCCTTGATCTTATCAAAAATTTATCTATCTCCACCTTGAATATATCTAATGATCCGGCCTCCACTGCCCTCGGGGGCAGAGGGTTCCAGAGATTCACTCCCTCTGAGAGAAGAAATTTCTACACATCTCAGTTTTAAATGGAGTCACACGTGGGCCCGACTGGAGAAGGATGCAGGGCTGCTTCCCTGAAGGCCATTAGTGAACCAGGTGGCTTTTCCTTGGTCATCTGATGATGCCAGCTTTTTGGTCCAAACTTATTTTTTGACTTGAAATTCCCCAGCTGAGGAGATGGGAATCGAGTTCAGTCTGAATCCATCATAAGTCCAGGCCTTTGACTTCTGGACCAGTAACTTAGCCAATATATTGCCACTGAACCAATACATAGTTTGGAGTCTGAGAGTAATACAGAACAGAAGCAGGCCTTTCGGCCCATCTCGTCTGTACCTACCAAGTTGTCTAACTGAGCTTGAGCCATTTGCCTGGGTTTGGCCCATATCCCTCTCAACCTCTTCTATCCATGCGCCTGTCCAAATGCCTTTCAAATGTTGTAATTATACCCGCCTCTCGTACTTCCTCTGGCAGCTCGTTCCACATAACCAGCACCTTCTGTATGAAAAGGTTACCCCTCTGGTCACTTCTAAATCTTTCCCCTCTCACTTGAAACCTGTGCCCTCTAGTTTTGGATTATCTTACCCTGGGGAAGAAGACTTTGTCTATTCACTTTATCAACACCTCTCACGATTTTATAAACCTCTGTAAGGTCCTGTGCTCCAGGGAAAATGTTCCCACTCTTTAGTTTTAACTGACATGATTTTCAGATGTACTGAACTTGGAACTACAATTATATAAATAATCTTACAGTGGAAAATTGGATGTGAAGAACATCCATCCTTCTCTTTCAGTCTGTCATTGGACCTGGTGGCTTTACAGTTGAATTCTCATTGTCTATCTCTTTAGAGTGCCACATTGGTTTAAACATGGTACAGGTCCTCAGTACAAAAGAACAAAGTCCGATCCCAGGCTGAGTTGCCATGGTGCATATTTCAATCCCCAAGCTCTGCTGTGTCCCCTGGCCCCACTGTGGTCACCTGATGCACAAGTTGTGGGGAAAGCTTGCTGTGTCAGCTCTTATTGAATCAGCTTTATATAAGACTCACCTTTTTCAGTTTCCTTCACCAGATTATTACTTTATTCTAGGTTTTAATAAAATTGTGTTGGATTTAATAACCCTAACATCCAACATATTCTCTATTGCGATATTATACAGGTCCCTGTTTTATTGATGCTTTGATTGCTAACTTCCTTTTTCTGCAAAGTTGCAGAGATGTTGTTTCAGAAAATGTTGTTATATTGTGACCAGTTTATACCAGCAGTTTTCAATATAAAAGTGGGCGTGGGAATTTATGTTAAGAACAGGGACAGGGTACGTGACTTTATATGGGGACTGACCACATTCTGGTCCAGCCATCTTTGCAAGTCCATACAAAGCCTTGACTCCACAGGATGGATCAAGTCCATGCAATTGTGGAACATTGCACAATAATGAATTGATACGTTTTTAATAACCATGTCTTCCATCACTCCCAATTTTATGAGAGAGATTGCTAATTCACTAGTACTCATGATACACATTGCAAAATTCAAAGTCTACCTCCAGCTCCTGCGACATGGACTGATATCCATCCATTGTGCATACTTCCTTATGATATAGAAGGGGGCTATTCAGCCCATTGAGTCCATGCCAGCTCACAGTGTAAAGCTATTACCCAACCCAAGTTCTCCTATAACTAAACCTCTCCACATTCCCATCAATTCCACCATCCATCTGCACTCAGGGAAATTTACAGTGACCAGTTCGCCTACTGACCTGCGCTCTGTGATGTGGGAGGAAACCTGAGCACATGGGGAAATCCTTGCAGTCAGAGGGAGAACATGAAAACTCCACACAGACAATAGGTGAGGTCAGGATTGTGCTGCCCAGCATCTGTGCATTACTCCACGCACTTGATTAGATAGAATCATTTCCCAATGAAAGCCAAGTAGTTGGCACAACACACTTTGAGGATGAAATCAGGCTGGAGAAAGAATGGGTAGACATCAAACATCGTTCAACATAAATGATAATGCAGAGGCAGGGAAGTCCTGCTGTATCTGAACCAGGCATTGTTGAAGTACTGTGTACAGTTCTGAGTCTCACAGTTAAGAAACAATATTTGAAACATTGAAACATCAGGAGAATACCCAGGAATGAGAGGACATGTTATGATGAGAGAATTGAATGTTAGGTTAGTATTTACCAATTCCAAATTCTGAAAGGTTTGTGCAGATAAATTGTGAATGGTCATTTCTTTGTAGTCAATGAATCATTGGCAAAAAATTAAGAGCAGTACTGCATGCACAAGTGAAGCAGTTATTTTTTATTTGTCCGCGAAGTGTTATGGAATATGGAAGACATTTAAAGTAAATGACAATTGAAGCTTAGTCATCTGAGAATGAATTGCAAAAACAGTTGAAACTAAACTGGATTAGTGAGTTGAAATTAAATCAGATCAGCCAGACCTAAGGCAGAGATGATATCGAGCTGGGCCTGGTACAAGTATCAGGGGTAAGATGAAGCTGTCTTATGCTGAAATTTCTATAAGTCAGTGATGTACTCCATACAATGCAGGGTGGACTGTCTGAGACTACTCTTGGAAAAAATCTCAGAAGTGAAATTGAGCTGTTCTAGATCACATTTAAAAATGTTCATCTAAACTCGTTCAAGTTTTAATTCAAAAGGAACGAGTTGATTTCAAACTATTTTTTAAAGTAGATTTAGTCCCTGCCAGCACAGAGATCTTCTGTTAAGAACCAATGAATTTATCAATAAGGAGTCTTACAGTCCATACTTCTGTCAAGAGACATACAATGCAAGATAATGGCTTGATATCTGGAGACACAAGAGGTTCCAGATGCTGGAATTTGGATCAGCAAACAATCTGCCAGAAGAACTCAGCAGATCAAGCAGCATCTGTGGGGGGGGGGCCGGGGGGGTGGGGTGGGGGAAGAGGAATTCGTGAATTCATGCAGGGTTTCGACCCAAACATTGAGAATTCCTTTCCCCCTCAGATGCTGCTCAATCCGCTGAGTTCCTCCAGCACATTGTCTGTTACACCTCATATCTGGTGTTTCTTTGTTCAAGCAACACATATTACATGGCAATGCCGTAGAAGTGTTTAACATAATGAAAAGATGGAACAAATTTGACAAAAGGCCACTGTTTCATGTGTCATGGAAGAGGGGCTATCTATAGACAGTTAAATGTAAGAGATGTAACGCAGAAAGCAGAGGGAAGTTCACACAGAGATCAATGAGATTACAGAGTTCATTCCCTTGGTCAGTCCACGAAGCAAAGTCTATGTTGGCATTCAAATTTGGGTGGATGAAATGATGAACGGCAGGGAAAACAGTGTCTATTTGCTCACATGAAGTGTTAGCAAGAAGATGGGCTGACTAGGTGGAAAGGCCTCTTTCAATGTTGTCAGCTTTGTGTAATGTCACTGTGGTGAACCCAGCACGAAGTACTTCAGACACAGAGATCTGACAGTACTTTCTAAAATGCAGTTAATACATATTCAAACCATATTACCATCCAGAAGTAATTTTTCCCTGAGTTTGTTGTCAATGCCCTGGATCTGCTGTATTGATGTGCAGTTGAGAGCATACTACTATAGCGTCCTTATGTCATTGGCTCTAGTTCCTGAGGTTGAACGTTAGAGGTTCACTTTGCGTCTAAGCATGTTTCCCAGGGTAACAATGCTGAAGGAAAACCATGTTATCAAAGGCAGTGTGTTTCACTTGAGACGTTAGATCAAGGCTCTCTCTGTTTTCTTAAATGGATGTAAAATACATACATGACAGCAATGAAAGAGTACCGGGAAACTCATTTTTGTCAGAACAGGGTCTTCAACTCTCTTTCCACAGATGCTGCCTGACCTGCTGAGTGTATCCGGATTTTATGTTTTTATTTCAGGTTTCCAGCATCTGAGGTTTTTTTTTGATTCTCAACTTATCTTGGTCTCTTGGCCTCACAAAACAGATTAATTGGTCATTCACCTCATTGCTTTTAGTGAGACTTTGCTATTGGCAAATCAACTACTTACTAACTATGTCATGTCATGTTGAAAAATAATTCATTGGGCGTATCGAGATTAGGACATGAAAATTCTTATACAAATGCAAATTCTCCCTCCCTATAAACCTAGTATGCAGGATTCCATATTTTTCTGATAAATTCAATGTACAGCTGAAAATCAGAGGGAATTATTTTTTGGATTTTTTTCCTGATCTTTTGTACTTGCAAGATTTATCTCAGAGAGTCTGGAAATCATACTGAAAAGCCATGGATAAAAGCAGAGGGAAATTTCAGTGATGAGGGTCTCAGGCACGGTTTAAGGAGTTATATTTGTTTCATACTGTTTTTATCTTTGTTATTCTTCACTATTGCACACCATGTTTTATTTTTTATTGTTAAAATAACTCTTTGAAAGGTAGTGTGCTACAAATGCCCAAACTCTGACTCTCATACTGACAACTGTAAATATTTCAAGTCCTATTAAAATTCGATCTACCGACATGTTTGTCATAAATTTACCATCTCAATTACTAGAGTCGTAGAGTTGTACAGCATAGAAACACGCCCCTCAGCCCAACACGATTAAGAACATCCTCATGACGAGAGAGGTCAGTCCGGAGGAAGAGCTTCAAAGACTGGAATTTGATCAACATGGGCATTTATTGCAGAAGGAGAGGGAACAGACCTTAAAGTCCCTCCAAAACTATTGATCTGTGGAGATTTCACACAGTGAAGATTTAAATTTTGTCTTGTGATTAGTGCAAGTTGGTGTATTTTTGAAAAAAAATCTTACAACTGACTAAATCCTGTAAACTGATAGATATGGAGCGGGACGAAGGGAGAGAATCACATCCCTTAGATTAGACTGGACTTGGGCAGTGGCCAGGGACAGAAGGATATGGCCATGAATCAGGCAACCCAGGGCATAGTGATGCACGAGCCTCAACATATGAATATCAAAAAGGTGTGACGCTGGAAACCTAAAACAAAACCAGAAGATGCTCGAAATGTGCAGCGGGTTAGGTAGCAAATGTGGAAAGAGAAACAGAGTTAACTTTTCAGATCCAAGACCCTTCGTTAGATCTGCGTTGACTCCATGGGATTAATCTTCTGGAGCAGAGCCTTTGTGCATGTTAATGGTGATACTGCTATCTTTGTTGACATTCAGTTGTGCACAATCATGGATGAGGTTTAATTCTATGAATAACGTTAATCCTGCTAACTCTGCATCTATCTTATGAAGATAGTGGTAGATATTGTCCAATAATTTGACTTTGCATGAACTTATCATTTCCACACACCCGGGTTGTTTTGTCTAACTTTGGCACAACCACTATTGGCATGCCTCTCACTCTGGCCAGTATTTACAAACACACCATTTTGTTCTAGTCTATGCAGTTCCTTCTCAATTTATCTCTTCAAAGCATTGATTGGCTTTGCATCCAGCCATATGTAAATGTGCACATTGTATCCTGTTACGCCAGTGTAGCTGACTCTGACTTCGATATATGAACCTTTATAAAACACTGGTCTGGCCACAAATGGAGCATTGTGTTCAATTCTGGTTGCCTCACTATACGAAGAATGTGAGGGCATTACAGAGGGTCCTGAGAAGATTTACGAAAATGCTTCCCAGCATGAGAAACTACAGTTATCACGATAGATTAGAGAGGTTGTGACTGCTTTCTTTACAGAGAAGACTAACAGAAGATTTGATTGACATAAAATAATGTCTGGACATAATGGAGGCTGTTCCCACTGGTGGAAGGGTTGAGGACTCAAGGTGACAGGTGTAAAATTCTGGGGAAGAGATTTCAGAGTAACGTAAGGAATAAAACCTTTTTAGGCAGCTTCTGGTTGGAATCTGGAATGCACTGCCTGCAGATGTGGTGAAGGTAGGTTCTATTGCCACCTTCCAGAGGGAATTGTATACAGTGAAGTAAAATCTGCAAGGCTGCAGCGAAAGGGTTATAGTGTAGAACTTATTAATTGCTCTGGTAGATAGCCAGCATGGATAGTCTCTTTCTGCGCTGTAACCAGCCCTATGAATCAGCTCTGTGCACCTGAAGTGACTTAGCATCAGGTGTGCAATGGGACAATGATGTTCACTGGCCACTGCCCCTATTTGATTAATTCTGTGAGTACTTATTGTGAATGAGTTTGATCTAATAGCCATCATGGTGACGCTGTTTCATCACAACCAATGTTGGGAACTGTGTATCTCAGTGCACTTGATGTTTAGAAAAGAGAAGATAAGATTTCTTTATTTGTCACATGTACATGAAACACCCAGTGAAATGCATCTTTTGCATAGTGTTCTGGGGGCAGCCTGCAAGTGTCGCCACGCTTCCGGTGCCAACATAGCATGCCCACAACTTCCTAACCCGTACGTCTTCGTAATGTGGGAGGAAACCGGAGCACCCGGAGGAAACCCATGCAGACACAGGGAGAACGTACAAACTCCTTACAGACAGTGGCCAGAATTGAACCCGCATCACTGGCGCTGTAATAGCGTTACACTAACCACTACACTACCAGAAAGACACACAAAATGGGAAAGAATAGGTGATAAAGCATGACATAGGGCAGTCAGAACTGGCATAACCATGGTCTTCTTGAATGGTGAAGCAGGCTGGAAGGACCAGATGATCTGCCAGTTCTTATCACCCTTGTGACACAACTTCATCTCCGTTCTCAGCGCCCCTATTGCACTATCCTCCTGTAACGTATGATTTTAATTCTGCTGTCTTATCCAAGGTGTCAGCTGTGGCTCAATGCACAGTACTTCCTCTTGGTTCTGAGTCAGAGGTTCTGGGCTCAGGTCCCACGTTTGGAGTTTGAGCTCGTACTCCAGGCAGGCTGCAGTGAGTGAGGCCAGGCTGTGTAGAAAGGCATCCATTTGGATGACATTAAACTGAGGCCCTGTGTGCCCTCTGAGGCAGGCACAATAGATTCATGGCACTAGTGGAGCGCAGCTAACACCTTTTCCCAGGCCAACACTTATCCCTCAACCAACACGCCTCATGGTTCCATCCTGAACTCCAGTGCTGTCTGTGTGGAGTTTGCACATTTTCCCTGTGACTGCGTGGGTTTCCCCCGGGTGCTCAGGTTTCCTCCCACGTCCCAGAGATGTGTGTGTTAGTCAGTTAATTGGCTGCCGTAAGTCTCCCTGGTGTATCGGTGAGTGGTCGCATCTGGGGGGATTTGATGAGAATGTAGGGAGAATAAAATAGGTTTCATGTAGGATTAGTGTAAATGGGTGGTTGATGGTTAGTACAGACTCAATGGGCTGAAGGGCCTGTTCCATGCTGTGTGACTCTATTTTGTGATCTGTAAAAACAGATGATATTATTGACTACGTTGCTGCTTGTGAGATCTCACCGTGTGTGAATTGGCTGCTGATATTACACAGTGGCCATACTTTAAATGTCCTCATTTTGCTATGATTTAGGATCTCCTGTGTTGTATTAAAGTTCTTTCTTGTGGGTTCTGTTGCTCAAAATACCTCCAGGTATGCAAAATGTGGTGTGGCTAGGTTATCTCAAAGACTTGTCATAATCTTGAGTCTCGTGTGCCCTATTACTCGACACATACCTCTAATATTCCATGCAGTGAATAGTTGATCAATACAGCCAGCCTCCCCTGAGTTAGCTGACAGCCAGGTGTCAGTAAGCACAGTACAACTGGCTTCACTTTTTATTGTAAATGAATGGATCCCTGCAGTGACAGAGAGAATTTAAAATCTAAATCTCCAATCCAAAGGGGAATCCCTGCTTGTGTAGTGATTGATTAAACTTGCTCTGGCTCCAATTGTTGTTAATTTGTTAAATTATCCTTTGACTCCCCTGGGCTAGACTGCATTAGTGTACGTGCCTGAATTCTGTGGTCCTCCCTGCCCAAGGTGGTCTTCCATACAGAGGCAGAGTACTGCAGTGAAATCTGTGGGAATCAGGAGTGCTGACGGGGGTGGATGGGGCGGATGGTGGCAGGAGCAAGCTTCGTTCTCTGTGGGTTGGGAACCTGATGTTACACTCACTGCACAATGTGTACCACTTCTTTTTCTTCACAACGTTCTGAATAATGAATCTTAACTATTCATTGAGTCTTTGAGAATCACATGAGATGGAGGGAGGTCATTCTTCCCCTGTTACTAGCTTGTACTCTCCTGCTCTCCCTCCACAGTGAAACAGTTTCTCCTTCCAAGTACTAATCAGTAAGTCAAGATTTAATGTAATTTCTAATGTCTTGAAGATTGTCAATCTGCCTTAGATATTGATAGAACAATCAGGATTTTGGTTTTTGAACTTGTCCTAAAAGCAAAACGTTTTGCGCAGGGAGGAAAGATTCCAATCCGCTGGACGGCTCCCGAGGCCATCACATATCGCAAATTCTCCTCGGCCAGTGATGTGTGGAGTTATGGTGTGGTCATGTGGGAGGTCACTTCGTATGGAGAGAGGCCGTATTGGAACATGACAAACCGAGACGTGAGTACTGAGATCTGCTGCAGATGTGTTGAACTACAAGCACTTCATAGGAGCATCTTAGTTACCATTTAAACACTTAAAAAGCTGCTATACTACAATGAAAACAACCGAGATTTCAGCTACAGGTATAATCAACTTTGAAATCATGAGTGTATTACTGATTTTGGTTCTGATCATTGAAGTATTTTGTTTTTTTAACACACACACACACACACAAACACACATGCGCGCGCACACACACACACACACACACACACACACACACGTGCACACACACACGCGCGCGCGCACACACACACGCACACACGCACACGCACACACGCACACGTGCGCACGCGCACACACACGCACATGCGCGCGCACACACACGCGCGTGCACACACACACATGCGCACACACGCGCGCGCACACACACACACACGTGCGCGCGCACACACACACACACACACACACACGCACACACACACACAAAGAGCTGATACATTGTGAAGATGAAGAACATTTTTACTTGTACCTTACCTATAGAGAAAGCCCTTTGCCCTTTATACAGGACGCTTGGAATACAGGCCCTCCCCAGGTTACAAATGCCTGACTTACGGACACCCTGTGTATATGAACAGATGTCTGGGAGGCCGGCGGGATGAATGGGATGCAGGACTGCAGTCACCTTCTGCCGGGTGGGAACAGGGCACTTTCCCGCACTTCCTCTCCCTTTTCCTCCCCAAAGCTGTAACAATCAGGGGCTGGGTGGAGCCGAGCAGAGCCGGGAGCGCTGAGCAGACTCACTCACTGAGACAGTGAGGCCGGCTGGCGGCCACTCTTCCCGAGCTTGTCGCTCTCCCATTACGGCTGTTTCTGTGATCGCCTCCTGCACACTGTTGTTGTTCATTTCCAATTTATGAACAGTCTGAGTTATGAACAGTTCTCAGGAATGGAACCCTGTCGTAACCTGGCGACTGCCTGTTGGGGGTTTCTGTGGAGGGATTCAGAGTGACAGAAACCTGACTAGGAAGATAGGCTTTGAGAAGTGTCCAAAGTGTGGATGGTGTGGCTGGGGTTAGCAGGTGGATTTGCCAGGAAGAGGAAATGAGTCCCTGCCCCACAGCCATTTCATGCCTTGACAGATCTTCTCACAAGGGCAGGAGTTTAGAGTTATTGGCAGTGATGAGGAGGCTTGTGGCAGGAAGAGTCGTAGTCATTGAAAACTGCCGCATGGAAACAGGCCCTTCGGCCCACTGAGTCCGTGCCGACCATCAACCACTCATTTGCACCAATTTTACATAAATCCCATTTTTCATTCTCCCCACATTCCCATCAACTCTCCCCTGATTCTATCCCTCACCTACATACCAGGGGCAATTTACAGCAGCAAATTAACCTACCAACCTCCAGGTCTTTTGGGATGTGGGAGGAAACCGGAGCATTCAGGGGAAAGCCACGTCGTCACAACGAGCAGGTGCAAACTCCACGCAGACGGCCCCCGAGGTCAGGATTGAACCCAGGTCTCTACGAGCTACACCACTGTGCCGCCCACAGAGGGAGATGGAGTGCAGATAATGTGAAGTGGGCCAGGGGATGGGGTGCTGAAGATGAAGAGCAGGGAGACGAGCTGGGAGCAGAAAGGGAGACTGAACCAAGGAGGTTGGATGGGATCAGGTATCTCCGAGCTGGCGTTGGAAGGATTTAAGGTGGAAGGTTAACAACTGGGGATGAGATAGTTTGCTGAGATTGTGCTTTAGGTTAAGTATTTGTCATATGTAAAGTGTAAAAGTGCTGCCAATGTAAAATTCCACATGTTCAAGGAAAGCCCCTGAAAGAATTCACCAGTTTCAACTGCAATTGTGCAATTGAAAGTCAAAAAAAATCTGCAGATGTTGGAAATCTAAACTAAAAACAGGAAATGCTGAAAACACTCAGCAGGTCAAGCAACATCTGCGGAGAGAGAAGAAAAGTTAATGTTTCAGGTCAAAGAAATATTATCCTGAAGAAGGGTCCTGACCTGAAACATTGACCACCTGCTTTTCTCCACGGATACTGCCTGGCCTGCTGAGTTCCTCCAGCATCACTGTGTTTTTCGTCTAGATTCCAGCATCTGCGGTCCTTTGTTTCTCAAAGAAATATTAACTCTTGTCTCTCTTCCTACAAATACTGCTTGACTTGCTGAGTGTTCTGGCATTTTCTGTTTTAATTGATTGATTCCCTTCCACTACAATTACAGCAGCATTCAGTAAACACGTTGCAACGTGGGTTTTGTGCTGGTAATGTTGGTATGCAGCATGGTTAACACCCCGAGAGCTCGTCCATCAGATTGGGAGCAGAGGGGCCAGAGTCTTGGTGGGTCCAAATTTTCCAGGTCCTTGCTTCCTCAGGGTTCTTGTTTGGACTGGAACCTTTGTCGGCCCTGAAACACGGAGAGGGATTCAGCAGTCACCGTTCAAATCCTTCAGCTACAAAGCCTGTCTGATAGTAGCTTTCATGGGAGTAAGTGGCTGCCTTAATCACACTGCCAGTCACAATCCTTAAACCAGCTTAAAAACCTTAGCTCCATGCAGATGTAGGAATGAGCAAGATTGTAAATCTGGTTCCTACCCTGATGCTTAAAGACAACAGCTTGCAATTAAAACTTCTGTTGGAGGAGTAACTAAAAGCTTTGGATAAGGGGTGCCTAAAGGTAGAGATGTGGAAAGATTTAGGGAGGGAATTCTGGAGTGAAGGGACACAACACATGAAGGCACAACGGGCAATCGTGGGGCAAAGGGAGGGGTAGGGAGACTTACCAGAGAGCTGACGAGGTACCTTCAGCACTTGCTGCCGGTTCCATCTGGTTCTGACTCATTACTGCTGTGAACTTTTAAACCGCAGCAAGTCTCTTGTCAAATCCGTAACCTTGTCCAAACAAATATTATTAGTGTTGAATGATCAAATTTGGTGGGATAGACATAAATTACTTTGTTCTTGAATTTATCAATGCGTTCAGCAACTTCTTCCTGGCGGGATACTGAGTAAGAAACTCCAGTCTGATTTTCTTTGTCAAAATACAGAGAAATCCACAAGTTATATAAATACTGCTCTACAATTTGCTGCCAACTATGAGCCACATACACTCACCTCTGGCATTCAGCTATTTATTCTTAGAGTCATGAAGATGTACAACATGGGAACAGGCCCTTCAGCCCATGGGTCCGTGCTGACCATTAACCATCCATTTCCACCAATCCAACTCTAATACTACGTTATTCTCTCCATATTCCCATCAACTATCCCCAGATTCTGCCACTCACCTACACACTCAAGGCAATTTACAATGGCCTGTTAAACTCCCAACCCATGTGTCTTTGGGATGTGGGGAAATTCCACATGGACAGAGGAAGAACGTGCAAACCCCGCACAAACAGCACTGGAGGCAACAGCTCTACCAGATGCACCACAATGTCCCCTTGCTGATTACTGACATACTGATCCGAAATGCCAAAGCCCTGTCTGGTGACAAGATTCTGCGTGGTGAAATCCCATCAAAATAGTAAGCCTGAAAAAAACCCACCCAACAAAAACACTTTGACAGCTGATAAAGTTATGCCCCAGTTACAGTGACCAACTGATCTACTAACTTACATGTCTTTGGGATGAGTGAGGAAACCAAAGCAGCCAAAGGAAACTCATGTGCTGTCAAAACTGTGAAAAATTAAGGATATCTTTGTCTCCCTGCCATTCAGAAATGTTTAAAAATGATTAAAAGTCAATTAAATGGTTGAATCTAAACAAAATTTAGTGCGGAAGATATTCCATTGCCTTGGAATCACTGGCTGCCTGCTCATTGGATCTCCTGTTTCGTCCAGTGTCATCTGCCAAGAAGCCAGCACTCTGGCGGTCACAGTGGTATAGCTGCTGGAGCTGCTGCCTCACAGCTTCAGAGACCCGGCTTCAATCCTGACTTTGGCTGCTGTCTACGTGGAGTTTGCACATTCTCTCTGTGATCACATGGGTTTCCTCCATGTATCCTGGTTTCCTCCCATATCCCAAAGACGTGCAGGTTCATTGGCCACTATAAATTGTCCCATGTGTAGGTGAGTGGTAGAATTAAGGAGGAGTTGATGAGAATGTGGGGAGAATAAAATGGGATTAGCATAGGATTGGTGTAGGTGGATGCTTGATGGTTGATGCGGACTTGAGACAGGGTGCCATAGGGCTGCTTCTGTTCTCTGTCACTCTATGACTCTGATACTCAGATCCAACCCTCACCCAGCAGAGCAGCACATGTCCGTGCTCCACTCCTGGAGCCCCGCCGGAGGGTTAGGTGACATTTCACATTCAACACTGGGATGTTCTTTGGTTGTTCCAGGACATTTTTTTTATCTTCAGTTATCGGGATCTGGGCCTCAGTAGAAAGGCCAACATTTGTTGTCCATCCCTAATTACCCTGAGAAGGTCGCTTGCACAAGAGCAGTAGAAATAGGAATGGGGTGGGCCCTTCGAGTCTGCTCCTCCACATCCTCCAGGTTCACCATCAGCTGAGTGAAAATAAATAACTTCTCTTCATCTTAGTCCTAAATGGCCTACATCTTATTTTGAGATGGTAGCCCCTAGTACTATGCTTTTCAGCCTTTGGAAACATCCTCCCCTTTTCTACCCCGTTGAACCCTCTAAGAATTTGTATGTTTCAATAACATCACCTCTCACTCTCTTGAACTCTGGAGAATAGAAATCTAGCCAACTCAGTCTCTGAGCTGCTGCCCCAGGAAACAGTCTGATGAACGTTTGCTGTACTCCCTTGATGGAAAGGAGACGAGGTGTGCTCTCACCAAGACCCTCTATTATTTCTTATTCTCACACTCCTGCAATGAAAACATACGGTTTGTCTTTCCAAATTGCCACAGGCGCCTGCATGTTGGCTTTCAGTGACTTGTGGCATTTATTGCCTATTTATATTGCCCTTTAGAAGGTTTTGATGAGACACCTCTCAACCTACTGGAGTTCTGTAGTGAAGGAATGACCACAGTGCTGTTAGGGATAGTCTTCTACGAGTTAGATCTGGTGACAATGAAGGAATGGTAATTTATTTCCAAGTGAGGATGGTGTGTGTCTTGGAGGAGAACATGGAGATTATAGTCTTCCCATTAAATTTCTGCCTGTGAGCCTCTTCATCTGGCTGAGGTCATGAGTATTAGAAGATAAGAGGGAAAGGAAGAGGAGCAGAAGTAAGGCCTACAACCCATTGTGCTGGCTGGTAAAAATCCTGGTGAGTAACCAAATGCATTTTGTATATGGCACACAGCACAGCCATGGTCACCAGTGGTGGAGGGAATGAATGTTCAAAGTGGGGGATTGGGTGCTGATCAAATGGGCTGCTTTGTCCTGGATGATGTCAAGATTCTTGAGCATTAGACCTATGCTCATCCAGCCAAATGGAGAGTATTCCATCCTGCACCGAACTTGTGCCTTGTAGATATTAGAAACATTCTGGGGAGTCAGAAAGTGGGTCACTGGTCAGAGAATTCCCAGTGTCTGTGCTCCTCTTGTGACTGCAGTACTTATGTTGCTGGTCCAGTTAAGATTCTGGCCCAAGGATATTGATGGTGGGATATTGGTAAGTGATACTGAAACTCAATATAAAGAAAAGATAGTCATTGGGGATGGTCAGTGTGTGCCTTGTATGGTTTAAATATTACATGTTACAGATCATCACAGGCCTGAATGTTAGCCACAGTACATGTAGGCAAGGAATGTCTTATTACCTTAGAAGCTGTGAATGGAATTGAACCTGGTGCAATCAGCTTTAATGGAAGGATGGTCATTGATGAAGCAGCAGATGGTGGTGAAACCTTTGACATGACCCTGAACTTTATCTGTGATGCCTTGGTGTTGAGATGACGGACTGCAAGCAATCACAATCACATTGCAGAACGTGTGACTCTTGCCAGTGTTGTGTGCCCATGGTGCCCCTTGGATTCCATTTTACCTGGTGTCCTTGATGCCATATTTAGTCAAGTCCTCCTTTGCCACTGGCCTCATTGTAATGAGCCAATCAGTTCAATGTCTGAGGTGTCAGCTAAATCAGGCGGAATCACAGGCTCCAGTGCTGATGAGGTCCATTTACATTCATTACCTGTGTATCAGCGCAGGGCAAGGAAGCCGTTGGGTTCTTGCAATGTTGCAGAATAGGGTTAAGTTCAGTTCTGAGGGCTATTCCCCGATCACATACCTACTGGATGTTTAAGTCTTTGCAAGGCAAACAACGTCCTCTGTTTTCAGTTATTTTTCTCCCTTCTCTCTCTGAAGAGTAGGCCACAGCTATCAGCAGCAAGACTCTTCTCAAAGGGCACTTCCACTTAAAAGCTATACATGAGAAGTCACTGGACAAAATTCATGACCAGGAGGTTCTCACTAACTGAGGGACACTGAACAACAGCATCATACTCGTTCAACTCATCCAAATGAGTAAGAATTTGTATGAGTTGAACGAGTACCTTACCCGATTTTGAAACACTTAAAAACACCTGATGCCTCCAAGGAGAATCTTGGACATTTTGCATTCTGAGGACACTATGTAAATGCAAATCTTGCTGCTTTGAGACATCAGGAGAGTGCAGGAATCACAGCCGCACATATAAAGCAGCAAGTGTTGCTGGCGGTACAGTAACTTAATGACTAAATTACTGGACTAGTAATCCAGAGGCTCAGACTAATGATCTAATAATCCAAAGGTTCAGACTAATGATCTGGGCACATCAAATCCCACTACAGCCGTTGGTTTGCTTAGTTTCAGTCAATTAAATAAATTTGGAATACATTGCTAGCAGCAGTAATTTAGACAATGAAACTACGAAATAGTCATTATAAGCTTGACCTTATCTGCTCTGCATCATATGTGACGCCTGACCCAGAGGAATGCGGTTGATTGTGAGATGGCCAGTACCCAGTTTCGTGTTGAGTATCCTCATGGTGACAAGAGGTTTCCCTTTTCTCTCACTGCCACACTTTGAACCATGAATGTGTTTTTATAGCAAACCTTATCATGGTGATGGGTTTGACTCTGGATTTACGCTAAATGGTATGCAAGTGATGCTGCCTGCTTCCAAGGCTTTGATTTGCTTTCTCTGGTTTTCTTGTGTTAAAGAGTAGCAGAAGTCCCGGAGGGACCGGTCACTGTCTAGTGGATCCTTTCTGCTGCTTCATTGCTCCTCCCTATCAGGGACATGCTGAAGTCAAGGAGGCTTTGGATTTCATCTTATGCTGTAATATGGCCTTGGCCTAGACTAATGGAACATGCAGTTTGCATCTTCAGCTGAGAGATGAACTTAAAATCTTTACAGTCTGTGCTTAGGCTCTGCTTATAATGCAGGACATGTCAAAGTCTTTCCTCAGAGTGGAAGTTTTCATTCTCTTAGTTTGCAAGATGTTTATTCTTCAGACATAGAACTGAGAGTCAGTTGTCTCTCTCCCAGGTTTGCGTTACAATCAAAAATGTTCAAAGATTGGAATGATGGACCGATTGTAATCATTGTGATGGACTTTAACAGGTCCAGAAAATATCCTGACTGCAGTGATGACAACGGTGCCCCAGAACTAGCTGTGCCTCCAGTCAAGCTGTATCAATAGAGCTATTAATGGTATCTACTCAACAATGTGGAGAAGTAGATGATCCACAGAAACCTAATTTGCATCAAACCCTGCCAAAAGCCAACTATACTATATTATAGAGTCATGGAGCCTATGGAAACAGCATGGAAACAGGTCCTTTGGACCAACTTGTCCATGCCAACTTGTTGCCCAGATAGCTAGTCCCATCTGCCCACGTTTGGCCCATGAAACCTCTCCTATCCATGTACTAATCTAGATGACTTTTAAACATTGTTAGTGTGCCTGCCTCACCCGCTATTGCTGACAGTTCATTCCAAATTATTTTAAATTCTTGGATGACATGGGAGTCCAACAGTTAGTGCTGTTTCTCAAACCCAGGAAGTCAGGTTTGATCCTGACCTTGGATGCTGTGTGGGGTTTGCAGGTTCACCCCTTGCCTGCATGGGTTTACCACAAGTGCACAGAGGGGCATGCTAGTAGGTAAATTTGCTGCTGTAAATTAGCCCTTAGTGTAGATCAATGGCAAAAAGAATCAGAAGGAAATTGTTGGGCATGGAAGGGAGACTATGAGCAGAGATATGAGGAAATAAGAAGAGGGGAACTGGATTGATGGGATTGCTGACATGGACCAAACATTCGTAATGGCCTCTTCTGTTAGTATAATAAGTGCATTAAAATTGATGGAAATCCTGTCAGTTGTGCAGTGCTGACCAATGATCTACTCACTGTTGTTCAGATGGGATACCCTCAGGAACATTCAGCTCCACACCGCCATCACCAAAGGGAGACTAAAGAGCTGGATTGCATAGGTAGAAGTTACTCCTACAACACAACATTGGCTGAGTGTCAGATTAAGCAGACCTAGTAAAGCCATAATTATTGAGGATCAGGAAGAAAGCTGTCTTGCAGCTAGAGTCAGACTCAGAAAGAAAGACGTTGTTGGTAGGCAAACATCTGAGTCCAGAACATCACAGTTGGCATTCTTTAGAGACACATCTGGGCCCAACCATCTTCACTGCCACACCTTCCTTCATTATGTTGGAAGTCAGGATGTTTGCTGATGACTGCACATTGTTCTGTTCCATTCACAATGCCTAAGTAATGAAGCAGCCAGTGCTTGCATGCATTAAGATCAGGTCAACATTTAAACTAGGGCCAATGAATAGCAAGTAACATCAACACAGATGAGTACAATAACCATCTTCAACAACAGCACATTTAACCACCACCACTTAACATTCAAAGGCATTCCCATTGGCAAATTCCACCACATGGATCAGCCACACAAATCCTGTGATTACAGAGGATAAATATTCTGAGGTGACGGATGTCCCCAGTGTCCCAAACCCTCCCCAACACCAACAAGGTATAACTCAGGAGTGCAATGACAAACTCCAGGCTCTGCCAATGGCAACATTATCTCCAGAATTAATAAAAAAATAAAACTTTTATAATATTCACTCAATGTAAAAATTCAGATAAATCCTGTTAATAGTGAGAAATACAATGAGGGGGTGACAAAACAATGACATCTATGCAAAGGGTTTCAGAAAAGAAGTTTGGAGGAGATATTAAAATCAGCACAGAAGCTACTCTTCTGTTTTATTAAAAGAAAGTTTGTTCAGGAGTTACTCGGACTTCTTGAAAAATAAGACGTAATGGTTGGGAGCATATGTTTAATTAATAGCTTTGCTTCGGCATTCATAGGAGAAGTAGTTCTACTGATTAGCCCAAGGGAACTAATGCCCTAACCTCCTATTGCCATTCAACCACATGATCATCACTGAGTGTCTCACCACCAACAGGCTGGGAGTCACTATTGACTTGAAATTGAACCGGACCAGCCACGACAATACTCGGGCTCAGAGACTGGGTGTGGCATTGAGGAACCGACTCACCTCCTGACACCCTTGTGCCTTTCCGCCACGTCAAAGGTACATGCCAAGAGTGTGATGAAATACTCTCCAGTTACACTCCGCAAACTTAATACCATCCAGGACAGGGGCCCGTTTCAATGGCACAACATCCACCACCGACACTTTTATTTCCTCCACACTGCAGTGTGTAACATCCACAAAACACATTGCAGTCACTTGCTCAGGCTACTCTGACAGCAGTTCTCAAACCTGTAACCTCCATCATGAAGTCTACGAAGGTACTTAAATGAACTTACAGACTGCATTTGATAATGTTAACAAATTATCGGTCAGCTAAAGCTGAAGCTCATGAAACAGATTATCTCACAAAAAATAATCACAGAAGCCTATGGAACACATGCCTTTCTAACTGGATGAGTGGAATAAAAGAAGTGAGACAAAGCCCGAGCTACAGTAAATCAGATCTGCTGTACGGTGAGCAATGCTCACACTTACCCAGATACGGGTCTTGGTGCAAGTGTAGCACAGGGTCTACAGGACGATACCTGGATTCTTAAGTTTCAATCATGCAGGAACATTACACCAACTATATCAGATTTGATAGGATATGCCACAGAGTATCAGGCTGTTCGGCCCTTCCACTCCATGTCAGCATTAATGCTCCTCTCGAAACTCCTCCTGCCTTTACTCAGCGTGATCCTCCACTCCCTTTCTCTTCGCATGCTGCTGCAGCCTCCTCTGAAATGCATCCATACTGTCTGCTTCAACCACTCCCTGTGGTAGCAAGTTCCTCATTCTCACCACTCTTTCTTCCTAATTCCCTCCTTGATTTCTTGATGGCATCTTACGTTGATCGCCTCTGGTTATGTTCTTCCCCACAAATGGAATCTTTATCTCTGTATCTCTGTCAAGACCTCACATTATTTTAAAGACCTCTGATAGATCATACCTCAGCCTTCTTTCTTCAAGAGAAAAGAGATTCTTTCCTGATGCTTTTGGAGCCTTTTATTAATCACACTATCCTTGTAAGTTTTCCCTGCACCTTCTCAAGTGCCCCTCTCTCCTTTATATAACAAGATGGTAAGAACCTTCCATAGCATTTGAACTGTGGTTGGCATATTAATGCAAAAGCAAAGTACTGCAGATGCTGGAAATCTGAAATAAAAGCAGAGAAACACTCAGTAAGTCAGGCAGCATCTGCTCTGCAACTCCAGCCTTCTATATAACTATGGAGTCATATTTGTACCTTGCATTGCACAAAATCCTTTGCCAAACCCACTGACTTTCACAGTTTTGCACACAATCTCAAATGTGAAATTCTGTGTGTTCAGCAACTTCACTCGAATTCTATCATCAATCAAACCACAAACCTACTTGCAGCTTGTGGTCTAAGAAGGCACCAAGGCAGCAGTACTATAATGTACTCACTGACAATCTCTCCTGACCTCTGACTCCTTGTTCCAGATTCATAGTGCACTACAATTTCTGGAAGTTTTGGGATTAAAATGACCCTATAATTTTCATTCTGCTTTGCTAAACATTTGCACACCTTTCCATAGCATGAAAAGATTTACTAATATTGTGTATTTTTCAGAACTCATGTCAGAATCAGAATCAGGTTTATTATCACATGCTGTGAAATCTGTTGTGTTGTGGCAGTTGAAGAGAGAAGAATACCTTTCTTGAGCTCACGTGTAACATTGTTTTGTTGAGGTTCATTCCCACCATCAGCAACCACTTCCACCATGTTATTTGTTGGATAAACAAGTCCATCTTTTCTGTTTGTGAACTGAATGTCTGACACACCCGGTCCAGTGCACCACAGCTTCCAAGGTAACCACCTCCTCTCTGGCAGCCTCCTTGTCTTGTTCCAATAAAATAAGATTAGATCAGATAAGGTATTTATTTATTAGTCACATGTACATTGAAACACACAGTGAAATACGTCCTTTTGCATTACTGAGAATGTGCTGGGGGCAGCCCGCAGGTGTCGCCACACTTCTGGCGCCAACATAGCACGCCCACAGCTCCTGACCCATACATCTTTGGAATGTGGGAGGAAACCGGGGCATCCGGAGGAAACCCACGCAGACACGGGGAGAACGTACAAACTCCTTACAGGCAGCGGCGGGAATTGAGCCCAGGTCGCTGGCGCTGTAATAGCATTACACTAACCGCGTTTAAGACTGTTCTGCAATATATTGCTATTACTCCTGTGCTTTTTATCAGTTCGGCATTGTTTCTTGCAATGCAAATGTTACTGTGAACGTGAAATAATCTTGAGTGAGGTCAAAGATAGAAGAAGTTATTGCAGGCTTCCAGACCCATTTCTGCTCATCAACAGTTTCAAAGCCATTGTTTATTTTCCATCAGTCCTTGTCGGAGCTCCTTACTCCCAATCTGAGCATCCAAGCAAAGACACATTCACCTAGAGAGAAGGTGGGGTGCTAGAACTTGTTTATTCAGCCAGCTGCACATGCTACGTCCATTTACATACATGGTGCAGGCAATGACCAATGTCACGACCTTCAGTACTTTTTACAAGCACTTCCCAGCTTTCCAAATCCAGGCAGAGAACACTGATCCACCCAACTCACACTGATGTACCTAAACACTGAAAAGAAACGCAAAGCACCTCTTCCATCTGTTGAACTGAAGATGCTGCAGAGGTTTCATGGAGTAATTGTAAAGAAAGGGGGAAAAGCACACACTGTAGCCTCTCCTTGTGATTAACATGGATCTTGATCCGTGCGGACTTCCAATCAGTCTAATGCAGGATCTGCCAGAGGGTTTTCCTGGGCTGAAGTTAACACAAGAATGCTGAGGCAGAGAGAAACTGAAGTGTTTGGTAGGTTGAGGAAAAGTTTATTTTCTCCTGGTTTTCATTAATTGCAGGGATGGCAAGCTTCGTGTTGAAATCAGATTGAGGAAAGTGTTTGTTATGCCAGTGGAGAATCACACTTAATTCTCATGTCACAGAGTGGTACAGCATGGAAGCAGGCCCTTCGGCCCAACTTGTCTGTGCCAACTGTGTTGCCCAGTGGGAAAGTCCCATCTGCCCATGGTTGGCCCAAAGCCCTCTAAACCTCTCCTATCCATGCACTTATCTAGACGGTTTTTAAACATTGCTAATGTGTCCGCCTCAACCACTGTTTCTGGCAGCTCATTCCAAATATGCACCACTCTTTGTGTGAAGAAGCTGCCCCTGATGTCCCTTTTATATCTCTTGCCTCTGATCTTAAATCTATGCCCTCTTGTTTTCAGCACCCCTTCCCTGGGAAAAAGATTATGTGTTTTCACCATGTCTATGCCCCTCATGATCTTATATACCTCTATCAGGTCACCCCTCAATCGCCCACATTCCAGGGAATGAAGTCCTAGTCTAAGCAACCTCTCCTTGTAACTCAGGCCCCTAAGTCCAGGCAACATCCTGGTAAATCTTTTCTGCGCTCTTTCTGGTTTATCTTTCCCAGTAATCTTTCCTATAACAAGGTGACCAAAACTGCACTCAGTACTTCAAGTGAGACTTCACCAATGTCTTATATCACTGCAACATAACTTCCTAACTCCTATACTTAATGATGAAGGCCAGTGTGCCAAACACATCCTTCACCACCTTACCTACCTGTGACACTGCTTTCAGTGAACTATTCACTTGCACTCCCCAGCCCCTCTGTTCCGTAACACTTCCCAAGACCTGACCATTCACTGTATAAGTCCTACCCTGGTTTGAAGTTTGAAAAACCACAAGTACTTTCTCCACAGACTAAACTTTGTAAATCCTGCTGTGTGTAAATCCATGCCCAGTACACACGTGATTTCCTGATACATAGGACTGGTGGGCGTGGGATTCCAGCTGAGATTGCATACTTAACCCTTCATCCTTGGAGCGACCATTTCATGTTGTAAATATGCTTCTGAACAGAACTTAGCATTCAAGCAACAGTAAAGATGCTCAACTGTCACACATCAGGTCATTCCTCGTGGAGGGCTTGGCTCAACAATTGCTTCACTTGCCTTTGGAATTTGTATAAACTGAATGAGGTTGTTCAGTTTCATGCCAATTTGCCTCAATCGGGGGCTGAACCCACTGCCCACACCCAACCGTTTCCCAACCATATCACAGTAAGTACTTACAATCTCCACTGCATTCTTCCCCAACCACACACCCTTCCTTTCTGTCTTGCCCCATGGTTGAATGTGGCTCTGTGGCCACTCTAATTTCAAATTTCTCATTATTTTACATCTCTTAACAATATAGAAGGAAGCCATTCGGCCCATTGAGCCAATGCTAGCTTTCATAGTATTTCCATCAGTTTCATTCCTCCACTTACCTTCCTCTTCTCACACAACACACCTTCTGCCACCACCTACACTAGGAGTAATTTACAGTGGCTGATTAATCTGCCAACTAGCATGTATTTGGGATGTGGGAAGAAACCAGAGAACCCAGGGAGAATTCCACACAGCCACAGAGAGAGTGTGCAAACTCCATAATGGCAGCACCTGAGGCCAGGATCAAACCTGGGTAGCATGAGCCGAAGAAACGTACTCCTGGTAATCTGCTGTCAAGGAATATTGCAATAAGTGTAGGATTAGGCGTTTATGTCCTTCGACTCCTTTGAATATTGTTATCTTTGCTTAAAGTGTGAGAATCGGTGGGCTTTTTGTCTGCAGGGGACACCTGAGGTGATTGTTAGTGTGTCTTCACACAACACCACAAACATACCTTGCAATTCAGAAGCAGGAAGGTAGGATAGATTATATTCCCGTCTTCAACACAGGTGAGAAGTAATTTGGATAATCTTTGATTGGTGTGGCTCAGCAGAAGCTTGTCCTTCTGCTTACTGAGTCCTTGTGGGAGATTGCACTGGAGTTTGTTGACATGTGAGACAGGACAATTTAATTCCTCGTTCAATACTTTCTATTCACCATTCTCTGGCCACATGACCTGCACTCGGATTTTAAGTGGAACAAAACTGGATGATGCTGGAGATGGTCAGGAGGTCAAATGGAGCCTGTGGAGAGAGAAGCAGGGTCAGTGTTTGATGTCAGTGAACTTTTATCAGGCCTGCGACATACTGGAAAATGAAGCATTCTTAAGGGAAGGAGACCTGGAAAATAACCCATGAGAAAGATGTTTGATAGGTGGGGAAGAGAACATTTCAAACGAGAAAAATGGTGAAGTTTAGAGCTGGCACAGCCCCACTAGCTTGTTTTTAAATGGCTGATAATCCTCCCACTCTCCACTTTCCCAGCCTATCCCTATAAGGTGCAAGAGGAGAAAGTAATTATAGAATATATAGAAGCAAAAGTTGGAGGAGGTTCAACTCGTTCAAGTGAAATGATAGAGAGGGAGGATGCAAGGCAGATGTCTGACTCGCCCACAGTTTTTCCTCCCGGTGAGAGAGCCTGGCTTCAGATGGCTGAGACCTGGCATTTCAACCTGATATCAAGAACACACCAGATGTAATGCAATGCTTGACAAAGTAACCAAGCCCTTCAGAACAACCTCAAAGCATGACATTGCAATTTCTTAACTCTTAATCCCTTCATCTCTCTGAGGAAAATTGCTGAATCAGTGCTAATTGACATTGGAATTATCGGATCCTGGTTCACTTCTATTGTGTATTTTCCTTCCAGTAATAGACTTGTGTCAAACAGTTGATGGATTCATTCCGCTCCAGATTATTTCATGCAAAGGTTTTTGTGGACTCCAGAAACTATATAAGTATATTCCTGTTAATCTGCTGTCAAAGAATGTTGGAATAAGGGCAGGATCATACAATAACGGGTGATTGATTTATTACTGTCACGTACCAAGGTACAGTGAAAAACATTATTTTGCATGCCATCCATACATATCATTTCTTCACACCAGTTACAGTTACCCATCCCCTACCACACCTATGAAGATGATTTTAGCTATCCCTTAACAGAGAAAAACTTAAGAGAAAACTCGTGAGTACAGATAATGTATTGTGAAGGATATTGTTCGATTCCAGCATTCATTAATAGATTGCATGTTTATCACCAGCAGAATCACTATCTCATGACTTACTGTGGCAACACGATTATCCCCATTCTGCTCTGGGCTGTGAGAACGTTGCTCTCGTTATCGGGTTGCAGTGATGATGTTACCTGACAGTTCTGGGCAGGGAAAAGTACTGAAAGAAAACAGCAAATATCCACAAGCACATTGGACTCAACCCTTATGATACAGATCAGATTTCCAGGCATGTGATGCAAGATCCACATTTCAGATAAAGAGAGTTATCAAATATGAGAAATGAAATCTACAGAAGCATGCCACTACTTCAATCACAGTTATCTCACTTGGTCACTGACTATCATCTAAAACCTGATGTGCTGCTGGTGGACTCTGTTGGTGCTCAGAGTTAAGCAAGGCCAACATTGTTGTCAGTCAGTTGAATTATTTATCTCCTCTGGTGTTCTAGCAGATGGTTAAAACTTTAGTAGCTTCAGATACCCAGAGCACATGAGCTGGAGCCTGGCGTGATTGGTATTGTGCATCATGGAGTAAACTGAAGCACAGAGATGAGTTGCAAGAGCACGTTACAGAGTCAGCCCAACGTTGTGCAGAAGCCTTTCTTGGAAATGAACGCTTCTGTCAGCTCTTTGAGAAATGAACGACTTTTCCAGATTCATCGCACAATCTGCCACTTCCTCACATAAAATGTCTGTAAAATTGATTTTCTTCAGGCATTATACTGTGACAGAAAATGGAATATGATAAATAAAAAGCATTCTTCACTGAACATTGAAAATGAGCAATGGTACCGTTTTTATAAACTGGTTAAAGTTTAAATGCACAAAAAATGGATTTGGCCTCACTTGAGACTGTGAGATCGATGGTGACCATGGAAACAGAGTAAATTAATTAGGAATTTTATTTTGATATTGAATAGAGTCATACTGCATACAAATAGGCCCTTAGGTCGATGCCAACCATCAAGTCCTATCTCTACCAAATAGATAATGTAAAATAATTTACGATATTCCATAAATAATAAAATAACAGAATTAATATAACTACAAGAAGAAAAAATTAATTCAATTCTTCTACCTGCTGTTATAACCACAAAAAAACAAGGCAGCAAATCAGTTCCATCAGTTAAATTTCATCACTGTTTTTGCTTGTACTTACTAACTTCAGAAGCTGCTATATTAACATTTATTGTCTTCATCCCCAAAGTCCCATTTTAATGCAGTGTATTATTCTCAAGCCCATTTACGTTATGTACAAGAGGCCACCTTTGCAGTCGTGCTCCTGTGTTTGACTACTCCTGTTTCTGGTCTGCTTCCATTTTAGTGGTTCGATGGTTAGATGGTGAAACCTGCTGTGATTCTAGCTACCAGCATTCATCTCTTGCTCTTGTGACTGTCCTTGTATTGAGGGACATGCCTGATTTTGCAGTGCTGTCTTCATTTTGCCAAAATCCCACGTCGGGTCTGGCATTTAGAGTTTTTTTACTGCTAACGTAGGCAATCATGTGTAGTTCAAGAGTGATGAATAAATTTAAGTGGCAGCAAATGAGGAAATGAATGTTGGTGGATGTTACAGCTTTTTTGTTGGTATGCTTGATGTAACAGAGCAAGCCTGGGGATATTAGCGAGCAGGGCAAGACATTTAGAGTAAAAGAATTGAAACTGTGGCCAACAGAGGGAGTGGAGAACAGGGCTGCCTTCTGTTTGCATTGATGATGAAGTTGGAATGGTGCAGGAAATGGCAACTTTGAGGAGCATAGTCCGGTTTACCATTCCTGGGCACTCCTCCGTGTATACTGGCACTCTGCCATACCTGGAAGGAGCCGATAGATGCTTAAGATCCATGAGAAGATAAACCTTACCCTGAATGGTCGGCAGGGCTTTCCCTGCAGCAGATGGTACAGTTTTACATCTGGCTTCCCGCTGACCTGGAACCTGTAAAGGTAGTTCTGCGCAGTCTCTGCCAGGTAAATGTGGTTCACAGTAATGAGTGCAGTCTGTCCTAACACAGTGTGGCCTGCCTTGTATCTATCCAGTCAGTCTGCTGCCTCTCAACGTAAAGGAGTTGGGACTACTGTTGGGAAAAGAAAAGTCTGCAAATATCAGAGGAATTGAAAATAATTGGCAGAACTGGAACACTTGAAATTGAGGCTCCTGACCAACTGGGCCAAGAGCAAAGGAAATTAAATGCCAAGTAATACAGTTGAGAAAATCTTCAAACGGCTTGCAATAAGTAAAGTACTAAACACATCCACAAATAGCAGGGCTTGTCGGACTGGACATGCACATTGTTCAAACAGAATACTGTCCTGGTAGTTGGATGGACATCTAACTGGCATCACCACGATTTGAAGTTTATGTCAGTATAATTAACAAATGGGCTGTTCTGAGGCCAGTGGAAATTTCAGGCTGAAGATAGGATTTGACTAAAGGGAGACTTTGCGCCACTGAATCAGAGGAGCGCTTGCACAGTTGGTAATAATTTGGCATCTAAATTGAAAGGGCACACGTTCAGTTGTGGCTCCAGGATCTGAGTTCAGCAGCATAACTGAGGCCAGGCTGCACTCACACAAATGTAAAAGATTCATTTGCATTATTAGACGAAGACCAGGAACAAACAGCCAGTCTCCTCAATAACCACAGCTCCCCAGTCAGCACCACAGTAAAACAGACTGATGATGAGCTGTCTAAGTTGTGTGCCTAAAATAGCTGCTTGGTGTGCCCACAAAAACTGTCAATGCACTTCGAAAAGAAAAACCATTGTAAAATGTTTTACAGAATTTTGAGTTCAGGAAGGCATGTATGTGAATGCATATGACATGCTTGCCTTCATCGCTAGGGGCATAGAGTATAAAAGTCAGAAAGTCATGATGCAATTGTATAAAACTTTGATTAGACTGGACTTGGAGTTTTGTGTATAGTTCTGGCCGTCCCATTACAGGAAGGATGTGGAGCCTTTGGAGAGGGTGTAGAAGAGGTTTACCGGGATGCTGCCTGGAGTAGAGGGTATGAGCTATAAGGAGAGGTTGGACAAACTTGGATTGTTTTCTCTGGAGTGTCAGAGGCTGAGGGAAAACCTGACAGAAGTTTATAAAATTATGAGAGGCATAGATAGGGTGGATAATCAGAGTATTTTTCCCAGAGTGGAAATGTCAAATACAAGGGAGCATAGCTTTAAAGTGATAAGGGGAAAATTTAAAGATGTGTGGGGCAAGTTTTTGACACAGAGAGCGGTGGGTGCCTGGAACGGGCTGCTAGGGGTGGTGGTGGAGGCAGATATGATAGTGGTATTCAAGAGGCTATCAGACAGACACATGAATATGCAGGGAATTGAGGGATGTGCAGGTAGAAAGAACATAAGAAATTGGAGCAGGAGTCGGCCATCTGGCCCATCAAGCCTGCTCCGCTATTCAATAAGATCATGGCTGATCTGGCCGTGAACTCAGATCCACCTACCTGCCTTTTCCCCATAACCCTTAATTCCCCTACCATGCAAAAATCTATCTAACTGTGTCTTAAATATGTTTAATGAGGTAGCCTCTACTGCTTCCCTGGGCAGAGAATTCCACAGATTCATGACTCTCTGGGAAAAGCAGTTTCTCCTCATCTCCATCCTAAATCTATTCCCTCAAATCTTGTTCTAGTTCTAGTCTCACCTACCAGTGGAAACAACCTTCCTGCCTCTATCTTTATCCCTTTCATAGTTTTATATGTTTCTATAAGACCTCCTCTCATTCTTCAAAATTCCAGTGAGTATAATCCCAGGTGACTCAATCTCTCCTCATAGGCTAACCCCCTCATCTCCAGAATCAAGCTGAAAAGATTAGTTCAATTTGACATCATGCTCAGCACGGACATTGTGGGCCAAGGGGCCTGTTTCTGTGTTGTACTCTTCTGTGTTCTATGCATGTTCTGCCTTTCATAAATTGATCAGCAAATAAACACTGTTGAACCTTTTGCTTAGTTGTCAACATAAGTGCCTTTTTGTAGTAGCAAATATCCCCACTGTTAATCATTACAGTTTAACTGAACAAAAAACATGTAAAAAAAAGCACGTCTTTAACATCATTAGCAGTGCACCCAGTCTTATAAAGCAGTCTGTGCACTGCTCCATAAGTTTTTAATAAATCATGCAATGTTTATGCTCTTTCTTGCCAATTTACATTAAAAAGACTCTGTCTTAATCTGCTTCATGTGGCCGAGGATTTCCTAAAGCCAGTAAAATACTTGTGAAGTCCAGTAACATGGGGAGATGTGACTGATAGTCAGCAGTGCCACTGAAGGGAAGGCCTGTGTGAGATTCTCTCTGCCAGGCACAACACCACAGGCCTCATGAGAGATCGAGTATCACTTCAGAACCTCTTGCACACTTGGCTTTCTATAAAATGTCGGTTTTACCAAGGAGGAAGTAAATATTTTTAAAGCTCAAACGCAAACCCAGCCCACCTTGAACATGTTGGGTCCCAGTTTTAATGAAGTCTGAACAGAGCAAGCAATCCAATTGCAAAGGGCAGGCTGCTCATTGAAATCTCTTAAGGTGGCTCATATTTTACCTCCGTTTTCAATGCCTGCCGGGTGGCTGCATTTGCCAGGCCTCAGGACACCCGACAGCTGATGGGAGGTGAGGCCTGCTGTTGAGGAAGGTAAGTGCTCGTGGGCCAGTGTGTCTCCTCACTGCCTTGCACCTGGCCTGTTTAAAACCATTGCCCCTCCCCTCCAATCGCCCCTTTGCCCAAGTATTTCTGACCCTTCCCTCATCCCCCACCCGTACAATATTGCCAAGATCCTTCAACAATCGTGGCTTCAGATTACTGCCTGCAACCCCCACTTCCCTCTCCCCCCAATTTACTGACCACTACAGCCCTTAATCTGTCTCTACCACCACACATACTTTCCCATTGGGTACCCATTTCCCATCTCTAGAGGCATAAATTTAACCTCACTGACTCTCAGTGAGGGTAAATTATTTGCCTCCTGTCTGGGAGTCAAACCTGTAATCAGTTTGCCTTCTGTGCTGGCAACCTGGTTAAAGCCAATGCATTGGGGAGCCAAAACTTTGTATCATTCCCGGAACTCCTGGCTTAGAAGTGTCCCTGTGCCTGCACATTTCCTGCCCAATCACCCCTCCTGTCATGCCCTCCCTCACCTCCCCATCACAACCCTGACCCTCCGATCCCCAGTGAACAACAAGAATAACTATGTCGCCTGGAATGGAAGCACGTGCAGATCTGAATGGCCAGAGGAGTGACACAGTGGCACAGCTAGTAGACCCACTGCCTCATGGTGCCAGAGACCCGGGTTCAATCCTGACCTCCGGTGCTGTCTGTGTGGAGCTTATGCACTCTCTCTGTAGATTTCCTCTGGATGCTCAGGTTTCCTCCCACTTCCCAAAGATGTGCAGGTTAATAGGTTAATTGGCCGCAATAAATTGCCCCGAGGGTATTGGTGAGGGGTAGAATCTTGAGTGTGATGATGAGAATGTGGGGAGAATATAATGAGATTAGAGTTGGATTGGTGCAGATGGGTGGTTGGTGATTGGTGTGGACTCAGGGGGAAGGTATTGGTATTGGTTTATTATTGTCACTTGTACCGAGGTACAGTGAAACACTGTCTTGTATACTGATCATACAGGTCAATTCATTACACAGTGCAGTTACATTGGGTTAGTACAGAGTGCATTGATGTAGTACAGGTAAAAACAGTAACAGTACAGAGTAAAGTGTCACAGCTACAGAGAAAGTGCAGTGCAATAAAATGCAAGGTCACAACAAGGTAGATCGTGAGGTCAGACTCCATTTCATTGTATAAGGATCTAAGGGAGAGCCTGTCTCTATGCTGTATCTCTATGAAAATGAGATGGTGGACTTCATACTGCAGATTTTAAATCTTAGGCTTTTTGGCATTTGTACGTGACTCAAGTTTCCTCGCATGGCCTGTAATATGATGTGGCCTGGCGAATGAATTTAATGTGGTGTTCCTTAGAGCAGCTGCTTCTCCGTGTTGCTAATTTCCAGAACCTTGCCAAAGAGTTCCTGCTCATCCTTATTTTGTGTTGCAGGTGATTAAGTCGGTAGAGGAAGGTTATCGCCTCCCAGCCCCCATGGGCTGCCCGGCAGCCCTTCATCAGCTGATGTTGGACTGTTGGCAGAAAGACCGCAATGAGAGGCCCAAGTTCATCCAGATTGTCAGCGTGTTGGACAAGCTCATTAGGAACCCCACCAGCCTCAAGATTTTCGAGACCACGAGCAGGTGAGAAACCACCAACAGCAACTTTCAACTGTGTGCATTCAGGAAGACTCACAGGGTCATAGAGTCATCCAGAATGGAAACAGGACATCCAGCCCATGTCCATACAGACTAGTGGACATCCATCCATATTAATCTCATGTTCCAACACTTGGCCCATAGCCTTCTATGCCTAGGTGATTCAAGTGCTTGTCCAGATGGTTACTAAATGTTTCCACCACTCTCTCAGGCAGCGTACTCCACATACTCACTGTCAGATCCCCTCTAAATCTCTTATCCCCTACCCTAAATCTGTATCCTCTAGTTTTATCAACCTCTGTTTTGGGGAAGAGATTCCTGCAGTCTGCCCTCTCTATACCACTTATAATTTTGTACACCTCAATCATGTCCCTTCTTAACCTCCTCTGGTCCAGGGAGAACAGGCCCAGCCTCTTCAGTCTCTCCTCATAACTGAAACACTCCATCCCAGGCAACATCCTGGTGAGTCTCCTCTGCATCCTCTCCAGCACCGTCGCATCCTTCCTATAGTGTGGTGACCAGAACTGCATGCAGTATGCCAGCTGAGGTCTGACCAATGTGTTATAAGGTTGGAGCATAACGTCACTGCTCTTGTATTCAATGCCCTGACTAAAGAAGGCCACTGTTCCATAGGCCTCCTCAACTACATTAACCACTGGCACTGCCACCTTCAATGTTCACCTTTGAGGTTGGTCCAGAACCTTTACATGCTGCTCTTCTGATGACCAGGCACTCTTGGTAGACCGAGATATTGGGCTAGTTAAGTGCGAAATGAATGAAAGTAGGCAGGTAAAAAAAGAAAAACAAACTGCAGATGCTGAAAATCTGAAATAGAAATGGAAAATGCTGGAAGCAAGCAGCAGGTCAGGCTGCATCACTGGAAAGAGAAACAAACTTAATGTTACAAAACTGAGACCCTTCATCAGAAGAGGTAAGGAGCAGGTGGCCTGTTTACATCATTTCCAATTTCATTCGCATTGAAATCAATCAGGAGAGATGTGAATTGAGCTACTTCTGTCTATCACACACAGTCAAGGCCTAACTTATTACTTTAAACATCTCCAGTGGTGCTTGCATCATTATCCCAGTTGTTCTGAATTATTAATAGACAATAATAATTCAGAATTAAAGTGGATCATAAAAGGATTGATGGTTCCTTCACTTTTTGCTGCATTGGTGAAGGTTTCAGAACTCCGTCGTAAAGGTCCAAATGTTGGCAATTCATGGACTATTTACACTATCAAGATAACAGAAGAATGGTGGAGGAAGCAGTTCCTTTGATTAACAACAGTGCTGGCTGCAGGACAATCCTTCAGCTGCCGGGGATGTGGAACGAGCTCTGGCTTCAGTCGAGGTTCAGGTGGAAGTAGCAGTGCAGTGCAAACACGACTTGTTCTTTTGTTTACAAATCGATCCCTGTCTAACACAGCACTGTGGCAACATGTTCCCCTCCACACTACAAACTGGGCACTGAGTTTTTTGCTAGTGCCTCATGCATTTCAAAAGATGCACTGAGAATACAATCGGTACAAACATAAGGATGCTACCACAGAGTGAGTGAACAGATGAGAACAGATTCACTTTACTACCATAGGGTGAGTGAACAGATGAGAATAGGCTCACTTTACTACCATAGAGTGAGTGAACAGATGAGATTAGACTCACTCAGAAACACTGGCATAGGAGAAGATTATACTGCCCCTTGAACCAATTCCGTAATTCAGTTGGATCAATATGACTGATACAAGTTTAATCACTTAAACTCATCCTCATGTGATGTTCTGTTGTAATTAAGATACTATGCTTCTGTATATTTACGGTTTGTCTTGCCTGATCTGAACAATATGGTCTCCGACTGCCCACCTGCATCCTGGCCTTGTTGCTTGATCTGACTACCCTTTCAGCTTTGTTTTTTGCAGAAACTGGAGTGACTGGACAAGCCCATTTCCACTTCCCATCTCCACGTACCTGCAAGCAGAGGGGAAGGGTAGTCTCACGGAGGTGCGCTGATTGGGTAACATTAGCGAGGTTGGCTACAGAGGGAACTTTGTTCCCTAAGTCGCAGTCTTGAGGGAATCCACATCGATGTCTGCCTCTTTTGCATTTAAACCACCTCTTGGTCTGAATGCCTTTAAAAAAATCATAAATATGCAATCCTTATATATCTCTCCGATAAATATTTACCGTGGACAAATGGTGAAAAATTCCTCAATGATGTCAATGGCACTGGCAGTGTTGTTGTTAAGTGCCTCCTGCTCATCACTCCATAGCCTTACATCAAACATTAACCAGTGTAACGGAGTATACAGCATTAAAGTGGTTTTTCTCCTGAATGATCCTTTCATTCTTCCTGTGGAATTGCTTCTTTTTTCGATTAAACTTAAATGGAGCTGGAGCTACTTAGCATCGCATTGAGTGAATGCGTGCAGTCAATTTTTATACCCTGATGTATTTTGTGGAGTAAGATATCCTTCCTCTTCCAATTTGTGTTAATATTTAATTTTTCAGTTTCTCATTTGGCATCTCAGCATGTTTCCACAGCTAGTGTGTTCAATGTACTACCTTGTGAGAGAAAATTAATACTGTTAGCTCACCTGTAAGGAAGAGAAAGTGTATACTTTCTTACCAGCAACTGATCTTCATTGCAACGTTGTAATGACAAGGCCTCACTTCATCTGAAACTATGTTAGTTCTCTCAGTAAGGCAGATAGAGAAAAATATCTTACATTCTTTTTTCTGCAAGATCCCATCTATTGTAAGAGACCCACGCATTGTTGAAGGTGTCTGCAGTTTAAAGTGATGGATGTAAGTTGCTCCATCAATAGCACGGAATTAACTCTATTGCAATATTGATTGGCATGCAATATTCAATAGAGTCATCTTGTACATGTGGAACACCTCAGATAAATCTACACCATCGAGCGTCATGTAAACAGGCATGACAGGTGAACTGAAACAAGACAGGGAAAGGAGTCAGAAAGAGTACTCAATATGAAGGCAAGGAGAGGAAGCAAGCCAAAGTGGTTTATATGCAGATAGAGAAGAAAATATTGCAACAAACAAGACGCTGGACAAACTCAGTGGGTCAGGCTGCATCTGTGGAGGGAGATGGACGGTCGAGGTCGAGACTCTTCATTGAGACCTGAGTTCCTCCAGCATCTTGTTTGTTGCTCCATATTCCAGCACCTGCAGTCTCTTGTGTCTCCAGGAAAATATTGTAAGTGGTATGGTGAGATGGGGCTAAAATCTTCTCCTCCCTGAAATTTATTTTATTAAAAGCCAGAATTCAGTTGGACAGAATTTCTTGGGCAACAATTTATCATGAGCTAAAAAACACTTCTCGAAAAGATAACATAACCCAGAGTTTACTAAAGGGGAACTGGATAAGTTGTCAGAACAGTGAGGAAAGAGCAGGAGAATGAATAACTATCAATGAGCCAGCAGGGGCACAGATGACTGTGAGATTCCAAAGTTAGTCCTCAGTTGCTCTTACAAAAAGGGAAATTTGGAAGCGGCTGAGGATTGTACTTCTGAAACTGGTTTCCAAAGATTTCAATGAGGTCAAATTTGGGAAGTGGGTGCCATTTTTCCAATAAACTCTGTATTACACATTGAGCACAAATAACCGTGAATGAAGTAACCCCATATTATGTGGACATCCTGAAGAAATTCTATTATATACTTTAAAGGCAGCAATAAAACAGAAAGGTGAGCATTTCTGTCACCTCTTAACATCCCAAGGCACTTTATAGCTAATAAAGTACTTCACTTTCTCTGTAACTGTAACACTACATTCTGCATTCTGTTATTGCTTTTCCCTTTGTACTACCTCGATGTACTGATGTTTGGAATGATCTGTATGGATAATATGTAAGATAAAGTTTTTCACTGTATCTCAGTATATGTGACAGTAACAAACCAATTCCAATTCCAAGTAGAGTAATAATATAAGATTGAACATTTAAATCCTCTCATGTTTAACTTTCAAACAAATACCATATACACAGTTCTTCTATTTTTAATATCATTGCTTGCTCTGCAAGTTAGTTAAACATTTCCCGTAAAGATCTCAGTTCATGAGATCCAATTAGACTCAGCAAGCTCTTATCCAGTGTATTTTCAACCTGTTGCTCAGGTGTATTATAAATTAAAAATTGCCAGATGCATTAAAAAGTTAACAGTTTATTTTTTAATAACTCAGCCAATCACAGAATTGAAGGGTATCTGAAAATGTTGTGACAGCCCAACTCTTAATCCGATTGCTGGGGAGACCGTGCTTGCAAATTTCTGCTTGAATGTTGTCAGCACCTGATTTTCTTGTTCACAGTGGAGCAATGAGATGGTCAGCATGCCAGCAGAGAGCCCTGTCGACAACAACACAAACACAAATATTGGATAAAAGCCAAAGCTAGCTTTTCTAAATCTTTGAAATTATGCCGCATCCACCAGATCTCAATATTAGGAGGAAATTGTTGGCATTGACCTCGGATCATTTCACAATTATGATCAAAGGACATTGTTATGACCCAACTGGCCCCCTATTGACGCAGAATTTGTACTGCTGGTTACTCCATGTTTCTAACTGGTCATTTTCTTTGGTTGTTTATTAAATCCTGGAGAGAATGCTCAACTATAACTAGAGATTACTGGCATTGGTTTATTATTGTCATGTGATGCTGTGTGAAGCTTTGTGATCATTCCACACGTAATTACATCAAGGTAGTAAAAAGACCAATAACATGCAGATACAGAGAAAGTGCAGTGCAGGTAGACAAATAAATAAAGGGCCACGATGAGGTAGATTGAGAGATCAAGAGTACCTCTTTAGCATATGAGAGGTCTGTTCAAGAGCCTGATAACAGCGGGATAGAAGCCGTCTGGTGGTACGTGCTCTCAAGTTTTTGTATCTTCCGTCCTATGGAAGGGGGAGAAGACAGACTGATCGGGGTGGGAGGGGTCTTTGATTATGTTGGCTGCTTTCCCAAAGCAATGGAAAGTGTAGACAGAGTCAATGGAAGCGAGGCGGGTTTGCTGGGCTGCATTCTTGGCACAATTTCTTGCAGTCTTGGGCAGAGCAATTGCCAGACCAAACTATGATGCATCCGTATACAAGAAGAAACCAACAACATCCTGCCAGTGAAAGTCACCAGTGTTCACATCTTGTCCAAGTCGAATGTAAACTTGTGCCCTAAAGGAGCAAGTTAAATGTGTTACTGTTGGAAGTATCTTTCCATCATTTGGAACAATTCAACTTCCTGTAACTGCAGGCACAACTCCCCATCATCTTGTTCCTTGTACACACCGACATGTCAATCTTATCCTCAGTCCAAATTTCACCAAAGACATTGTCATAAATGAAATGATAATTCTCTATTTGTATGATCAAAATCAGTCACTTTTTAAGCAATAGGGTTTTACTAAACAGATTCCAGCTTATTTGTTTCTGCCTCAAGCCTTATGGAATTTAATGAAGGCATTCAAAATACTCTCAGAAAAACACTTGCTTTGATTGAAATTCAGTGATAAATCATAAAGCAACTGACTGATGCTTGGTGCTGGCAGTCTGTATCGGGAACCATGAACTTTGAAATTGCTTTCTATTCAGATCATGTTAAACAAATTAAATTAAAACTAATTCCATGCATCTAAGACACTGGAACCTGATAGAATGAATAGGATATATTGTGCATACCTCTCAAACAGCATGGGACTGTACCTCACTGAATAATCCCAGTCAAAATCCTGGTGGAAGATACTTCACAGAACATAACTATGAAATAGCATTAGAGGTGCTGGAGGCAGTGCTGTGTGGGCATTTTAATTTCCATCGAGCCTATGGCTTAACAATCCTGAGAGAGTTCTGTTCTTCAGCACCAATATCCTTGAGATTATGTTGAAGAACCAAGAATACAAATGAGCACATTGTTGTGATTGTTGGTGGCCTATTACCAGACTTGAGGAGAATCTCTGCTTCAGCTACTACGTGAATGATATTCCTTCACCATAAAGGCAGGAAACGGTGCTGTTGGTTGAAGATTCTTTCAGTATTTAGTACAATTGCAACCCAGTGAAGAAGCACCTGGACCAGGTTAATGTCTAGTCTTGGGTTGACAAGTGCCACATGCCACGTGCAAGCAGCACCAATAGGAATATGCAGGCCACATTTGGCATGACAAAGTATAACTGCTGGAGAGTGGCAATTCCTTTACAATATAGAAGGAAACCATTTGGTCCAAGTCTAGGTTGGCTTTCACACTAATCTCATCAGTCCCATTTCCCTACTTATTTATCCTATAACCTCTTTTCTTACACATGCACATTAAACCCCTCCTGATTCCCCTATCAAGCACCTACAGTAGAGGTAATTTATGTAGCTAATTAATCTAGCAACCTGCATGTCTTTGGGCTGTGGGAGGAAAACGAAGCACCCAGAGGAAACCCACAATCACAAACTCCGTACAGAATTGAACTTGGGTCACTGGAGCTGCAAGACAGCTGCACCACTGCGCCACAAATTAGTCCCTGTGTCTCCGCTATTAATCAAATACATCAATGCCTCAGGTAAGAAGACCAGCTGTAGTACAACCAGATCTGCTAAGGGAGTCGTTCAATAGTCTTATCACAGTGGGATAGAAGCTGTCAAGTCTGATGGTGTGTGCCCTCAGGCTCCTGTATCTTCTACCTGATGGAAGAGGAGAGAAGAGAGACTGACCCCGGTGGGTGGGGTCTTTGATTATGCTGGCTGCTTCACCAAGGCAGTGAGAGATAAAGACAGAGTCCAAGGAGGGGAGGCTGGTTTCCGTGAAGTGCTGGGCTGTGTCCAAAATTCTCTGCAGTTTCTTGCGGTCCCGGGCAGAGCAATTGCTGCACCAGGCCGCGATGCATCCAGCTAGGGTGCTTTCTATGGTGCATCGATAAAAGTTGGTGAGTGTCAAAGCGGACATACCAAATTTCTTTAGCTTCCTGACATAGGATGGCTGTCCTATGAGGAGAGGTTCTGAGGAATGAGCTGATATTTTCTTGAGATTTTATAATTGAAATAAATGAAATCCTTAAAGGACTTAAGAGGCAGGTTCTGAGAGGTGGTTTCTCCATTTCAAGAGTCTAGAACCCAAGGTCACCATCTCTGGATAAGAGTTCATCTCTTTAGAACACAGATGAGAAGAACATTTTCATCCAGAGGGTTGTGAATCTTGTAATTCTCTATACCCGGGGATGTGAATGCTCCAGATTGAGGCCGGTTATTTGTTGGACACTGAGGGAACTGTGACATGGAGCTCAGACAAGAAAATGAAGGATGTAAAAATTCAGCCAAGATATTATAAATAGCATTACAGGGTTGAGAACCATACATGGTCTATTCCTGCTTCTATTTCTTGTTCTTATTATAGTGCCACATCAGTCTCAGGCAGCAACCATCCCACGAAGAAACAGTCCAACATTTTACCTTTAGTAAGGTCACAGTCAGCTGCATCTACACTACTGAGGAACGGCTGAACCAGACCAGATCTGTTTTATGATTGGTTGAGCAGGAGGAGTCTGGATACTTTGCAACAAATGACTCAACATGTTGACTTAAGTTTCTCCACTTTGTTTTCTGTAGATTGCTAACACCCAAAAAAATGTTAAGTTGCAGAGTGTGCAAACAACTACACATGAGACACAAGGAGCTCAAAAAAAGGCGTGTCCTTTTCATTCACAGCTGTCCTTGAAACTTTCAATGCACATTGTATTGCAACCCAGAGAGTAGCTAGTGAAATTACACAATCTGTCTGGTAATATTAGCCACAAGGCAAAAATTATTGTTCACAACCAATATTAAGTTTTCTAAATTCACCTACAGAGCTCAGGTCAGGGTCCTGATTGATAACCCAACTTCTATGATGTTCAGCCTGTTAAGTGCTATCACCCTAAGGGCTGCAATGGTCCTAGGGGAAGCACTCATTATCACAGAGAAGGAGGCAGATCAGCCAACGAAGCATGTTCTGGGATTTGAATGCAATGCTTGGTCCCACATCAGTACTTTTGGCCTCCATGTGCCTCATTTTCATGACTCTGCCCTATTCCGCTTGTAGAATCAACTCTCAGCATCTTTCGGGTTGTTTTTTTACCAAATTCCAGCAACTCTCTGTGATAAAAGTCAACCTTAGACCCACGCTAGACCTTCCTATGAACCTGTTTTTGAATCTGTGACCTTTGGTTATTAACATTTTTGCCAGAGGGAATAATTTTGAACCTGTTAGAACCTTTCCTCACCTTGGAAGCATTGGCTGAATCACTTCTGAAGTACTTTGGGATGTTGTGAGCTTGTGTGAGATGTCACATTAGCATAAGTCAGAAGAACAATCTTTACTTTTCCAATCTTTCTTCAAAACCAAAGTCACTCAATCCTGGTTACATTCCGGTAAATCTTCTCTGTATCTTTTCCGAGGTCCTTTATGTTGTATTTTATATAAACGTATGATGGATGTGAATGTGCTCAGTGTATTCAGTGAGTTGAATAAACCAGATGCACATGTTCCAGTAGCTCTCTCTATCTCTGGAGGGTGGATAATGAAGGTACATGGCGTATTGTCTGTTTTTTTTCTGTGTTTCTCTATACTCTCTGTATTACTCAGATTCAGAGTTAAAAACACAGACATACATTGCATGTATCTTTTCTGATGCTCAGAGTTGCCCACAATACTTAATAATTAATAAAACAAAATTATTCAAACAAAATGAAATGATCCTTTTCCTTTAATATACTGTTACTCTATTCATCAAACCCCGTATCCCCCCGACATTTTAACAAATTTATCAAAACATCTGTAATCTGAGAACAAGTTTTAAAAAGATTGTCAAAGTCCAGTTATATTTGGGATTTCCTTCACAACCTCAGAGTGGACTTGACTAAAGCCTTGACATTGTGTGAATTGGGTTCTGAAATAGTCAGCAGCGCTCACACCAACTTTCCCAAGTGACCGTCTTTCATATATGACAAACTTCTCACTCTTCTACCATGGAAGGCATCACAGATGAAAGTAACCTCTCCCCACCCAAAGTCCATGCATGTACACTCAACAGTGAAGGTGAACTAAGTCTGAGGATTGGCCTCTGCCCCCTGGCCAGGCCTAAGGGTACTTTGGAGATTATGCTGCCTGATCAGTTGAGGTCGATATATTTGGAGCAAAGTGGACACCAAATCCAACGTCCCATGAGAGGAGTTGCTTTCTGTGATACTTTTAGAAGATGATGGAAACAACTAAAAATGTTAAAGGAGCTCAAGGACCTGCAAGGTCTCCTTATCTTCTTATGAACCCCGGTAGCTAACGTCCCACTGACACCTGGACACCATCTGAGTTCCTCCCATAAAATTGCCCTCAGGAGAAAATGACTTCAGTGACTTAACTTGCAATTATCCACAGTGATTTAGGTTGCTTCATCTGATGGTAAGTTTGGGAAAGGATTAGCTACAAATTTGAACATTAAATGCACCACTCTAGGTAGCAGGATATGGAAGCAATAAGACAATGAACATGTGAATTAAAACTTCATAATTAGGATTTAAAAGCTATGGGCAAGGACACATCTCTCTCAGGTGGGGCACAATAGAATATATTGATGGCATAACAATGGAATCTAATGAATAATAGGATTTTCGGTACTAGTTTTATGTTACCACATACTTCTTATTTTGCAGACTGAACAGCCCGCTCTTGAACAGAAATATCCCCAACTTCACATCCTTTGCTTCTGTGGATGAATGGCTGGATGTTATCAAAATGGGACGCTATAAAGACAATTTTGCAGCTGCAGGTTATTTATCACTGGGTCTGGTAATGAGAATGAACATGGAGTAAGTACTGAGAAAGTGCAATGATTAATACAGTGAATTAATATGATGGATTTAAATGTTCATTTTGCAGTGAGATGTACTATTAAACGAAATTTAACATGCATTCCTCCCCCTGCCAATAAATCATGCTGCGTGAGAGATTTTGAGATCGCTGTTACAGTTTCCTCCATCTGGAAAAATTTAAATTTAAAACTTTTGCATCAATTTCAAATGGGAGAGCTGTTGGTGGAACAATGAAGACATCTGGAGATGTTGAAGGACAGCAGTTCTCTGACCTTTCTGCTGTTGGTGGGTTCTGCTGGAGGATGGGCAATGAAGGCATCCAGAAGGTCCACCTGTCCTCAATCACATCCTGCCCTCTTGACCATCCACGTCCAGCACCAAGTCGGAGTGCACCGGGTGATCACAGCCTCCCCGCTCTGGCCAGCGTTGGAATCTCAGCTCCCACAGGTTTTTTCCATGGGAAAGGCTGAGGGATCCATGCAAGGTTATAGGCCTCTGGTGGCAGGGCTGCCAGGACTGGGAAGGGCAGTGACTGACTGTGAAGTAGTTGTCTCACCCCAGGAGAGAGGAAGTTGGAGAGATGGGTGGATGTGGGGTGTGGTTGTGGGAGGATGAGGTTTGGGGAAGGAGATTCTTAGATGAGAATAAAGGAACAGGGTGTAAGTTGGAGAGTGTGGAGGTGTAGTCTGTGAGCAGGCAGAGAGTAACAGAGTGGTGAGAAGAGTGGAAGATAGGAGTAGTAGGAGAGAGGGACATGAGTGGGAGACAGAGTGGGGAAAGCAAGAGTATGTGGGTAAGGACAAGAGTGTGCATATGTAGCTGTGATCTGTGTGTGTGCGTGTGTGTGTGTGTGTGTGTGTGTGAGACTGTGTGTTGTGTGTGCGTGTGTGTGTGTGTGAGACTGTGTGTGTGTGTGTGTGTGTGTGTGTGTGAGACTGTGTGTTGTGTGTGCGTGTGTGTGTGTGTGTGAGGAAGGGGCATGCAGCTGTGGTGAGAGGACTGGGGAACACAGTGTGCATCAGCGTGCAGGAGCATCTATATCACTGTCCAGAAACCAGAGTTTTCTTAGTCCAACATTTGTTCCTTTAACGTGTTTACTTCCATGTTCCAGGTTTTCCCATTCCCAATCCACAAGTTTTCATTTAGACAGAATTATCCCATATTAAACTATATCCTGAATGGAAATATCTCCAATGGTTAAAGTGCTGAAAGATGCTAAAATATTTAATAAATGATGACATTATTAGTACAATTATTGGTAATTATATCACTGAAACTTTGAAAGACAACCGGTCGACATAATGGGTCACCAGGAAACGCGCTGAGAGAGCCCTAGATGTCTTCAGAAGGCAGTGAGTCATTGTGCTTTGGTCGTGACATGGAACAGTTTATGAACCTGTGTTTAGATTCTACTTACATGGTGAAAAATCCTCATCCCCTCTAAATCTCCTCTCCTTTACCTTAAACCTATGACCTCTAGTCACAGCTCTCTCTGAGGGGAAGTGTTTCTCACAATTTACCCTATCTAGGTCCCTCATAATTTTGTATACCTCAATCAGGTCATTCCTCACTCAGCCTTCTCCACTCAAAAGAAAACAAACCCAGCCTAGCCAGTTTCTCCTCACAGCTGAGATACTCCATCCCGAGCAACATCCCAGGCAGCAAAATTTTTATTATGTAAATATAACACTGAGAAAGGGTTCAGAGCAATTTCCCTGGAATTATCAGTGAGTGTTGCTGACCAAGGGCAGAAGACACAAGAGACTGCAGATGCTGGAATATGGAACAACAAACCATCTGCTGGAGGAACTCAACGGGTCGAGGAGCATCTTCAGTCCTGAAGCAGGGTTTTGACTTGAAATATCGACAATTCCTTTCCTCCCACAGATGCTGCTCGACCCGCTGAGTTCCTCCAGCACATTGTTTGTTACCGACAAGGGCAGCATTTGTTGTTCAACTCTTTACCAGGACTTAAAAGGTTAAATTATGAAGAACTGCGGCAGTTCAAGAAAGCAGCTTACCACCAGCTTCTCAAAGGCAATGAGGGATGTGCAATTAAATGCTGGATCAACCTGCAAAGTCCACATCCCTTGAATGAATTAAGGAAAAATGATAATGCAATACTTTAGCTGGTATTTACCAGAACCTCAAAGTTTGATTGGATAATATTTTCAAGCTATTTAAAAGGAAAATGGTTTTGCTCACATTGACATGGAAGAAATTTCCTCCGGGAGACGGGTGCAGAACAATGGGGCACAATTTTAAAAGTGGAACTTGCCTATTCAGGGAGTACTTTAACCCAAGGATAATGTGGATCTGGAAGACTCCATCCCAAAAGGCAATGGATGTTGGAACAATTAAAATTTTCCAGACAGAAATTGATGGAGATATGTTGGAATTGTGTTTTAAGGAAAATGGAACAAAGATGAATATAAGAGCCTGAATTACAAGGCCTGATCTCACCGAATGGTCAATGTTTCCCTCTGTTGCTCTACTGACATAAGTAGTTCTGTTCTAATTCTTATCGAAGGAAAAAGGACTTCTATCAAATTGTCATAAAATTATTTTACATATCAACCAATTACTCCAGCCTCTACAGTGCCGGTATGTCATAGAAGGTGTCCTGAGTGCCAGCAGCACCGCATGCTCCCTTTCCAGAACCACCCAGGCTCTGAAGGACATGAAAGTGGGAGAGAGGCAACCTGAGTGACTGCATCCATAGGCCATGTCTGACCCCCATCTGTGGTCGGACTGTGCCAAAGCTGAAGTAGAAGCATGTTACTGGGGCACAGTGGAGACAGTTCCCTGCTGGTTTTGGGTACAAAGTGGGAGGAGGTACTTGACAGTAACAATTTTTATTCTCTTCAGAAATTTAAGCCACAGAATCTAATATGATTCTAATTCTTCTTTAATAATGTTGACTCGGATGTAATTCCCCTGGACAAAACTCAAAACATCAATTCATGATGACTGAAAGCTAACCTTAAATTCTGCTTCCATTCACTCCATACTGATATTCACTCATACGAACACGCCAAGGTTCTATATGGTTTCTTAATACAGAGATGGGCCGATGTCGGCTATCCTCAGATTAAATGAAGAGCTGTTGTTTCCCAGCTAAGTGAACATCTCTGGATTAGAACAGCAGTTTTGGATTCACACTGGCCTCAGATCCCAGCCGATGCAGTAGTTTCAAACAGAGATATAGCTAACAATGTTAAATTTGTGCAAATGCAAGCCAATTCATGCGACTAAACTCAATCTTCTTTGGTTGGCATGTTATGCATAACAATAATTAAGGCATAATTAATAAGTTATTATATTTTCCTAACAGATTAATACATACATTAATATTCAAAAGGTTCTTAATTTTTGATTCAAAACTAAAAGTAATAAAATTTATTAAATGTGTAATCAACCAAATAATCAACTAAATGCTTTTGTTCCATTATTTCTCTACAATTCACAGGCAATCTCATTAAATGTGCTTTTTGAAAATATAATACTGGACCTGAAGTTCCTTGCAGTAAAATTGATTTAATTATCTCCCACTTCAGGTAAAATGGGATTAAAGAGCAGTGAATAATTTTCAGTGTGTGCAGATCTTATTCAGTCTCAATTTTATAGTCATATGTTCTCTCCTTGAGTTTTATATAAATATATTTTTTTAAATGTTCAGTATTGATGAAGGAGGCAAGAGGAATTTTGTGTAGTGTGGGAACTTTATTGCAGTATATTGGCTGGGAGATAAAAAAAATTAAGTATTATAGGGCCTCTGATGGAAGGAAGGCATCATTTGCTGTGTGGCATGTGGATAAAGGTGATGCCATTGTCAATCTAGGCAAGAGTTTACAACAGGAAGGTTTATACATGAAGGGAATGGGAGCAAACAGTGTGTTTGCACAATGTATATGCAGTGCATAACACAGTGTGTGTAAATGTATGTACAACAGTTCATAGGAGGTTCAAGTATTCAGGCAAATGCATTGACATTACAAAAAAGGAGTATTTTTTAGTGGGTAATGTCAACACAAATTCATTGAGACACAATTGGTATATTACAAATATATCCAAAGAGGCAGTGTTTATTTGCAAGAAGACCCAGTTAAACTATATTCTTTTGCTGAGGTTTTAAGCTGGCATACTGACCGTGACCATGGTACAATGCAGACACACTACATGACTCTTCTGTCCAATGGGATCACAATATTAATGCACACAAAGGTACACAGAGAACAGAATATTCCCACTTAAAGATGAATTATATATGGAAGGGGGCACATTGGGAGACCATCTTGAGGAGGAACAGAGGCTTCAGCCTCAGGGTTTGTGTGCGTGGCTCCATGCAAACAGTACAATAATTTCCTTTCAATCCGGCTCATCCCTTCTGCTGTTCCTCCTGAAATGTCTTCTACACACGCACACAGTCCAGAATCAGATGAAATGGGGGCTTTGCTAAATTATGAACCACACAGTCTCCCATCTTTCAAACATACACTAAGGCCTTATTCACTCTGCACTGTTCCCCACACATGAGACCAGGCAAGAGATATCTCACTGATTCTGATCCTGCCCTCACAAGGCAGACAGATACATCCACTCCCGGGTAGGAATTATGCTATGTAATTATACTATGTCTTTGGCTGTGGTAGGCCCATGCTTATCTAAGTGACATTCTAAATTTCTTAGGTTCAGGTGGGCTAATGTCAGTACCCATGGATTGAATGATCCAGTTTCAATTCATTTTCTTTAGCAAGAATATGAAGAATATTTGAACAATGTGGGATCCAACCACTCTATCAGAATGCACACTCTGCTCCAGGCCTTCGGATATGCACAGTTACTAAGGAATTTTAAAAAAAACAGCCTTTTAAAATAATGATTAAAAAGAATTCCTTAAAAATGTTGGCAAAGCCAGAATCATCATCATTTATTCAGGGGGATATACTCTTCCACAAATGGAAACAATCCTTTAGGGAACAGCAGGGAGCTGGTCTGGATCATTGTCCTGGGCTTTTCATTCAGCACCGAAGGTTGACATACAAAGTGCTCATAGCCTGATGCAGTGGGATCTGGCTCAGATAGAAGAACTCTTCTTTTATTGTTGATATAACTTGATTTCTTCATCTGTTGCCTTCTCTGTCTCATCAAATATTTAATGCATTTCCAAAAAAAATGTATGTGCTTTGTTCTGTGAAGTGTTTTTAGAAGCAGTACCAGGCACCAGTGAGTCTCACTGGCACAGCGGGGAGACTACTGCCTCAGGACTTGGTTACCATTCTTCCTTCAGCCCAGGCCACTGTTCTGAAGCATAGTTTAGTTAGCAATAGTCCAGTAACCTTTGCAATAACCACACTCAGCATTACACAGTATCTGAAGCACAGGGTGAGCTAAAGAAGTGTTCCTTTTAAACTACAATACTCTCACATCACTCTGAAAATAGTAACATTCTTCTGCTGATTGTAGCCTTCATTGGAAGGAAGACTGTTAATTTATTTAGTTCTTTTCCTTGGTAGAAATACCAGATTAGGCATTTGAAGCATCAGGTCCACACTTCAGCTGTAATCTTGGCCCAGTTTTCTCTCCTGTCCTGATGCATTATTTCCATGTCTCACATCATCAAATCTTATGATATCTCTGAATGAGATTGTTGCCAAATCACTACTAGTTCTAAGCTGTGGGCCAGTATCCTTGGGGAATGCAATTGAAATTGTTGAAACTCATCTCCCTTTGATCATTCTTCAGAGGGAAAAAAAAGACCATCTTGCCATCTGTCCAAGCAACATCAATCAATAATCTGCCTTATCCACATAAACAGACTGTCACAGTGATTGAGATGTTTCTGCCTGTGAGGATGAAGTAGTCTATCCATCAACCAAAAGTACTTTAACAAGTCACTTTCTCATTTTTAAAATTATTTTATTATTATGGCTAATTAAAAAAACAGTCATCTGATGACAATCAATCCTCACAGGAGCAAGAACTTCAATTTCGAAATATCAGTGTGTACATGAAGATTCTCCAAGATTGGGGAATTCCCTTCATTATGAAAGTCACAGTGATGTAAAACAAAACAGGTTTTATTAATTTACATTCCCCAAGGTTTAAAGCCTGCTTGCAAGCTTTAGTGGAATGTTCTCGTAAGCTTTTTCTATGAAGGCTCAGAGTTGGTAGTTAGGGATGAAAGTGCACATCTCACTGCGCTGACAGATACTCACAGACTTTTTGCCTTTTTTTAGGAATCGTTTTGCTGTTCTTGGGTGCCTGATTCACCCTGGCTCCTTCTACAAGGCATCTGTTGTGTCTGTGAGTGGGATAAGCAGTGGCAACAATCTTCAATCCATCAGAATGATCCACAGAGTTTAAACCAGGGAGCATAAATTACATTTAAATCATGTGTAAAAAACATGGACACAAAGACTGAACTAAAGAGTGGGATAAAGAGGCAGTCTGAAAATGCACATAAAAACATTACTAAACTTTGAGGGAATGAAACTTCACACTTGTAATATAAACATTTCAAAACCAGTCGGTTTGTTTGGCAGTAATTGTGATTTATCACACCATTAAAATATTTCCTTCCTTCTGAATATATCAGCTCTAATATTTCCTGATGTTTCATAAGCAACTAATGAGTAAATACCCTGTCTTCACATTGTTGCATTGATTTCAGTGCTGAGTTCAGTGGTGAGGTATTGCACATCTTATGGAGATCAACGCTTTGATCTCGAACCACAACATTCATACTTCATGTGGAACTATGCCTATGAGACATCTTGAAGGACTTGCTTTAAATTTTGGGTGAATTAATAAGATCTGTTTTGGTTTACATCATTCTTGTTGTCTGGCTTGCTACATATTTATGATAAATGTTACATCAGTGCAAAACTTTATACCCTCGTCACCCACCTGCTCAGTGGGAGGAGTTTTGTCCTGATGTTCATGTACCTCAGAAATTTGGGGACTGTGTGGCTAATGGTTTTGACAATGAATGTAGTTAAGCAAGGTATGATATGCACTGCAACACCTGTGGAGTGTGTGTGTGTGTGTGTGTGTGTGACTGTGTGTGAGTATGTATGTGTGTGTGAGTGTATGAGTGTGCGTGTGTATGTGTGTGGGTGTGTGAGTGTGTGTGTGTATTTGCCTCTGTGTGTGTGTGTGTGTGTGTGGGGGGGGGTGGTGGGGGGGTGGGAGAGGGGCATGTGAAGCTCTTGGTAACAGTTCAAAATTGGTCAAATAAGGAGGGGGAGGAGAGAGGAAGAGACTGGGATGGGAGTGGGCGTCTTCAAGGAGTCCATTGATGCATCGAAAAGTTCACATTGTAGCCAGGTGTCAGGAGATGAATTGGTGGCTAGGGTGAAGTTAGTTTTGTGCCCTTCTTAGTGAGATGATTAACTTACATCAGGTTACAGAAATGATGGAATGTACAGGAAAGTCACAGAGTTCACAGATGACACAACCAAAATCGATTTGAGCTTGATTTGGAAAGGTAGGGATCTGGGTATATCCTCCAGGAACTCTCTGTAGTTGTGTTGAAGGTTCATTCTATGTCAGGGTATTTTCCCTTTCTCCCTCGCTTGAATACCTCAGTCTGGAAGGTGCTGAACAGAAGTCAAGCAGGTAGGGCTTGGCTTTTGTTGAACACTCTTCCATTACATTAAACCCTCTGTGTGGTTCAGTTTGTCCAGGATTTGTGGGTGGTCGGAGGAGGGGGAAAAGGGGGAATTAGGCTTCAGTTAGGCTCTCTCTGGCATGGTGCCATCCCTGCTTCACACACCACTGCCCATCCCTGCGAGATGCTCATCCACTGACATGATTGCCAGAGCATCTGTTGACTTGTTGATTCCTAGTATTTGTAACCTTTGCTGAAGATATGTTTTTTCTGAAGAAAGGCAAGCACCATTCTGACATTGAACATTTTGGAAAATGTTTTCAAAATAACAATCAATTAATTTTCACACTGTTACTTCCGATAGAACAGGACTCCATATTTGAAGCACGATGCCCAGCAGTCGTTGCACTGATCTTGAAACTCAGCTTAAAGATCAGTGCAGGATCTAATGGAGACGGGATGTGATTAAGATTCAAAGAGGTTGTGAACTCTAAGCTCTTTGCTGTGGGTGTAAACTTTTCATTGTCTTTTCTTTTTCCTTCTTGTCTTTGCACTCAATCACAGGGATGTCCGAAGACTGGGAATAACGTTGATGGGGCATCAGAAGAAAATTCTCAGCAGCATCCAGATCATGAGGACACAACTAATGTGCGCAAATGGCCCGGGTATACATGTATAGCCACAAAGATGTCATTACAGAATGTACAGTGAATCAAGGCTGATGGCACAATGGAAATCAGAATGGCTGCAGAGCAAACTTTTACAATTTTGCCTTTAATACAAAACATAAAAGATTTGCAAAAGCAAAAGATGGGTACTGCCTCTTTCCTGAGAGAACTTCTTGGAAATCCTAGCATCATTACCAATCATGTTATACAGATCTTCCTAAAGGCGGCAGGTTTCTCTGGAAAACCGAACCATGCCCGGATGTGTTAATGGCTCTGTTCTCTTCCTTGCTGCACGGAACTGACCCTGCACCAACCAGACATGGGGGAGCTCTGGTGTAATAGAACGTGGAGTAACTAAGTACTTTGCTGGAACTTCGGTAAGGAGGAGAAGGTCTCGTACTGAGGAAGCGGTTGACAGGGGAATGGCAGCGTCCCAGTTAAAACACTGCAGCAACTGCTGAATTATCGCAGGATGGCTTCGACACTTCCAACGGGATGGAACTGAATTTGAAGGATGGTGTCCACCTTCTTGGTAAAGTTCTGAAGCACAGCTCCATTTCAATACACAGCTTCGCCAAGGATGTTAATGACATGAGGAATTTGATCGATGATTTAAAAATGACTAAAAAAAAGGATTTACTTGTTTATTCTCCACTAAATGAAAGTTTGAACAGTGCAGACCCTTTACTGTTTGTTCTTTTGCCTGGTGCTGCAGTTTTAAGGTTTGTGATTTTGACCAGGAAACCATTTGACCTGCTCAGATGTCAGGATCAGGATCTGAAGGAAGTATATCAGACCCATGTATCTATCAGTAAATCACACTTATTACATCGTACCCGTCTATAGATTGCAGCCTCACCTCTTGTTAAAATAATTACATTCTTCTCGACTTCGAAAGACACAAAGTATCACCAACAAGTTAGGCTCAATGATGCAAAGGTCGATTCTATGCACGTGATTAGGAGTTTCAGTGCCTCCTGAATCAGTGCTCCAGAGCAAAAGCCACAGAGGTTACTCCAGATGATCTCTGAGCCTTGCTGGGGACCATACCCATTAAAATGAGTACCTGTCCAGTCAACTGCAGGCACTGGTGCTGGAACTGAACAGAGATACCAGGAGGGTTGCTGGGCCTGTCAGTTTCAGGTCTCTTGCTCTGTAAAGTGATTGTTGTTACTTCAGCAATGTTAAATCTGGTCTTTAAAAGTTATTACCATAATACGATTATGGACCAATTCAGTGTTGATGTCCAAGCACTTTCAGTAGCCAATGTGTCAAAGTCATTCTGAGCAGAATGTTATTCCAGCCTGAAATTTGATGCAGTGAACTCAATATTGGAAGCTGAGCTGAGTTGAGAGTCTAACGGATCGTTTAGTTTTGAAACAATGAACCCACAAGTAATGGGTAGTACCAAGAGGGAAAGGCATATTTATTGGTATATTGACTCAATGTTTGACAGAGATATGTCTTTATCTAAAATGTATTCTTTATATACAGAGTTAATTTAGGTGTGCCAAACAAAGGATGTTAGATTTGTAATTTATATGATTCTGGCTTGTAAAATGCTATTTGAATTTGGAAGAAAGGCATGGAACAGTGGCGTAGTTCCCCTCTTCCAGGACCTGTGCTGGAACACGATGCTTTGAGAGATTCCTAGGCTAATGGCTATGGTCTTATACGAATTGCAATGTTCACATCAAGCTCATTATGTGTACCTCACAACAACATGAATGGAAGTTTCAGTAGTTGCTATTATAAAGTAGAATTAGTGAAATGTAAAAACACTTCTATACAGCAGGCAGAGAGGGGCATTGTTACCATTCCACTCATGGGTTTCTTCAGGTTATGTTACCCCATGCAGTTATTTAATAGTTAATTCTCTACAATGCATCTCACCACAGAGTGAATACATTTGTAAAATATGGACATTAAGTAGAATACTATAATCTAATGAGTACATTTTATGAGCAGTATGAAACTTGATGGCAATACTTGGTGAAAAATGATATCTATCCATTAACATCTTGACATGATAATGTGCTCCAAGGTTAAGGGTGTTAGCAGGCATACGTATAAGCTCCACTACGTTTATATTTCCATGCCTCACTGCCCACTTTTATTGATCTCTTCATTTCATAATGCCCCAAGGAAAAATTGAAAAATGATAAAATGTATGATTATCCCAGACCTCATTTTCTCTGAGAACTGGATTTTCATAGACAGAACCTCTTGTATCAGGTAAAAGTGCTGGGACCGAAGGTTCTCAAGGAACCATCTTCCCAACATTAACCTCTAGAGTTCCATGATCAGTGGGAGTGTGATGGACAATTTTTGCTGAGTCACTCTCTGTTCCCAGTTTGCGCCTTAGGGCAGCTTAACCTGTTGCCATTATGTTTTGCATTGGCACTGTGTTGAAGCTGAAGGGTCTGGGGGTTTGTGCTGATGTTGGTCTGTACCGGAGTTCGAGTCACTGAAGTGCTTGGCTGAAATTCCAGACCAGGGTCTCTACTCGAGGTCCAACCTCTAATGTCCAGCCTCTAAAGTCCAGCCTCTAGACTATGGAATTGCAGGCTCTGGGAAGTCTCCACTGGATTTCCAGGCACCAAGGATGTTTTTCTGGAGTGCAAACTCAGGGAGTGTCTTTGCTGTAACTGTCGTCATTGACATTATTCTCCATGTTTTCTGTAGATATTTGAAACCACAGTTGTCCCTTTCAGAAATTGTAAACTCCAGTCCAATTGACATCAATATTTTGTCTGACAATATCAATGGATACTGGGCAATAATTCGTTGAAGTGAAATATTTTGCTTCATCAGTAGTCCAAATGAACGGTGAAATGGACTTGGGGTACTGGAAGGCCTATCCTTAATACATTCTCTGCAACCACATCTCCAGCAGAATTTGATCAGAAAATGCCGAAAACACTCAGCGGTTCAGGCAGCACCTGTAGTTGTTAACGCTCCAGGTCCAGAACCCTTCATCAGAACTGGGTAAGAGAGAAAACAGATTAGTTTTTAACTGCCAAGTAGGTGGGGGGTGGGGGGAATGGATAGGACACAGGGAATATCAGTGATGTGGTGAGACCAAATGAGTTGAGTAGCAGATTCAGTTTCTTTGTCTGTGTATCATATTGTTAATGGTAAGGCTGTGGGACATGGCCAGACAACATAAATAGGAGAAAAGAACAATTCCAATTTTAGGTAAATCACTCTTTCTCTTTCTGTCTATATCAGAACTGGCCAGCCCTGTCTGTTATCATTTTGGCTCAGTTTTTCTCTCTCTTTTAGTGTAGTCTTGCCTGTTGAACATGTCACACAGCCTTAGCATTAGCAACACAAAACACAAAGAAAATTAACTTCTACATTAACTCATTTGGTCTCACCCTATCAGAGATACTCCCCCAACCTTCCCAGCCACTGAAAACTAATTTGTTTTCTGTCTTTCCTGGTTCTGACGAAGGGTCCCAGTCCCAAAATGCTAATGGTTAGTTTTACCACAGATACTGCCTGACCTGCTGAGTTTTCCAGCATTTTCTATTTTTATTCTGGATTGCCAGCATCTGCAGTTTTTTGATTTTCACATTTCCAACGGGCCTTGCGGTGGACTTATCTCCAGCTCCCTTATTGCCCTGATGTCTTGAGATGCCCACCTATTGGGTGGGGAATGTGACCATTGCTATCTTGCAACACAATAACTGGCCAAGAGTTCAGGAATTCACCTCAATTAATGCAGACCAGCAGGAGTGCAGGAAGAAAAAACACTGCAGGCAGTTTCGCACATTGTTGGTTTGAAGTGGAGTACGAACAAGCTAACATTTTGCTCATTTGTCTGATATTCCTCTCTCTTCTATTTTAGCTGAGAAAAATAACCCAATAAGGCAATCATTATGGTCCTTCCACTAAAGCAGCAGGGAGAGAAAGTTCCAGGATGCCTGTTAAGTGTTTATATGCCAGTGATTGTGGCTTCAAAGCCCTTATATTTTAGGATGGTAAACAGTTAAAGGACTTCTGTTTTCTATCACATTATAGGTTTATTGATGCAGAGGAGTACTGTTAATAACCTGGTTCTTAATATTCACAGCAGCAATGGTAAGGCTATTGTATAGAACAGCTTCAAATAAGACATGCTTAAGAAAGTTGGATTCAGTGGGGATCTTATTGAGTTTTGACACTGAATAAACCTTACAGGCAGGGTCACCCATAGCTCTATGAAGTTTAGAGATCTCTGTACTTTCCACAGAATATTAACTTAACATTTTATTGGATTTATAGTGTTTATGCATATCTTACATTGCTTTCTGCTTTGTATGAAATAGCCAAACTGAGTGTGTGTGATGTATAACTGGAGTCCAAAATGAATTTTATTTAATTAATACAGGACGCCGAAATATTTGCTAACCCACTGTGAATGTCACCTCATAACTCTGTGGTAACAGTGTCACCACTAACCTGAGCATAACCACCAGCATCCAATGTCAACTTTCAACATGCTGATGACAAATGGTGGCTCAAATCTTTCTGTAGAAACTGGAGAACATGCGTTGCTCATTAATTGGTGTGGAGCCATCAGGCTTATCCACAGTGATCACATAGTGCGAGAAAATAATTTGATAAATTAGTTACTTCAATTGAAATAGAAAATACTGGATACACTCAACAAGTCTGGCAACACTTGCAGAGAGAAAATAAATTGAATGGGTTCCGTCAATAACCACTCGAGGCAGCACATTAGTTTCACAAACCGTATTAGGATAACTATAAGAAGTAAAAATGTAAAACAATGGAAATGCCAGATTGATACCAAGGGCAGATTTTGACCTCGTACCAAAGAGTAAAACTGGAGATGAAGAATCACGTCTTTCTTTTGTTTTCTCTCCTTGGGGTCAGGTGGCAGAGAGACAAAACAAGCTGTGATTTAGTGTCACACACTATTCAATACCTCACAACATCCAGATTTACCCTACTAACAACTTACCTGCCCTGTTTGACCAGGTAGAGAAAGTCATTCTGGCCAAATATACTGTAACTCCTGATGGTAATGCAGGCTTGTCGGTTGTGCTCCATTCCCTACCACCAGCAACTCCTCACTTTCAATCCAACTCCCACTTGGCACCATCTCCTCAAGGACGATGTGCTGATTGAGACTTGGCTTCCATTGGAGACACAAGAGATTCTGCAGATGATGGAATCTGGAGCAACACACACAAAATGCTGGAGGAGTTCGACCTGAGGGTCGCTGAAGCGATATCGACCCGAAACGTCGACTGTTTATTTCCCTCCATAGATGCTGCCGGATCTGCTGAGTTCCTCCAGCAATTTGTGTGTGTTGGGTTCCATTGGGTCAAGGACGGTGACTTTGACTTCAATAGTCTCCTCAGTTCATTGCCTGAACCTCCTGACTGGATTATTGCATCACGGATGTTATATTAGTTTTAATTGCTGTAGGAGTGGAATCTATTTCTTACTTAACCTATATCTGCATGTGTAAAGGCAATTAATAGCAATGCCCGATTTCACTGGGTAATGAAGAATTTTACAGAGAAGGTAAGTTGGTGACGAAAAGATAGCGTGAGTGAAAATGCCACCCAACTCACAGATTGCATGATTTAATTAATATTAATTCAGTATAGTTTATTAGTCATTGTGAATTAACAGAATACAGCTGAGGTGCTGAGAAGTCAACACCTTGCAGCTAACAAGTTATGAAATGAATGCCGTCAGAGGCAGATTGCCTGTTTGATGTTGCTCTCCACTGACATTACTAATGTGTAACAGGCAACTGATCATTTATCCTCTGTTGTCCACTCTTTGTCATCCCAGAGATTGCATTTAATCATGAGAAGGTTATGAGGAGCTCCTCAAGTTCTTCGCATTGCCCTTCATCCACTGTGCATTTAGAGCTACACAACCTTTAAATTAAATTTTTTTTTAAATTTTATTTACAGTGTGGTAACAGGCCCTTCCGGCCCAATGAGTCCCCACCGCCCATTTTAAACCCAAATTAACCCACCCATACGTCTTTGCAATGTGGGAGGAAACCAGAGCACCCGGAGGAAACCCACGCAGACACGGGAGAATGTACAAACTCCTTAGAGACAGCGGCGGGAATCGAACCCCGATTGCTGGTGCTGTAATAGCATCGCGCTAACCGCTACGCTAGCGTGCCGCCCCAACCACTGTGCTGTAATTTTCAAACAGCAGCAAAAAATTGTCAATGTTTTCCAAAATAAAACCAGAAAATGCTGAAAACAATCAGCAGGTCAGGCAGCATCAATAGAGAGAGAAACAGAGTTGATGTTTCAGGTGGCTGGTCATTCATCAGAACTGAAAAGTAAGGAGTCAATGGTGTTTTAAGTTGCAAAGAGGAGAATGGGTAATGAGAGCAAAGAGAATGTGGAGATCAAAATTACCTGGGGGTCAAAAATTCTGTTGGTACCGCCGAAGAGACGGTGCTGATTGTTAATCACAGCTGATCTGTCTGGTGAAGTGAAGTTGGTGAGGGGGAGGTGAATCAGGGCAGTGGAGACTGGTAAAAAAGTGTTGGAACTGTGAAATGGAGAGCACAGCAGTTGCTGGAAAACAGGTGGGTGTCTTTAAATTGGAACTGGCCACTTCCCTCACAAACAGGAAAGGCTGGTTATCTGAAATTGTAGAATTTGGAATTGAGTCCTGACAGCTGTAACATCCTGAGTCAGAAGATGAGGTGCAGGTGCTTGTGCTTAAGTTGGGCCATATTGGAACAATGAAGCCCACACAGGGGGCAGATTGAGAGCAGGATGGAGAATTGAAGTGACTGGCGATTGGAAGCCTTGGGGATGTTTCCTGTTATAGTCAGTATGAACCCACACAGGTGAAATCACCATGAACCATTTACCAAGCTGATGTAAAGGTTAACCCATTTCATTTCCTTGACCAGCATTTAGCAAGGTATTGCTATTAAAACAAAACAATATCAAGAGTAGCAAAAGTGTGCAGCAAAATCAGGAAGCATTAAAAGGTGCCACAAGTCAAGCAGCATTGGTGAGGAGATTCGTGTGATGACAGAGTTAGATTGTTGTTTCAAAATGACCAACAGTAAATTACAGTCAACTATTGACATCCTTGACTGTGCTTTCTATTAACTGCACAACAAGGTAGTTGGGCAGTGGTATATTGGGCTGGCAATTCTGGAACACCAAAGGCCAATTCTACTTGTAGTACTTTGGGGAATGAACCCTCCATCTGTCTGCCCTGCCACAATTGTCCATCACATTCACTATCAGCAGTGGTCAAAATCCATCATCCCATGGAGAGGAACAGCAGGCTGATCTCTCTGCTAGTTTTTGGACATGGTCAAGAGTCATTATCTCCATCTGTAGCATGAAGGAGAAGACTTCCTCCTTCACTCCTGTAGTAGAGTTAAACTGTGGCCTCCACTTCAATTCAGGACATTATATGGTCATGTTAACAAAGCCTGGACCCTTGTATCCCTGATTCCTTGAAAGACCTTTAATGTAGAATGAAAGTAGCTTCAGAGTCTGCTGGATATGAGGTTGCACATCAAGGGCTTTTAAATTTTGTGGTGTTAGTTTTGACCCAGTTGCTTACCACATTGTGTAGAGAGACATTACTGAGTTAATATTGCATTGTCAAGGAGGGTTGCAATTTAAGAACATATTAGGCAGAATTTTGGCTTGCCTTTCAAGTGGACACAAAAAGACCAATAGTACTCTCCTGATGTCCTAGTTAACTGTTATCCCTTGGAGAACATCTGTGAAACAATAGGCCCGTCACTTATTTCATTGTTGTTTGAAAGACATTGTTGTGTATATTTTGGGGGTTACAGATTGTCCTGGTGGAGTGGTACCATGCTATGACAGTGCATTGTCCAACAGTTTTACGTTCCATCCGACTTCCTTCTCCACTGAAATCAAAACATTGACTGTGTTTCAAAATAATTAATTAGTTGTGAAGTACACTTTGACATCATAAGGACATGAAAAGTTTTTATATAAGTGCATGCTCTTCCCTATTCCTTACGGTAGCTCAACGAAATCTTAATCTTATTAAGTGAGGGTAATCATATTGTACCACAGGAGGTTTTCAATTGATTGATTACATTAATTATAATTTACTTTGGAATTTTCAATATGTGTAGTGTTAGCAAGGAATGAGCAATAAATAATGTAATGAAGCAAACCTTTGTGAATAATGGGTGCGGAGGGGATTTGTGGGGTTAATTTGGTCGACGTTTCTCCAAGTCCACTTGAAAGATTTGTTACTGACATGGTTCTACCGCACTGTGCTTCCTTCGACCCATATCACACATTGAGATGAGTTGGCTCGTGTATCTGGGAGAAAAATATACTGAAATGTCATTAGCATTTCTGATTGGAGGGATCTTGGCTAGACAGAAGTTCTTTTTATGGAGCAAATATTTTTGAAGTGGATTTTTTTATCCCCTTAAGAGGAGAAATGAGACAGGTTCAACTGTAGGTTGGCAAAATGTTTGAACCTTTAATCAATTTTTTGCCAAGGCTGATTGGTAGCTTCAGGGATTAACAGATCTCTCTCAAAATGTAATGGGATGTGGTGCTAATGAGGCATTGTCTGTCCATACCAAAAATTCAATGTGGACTAAGGATTTCAGTGGGTATTTAGTGACCTTTAGGTTGCATTGTTCCTACTAGTGCTTTACTGTAGTCAATAGACACTGATCTAAAAATGACAAGAAGGCACTCAGCAATTTTAACATGCTGTTTATCAAGTGCAGTCAGTAAAAAAATATTGGTTTTAAAAATGAGAAAAGAGTTCACCAGCTGATTGCTTTCAAAAGGGAATTATATAATTTATCGGGACTGCGTAACAGTTCCTGAGTAAAGCACAGTGCAGTGGTTTCATGTTTGCAGCTAATCTATTGCATTTTAAATTACTTCGCTTCACACAGCTGAATTCACATACTAAAGAGAATTGTCGATTAACGAATGGAGGTTGCATGTACAGAAGCTTGTTACTGGTTTACATGAACCCCACTGGGCATAGCTGTTGTCACCAGTGCCTGGTCAGTGTCTTTGTTGGTTGGATTCTCTGGAGGAATGCATTGGGAGTTTTTACTGTATTTTTGTAAATATAGCAGTTCTTTTTTCCAGGCTATAACCTACCTGCGATATTGTTCAGACTGACTGAAGAACGTTGATGTGAACTTTATTGGCCAATGAATGATGTTGTTAACTCCAGCCATCCTACATCAGATCACACCAAAAATTGCAAAATTGCATTCCTGTTGCAAGTTCAGACCTGAGAGTGATCAAGAAATCATCTTATCCACAGACCATAAAAGAACAACAAACCCACGTTGGTTTTCTTCTCATCATCCTTCCTTCCCCCACCGTCCCCAACTCCCCAGCCTCTTCCCCACCCCTCAGCCTTTCACCAAGGCAGAGTAGAGGCTAAGGAAATGCTAGAGGCTTGTAAACTGAGGCTTAAAATCCTTCCGGGCAAAACTCATCTGTTAAAGACTTCATCGCCTCCTTCTTGTTGTAGTTCTATTGGTTTAACTCTACTAATTCAGGGACAGGAGCACCAATCTGATTCAATCCAAATACCATGTGGCTTTTGGACAGAGTAGGGAATTTTGAAACAGAAATTTTATGTAAAACTAGGACAACACAAGAGGAAATAGAATCACAGGACTGCCCATGTGTCACTGATGTGGATTAGTACTGATGGAAACAAATTATCCTCCCTACCTGGGATTAGTAATTGTTCATACATTCAGTTATGAGTTAACTAAATTACCAATATACATCCAACTCTCTGGAGCGTTAGAAATATAAGTATTGATATTTTTTCTATTAACACTGTTGAAGTTGAGTGGAATTTGGCATCTTTCAGCTGACATCACCTGTAAGTTACAGGTGAGAAATTGAGCTAAAGGTCAGCTGATAGCAGCAGTAACCTGTAACCACTAGATATCTTGATTGGAAGAACGATCTTCCTTTGTGTCATGTTAAAAGTAAATTTTCCACATTAAAGAAAAAGTGACTGAATACTGGTTGATTTTGAGTGGGTTGAAACGCACTTTTGGTTAGATGCACAAAGTCCTCCCAGATGAATGGATTCTGCATGGACTTTCAAACACATGGGGAATATTTGTCTGGACAGTGCAAACTTACATTTTGGATGTGAACACACAACTAACTGCCTAGATCAGAGAGTCCAACATTCTAAAGCTTTCAGGTAGATCACAGTCAATTACTAATTCCTCCACTTTAATTTAACAATTTCTCTGCTGAAGGGTGCCTGGAGTTCAAATCAAAGCAATAAGGATTATGGAGATATTTCTGTGTCTGACATAAAAAGAGAAACAACCAACTCATTCTATTGTTCAATGAAATGATGCTCAAATTATGTCTTTGATCTCTTCCCATGGAAGATGTGTAAAGCAGATATAATGTGTTATTATTTTTAAAGTTTAGCTTTTGTTCTGATAAAAAAACTTTTCAAAAAAACTCTGCCTTTTTTTCTTAAATCTTTAAAGTACATGACCTCTTCTTGCATTGATCTATTTTTCTACTTTATTTATGAAAAATGCCAATGTAAATGCTAAGAGTTAGGATTATTTACTGTACAGAACTGTCAATTACAAACCAAAGATTTCTTTGTGCTTTCTGTGTTGGTGTGTAAAAGAGGGATATTTGCACTTGCATTTTAACCGTTCTTTTGCTGCTTTAGTTTGTCTTTTATTTATTTGCTTTCCGTTCTTAATAAATGTGGCGTTATTCTGGAGATGGCATTCCTGGAATTCTTACTGATTGACCAACTTCTCGATCTACTTTGTCTTGCCAATGTTGTGGCTCTAATTGGTATATAAATTGTCAATACTTCTTTTTTGTCCTACGGAATTGGTACTGAGAAATGAATGGAGATTTATTGGTAACACATTATCTTGTTCCACAAATATATACAAATATATTTTTTGTCAATTTTCAGCCACTCGCTCCTGTATAATGTAAGTTTTGCTCTCTCAGTAAAATTCTTGGCCTTCTGAGTTTCTTTACTGGATATATTTTTGCCATCAAAGAAATGAAACTTTGTTTCATGAAACCAATTTCATTGAATCATGGAATCATACAGTATAGAAGGGTGCCATTGAGCCGACTATGTTTGGGCTGACTCTTTGAAAGTTGCTTCAAATGGCAGATGAAATTTAATCCTGAAAAATGTGAGGTAATGCATTTTTGGAGAACTAATATGGCCAGGATATACACAATGAATGTAAAACTCCAGCAATTACTGAGGAACAGAGAGACCCTGGTGTACATGTCTATGAATCTGTGCAGGCATTAGCACAGGTAGGTAAGATGGTTAAGCAAGCATGCAGGATACTTGTTTCATTAGACAAGGCATAGAATGTAAGAACAGGGAGCTTATGTCACAACTATATAGAACATTGGTTAGGCTACATCTGGGGTACTATGTACAGTTCTCCACGCTGTAGGGAGGATGTAATTGCGCTGGAGAAGGTGCAGATTCACCAGGCATGGATGGAGCACTTCAGTTATGATGAGAGATTGGAGGAACTGGGTTTGTTCTCCTTGGAGTGGAGGAGGCTGTGGGGGGTCCTGATATTAGTCATAGACATGTCTACGCTGGGGGCAGATAATGGGAAACCGTTCCCCATAGAAGAGGTGTCAAGAACCAAAGAGAGTAGATCTAAGGTAAGGGGGAGGAGAATCAGAGGGATTTGAGGAAGAATTCTGTCACCCAGTAGGTGACTGAAATGAGTGGCAGTGACAGAGACTCCCACAGCATTTAAGAAATATTTAGATGAACGCGAGAAATGCCATGGAATGAAAATTTAAGGAGACACAGGACACTGCAGAATGCTGGAATCTGAAGCAACAAATAATCTGTTGAAAGTACTCGGCAGGTCGAGCAGCATCTGTGGGGGGGGGGGAAGGAATTGCCGACGTTTCAGGTCGAAACCCTGCATCAGGACTGGGAGTGGAGAAGTGAGATGGTCGGCTCAGAGAGGAGAAGGGGAGTGGCAAGAAAGGAGTTCGAGGCGATTGGTGGACTGAGGAGGGGTGTAAGATGACAGGCAGGTAGTGCCAGGTAGGGGAGGGGAGCGGGGGTGAGGTTGGGAAAGGATGGCAGGTGAATGGTAGATGGAGACAGACACAGAGAGAGGGAAAAGAGGAAACAACAGATGGACCAAGGTGGGAGGAGGGGATTGCGAGGGTCAGAGACAGCTGCTGGAGGGAGCACAAAGGGCTACCACTGTTGGACTCTGATAAATAAAGGAGGGGAACCATTAGAGGAGAGATGTATGGCAGTTGGAACCAGAACAGGAATGGGCGGCACAGGAACCTGTGGGTGAAGTGTGTGTAGTGGATGGATGGAACCAGGAGGGAGAGGAGGTGAAGACACACACACTTCACCCACAGGTACCCCTCCCCCATCTGGTTCTGGATCCATCTGCCATACACCTCTCCCTTAATGGTTCCCATTCTCACCTCTTGTACTTATTGGAGTCCGGCGCTGGTTGCTCTTTGTATTCCTGCTTATCTCCCTCCATCAGCTATCTCCCATCTTCTCCCTCTCCCTCCTCCCCCCATCTTGCTCCAGCTGCCTCTTCATAATCTTTAATCCTCTCCCTCTCTGTCTGCCTCCATCTATCATCCACCTGCCTCTGTCTCCCAACTCCCTCCCCCACCTGGCACAACCTGCACGAAACAATCACAGGGTTTAAAAGACATTTGGACAGGTACTTGGATAGGAAAGTAGAGAGATACAGGCAAATGGGATGAGCGTAGATTGACACCATGATCGACATTTCTGTGCTGTATAACTCTATGACTCTGAAACTACCCTGCTGCATGTACAGAACCAAAGGGAATGGAGTTGATGCCTCAATTAACTCCAATAATCCCCAATTTGATTAATCGGAAATCACAACGGTTTAACATTTGTCTTCCTTGTAACTTACTGGGGCTCTGTTTTGTAAGATCCCTTTAAACTCACTGGGACATTGTTTAATGCACTCCCTTTAACCTCACCACAATCCCTTCTCCCAAGCTCATGTGAAACCGACCGGGGACCCACTTCTGCACTCCCTTCAAACTCAAAGGGTTCACTGGAAAATTTATTATACCACTGTGCACATTTGTTTTAATAAAGTGAATTCTAGTGTGTTGGGGTATTAATAGAATAACATCCAACAGTCTGGAAAATCTACCTGTTCAACACCACCGAAGTCCAAAGAGTACATGAGTAACAGAGTTCCATTGTGTCTACATTTAGTTATACCTTGGCAAAATCTCCCTGGCTCAGCCATCGTGTCACTCACAGAACTTCCCTAATCCTGCTATTTTCAATTTTCTTGTCTTGTTGCTTTGCATGTAAATCCTCCCACTGGTGATTCATATCTGTCGAACTCTACAACAGAGGAAGAGGCCATTGAGTTCATCCCCACTTAGGCTGGTATTCAATCTCCGTGTTGTCATTTCCTCTGTAATATGCTGGTGACTTTTTTCTCTAAAATTTATCTACATTCTTCATTAAAATTGCAACTCATTATTGGCATCACACTTACAATCTCAGCACACAAACAGTGTAGGCATTAACTGCAGAAGGAAGCCTTACCAGGAGATTGAAAGCCTGTATTTGTGTTACTTAAAGAGCCCACTTACACCTGGGCTACTGCCAGAGAGTTCCGCAAAGAAGATCCCACCGGAACAGTGATATTCCTTCAGGTAAATTCCTGTATTCCTGTGGGGGGGAGTGATCTCTGCCATTCCTGCTTCTGGTATTCACCTTCAATGACCAAAGTCTCATCAGCCATTGGATGCCATTACTTCTCCTCTCCACCCTTCCCCTGCCATGTGAAAGCAAATCTGCTCCAAAGTGATCCCAGTGGTTGAACTGCTGTTTCCCGAGGGACCTCAGTATTATGGGAAGTCTCAGAGGCAAAGGTTTTGCTCTGTACCTGATGCTGGGTCTATAGATTATTTTGTGTGCATGAGGTTCAGGACTGATGGTGTTCACTGGCGTGACACCTGACACATTGTCATGTTGGACCATTACCAAGTCTATGGCAGGTATCACTCAATGTGCATCTTGAAGCAGTGACGGACTGATCAGGGATAGTCAGCATGACTTTGTGTGTGGGAAATCATGTCTCATGAATTTGACTCAGATTTTTGAAGAGGTGACCAAGAGGATTGACAAGCGCAGGGCAGTAGGTGTTGTCCACGTGGACCTTAGCAAGGCCTTTGACAAGGTCCTGCATGATAGACTGGTCCAGGAGGTTAGATCACATGGGATCCAGGATGAGTTACCAGTTGGATACAAAATTGGCTTAGTGGAAGGAGTCATAGTGGAGGGTTGTTTTTCAAATTGGAGGCCTGTGACAAGTGGTGTGCCGCAGGGGTCGGTGGTGGGTCCCCTGCTGTTTATCATCTATATGAACAACGTGGATGAGAATGTAGCTGGCATGTTGTGCTGTATTGTTCTATGGTTCTATGGTTCTATGGTTAGTAAGTTTTTGGATGATACCAACATTGGTGGTGTAGTTGACAGTACAGAAAGTTGCCGAAGGTTACAACAGGATCTAGATCAACTGGAAAGTGGGCAAAGGAATGGCTGATGGAATTTAACTCGGACAAGTGCAAAATGATGCATTTGGGAAATTAAATCAGGGCAGGATGTACACAGTGATTGGCAGGGGCCTGGAGAGTTTTATAGAGTAGCGAGACCAAGGGGTACAAGTACATAGTTCCCTGAAAGTGGTGACACAGGGAAAGCGGTTGGTGAGGAAGACATATTGGATGCTTATCTTCGTCAGTCAGGGCGCTGAGTACAAGAGTTGAGACGTCATGTTGCAGCTGTACAAGGCGTTAGTGAGAACACTTCTGGAGTATTGTGTGCAGTCCTGTTCACCGCACTACAGGAAGCATGTGATTAAACTAGAGAGAGTGCAGAAAACATTGATTAGCATGTTGCCGGGACTGGAGGGCTTGAGTTATAAGGAGAGTCTGGATTGGCTGAGATGATTTTCCCTGGAGCGAAGTAGGCTGAGGGGTGACCTAAGACAGGTTTGTAAAATCATGAGAGGCACAGATAAGGTCATAGTTTTTTTCCCAGGGCAAGAACGTCTAAAACCAGAAGGTGTAGGTTTAAGGTGAGAGGGAAAAGATTTAAAGGAGACCTGAGGGGTAACATTTTCACACATGGGGTGGTGGGGATATGGAATGAGCTGCCAGAGGAAGTGGTAGAAGTGGGTACAATTACAACATTTGAAAGACATTTAGACGGGTGCACAGATTAGGAAAGGCTTGGAGGGAGATGGGCCAAATGCAGGCAAATGGGACTAGCTCAGAAAGGCAACTGGGTCAGCATGGAAAAGTTGGGCTGAAGGGCCTCGCTCCATGCCGTATAACTCTATGACTCTGGAAAGAGTTGCTGTCGCTTTTTTCACGGTTTTCTGATTCCACTTTGTTCTTGAACAAATCCTATTTCTCCACTGACCTTCCTGCTTCACTCTCATCTTCATACTTGCTCCGCTTCATGTCGAGACTGCCTGCCTCTTTTTCTCACACTGGCCTACTCCAGCATGCTGCCTGCCTGCTCTTCACTGGGGCATTGCTACACTGGGTGAATTCCGATCTGTTCCTGCCTCTATGTACCCTTCCCCCCCGATGTTGCTCTGGCCCCATTCATCCTTCAGAGCTCTTTCATTATCCTTTGTCTTAATGGCAAGACTATCTGTTCAGGCTCATGCCAATGCCCCTGAAATGATGTACATATCCCCTTCATACCTCTGGTCTCGTCTTATAGAAGGCTGAACATTGCTTGTAAAGGGTACCTCATCGTGAGGAAGTGCCTCCTTATCCTAGACTCATCTTCATCCTCCCACCTCTGTCTGCTCATGCTGGTCTTCCCTAGAGTCCTGTAGCCCTCTGACATCTCATGTCTTGACTGGTCTTCCTCAGGCTTGTACAGCGCCAGCAACCCAGGTTCAATTCCAGCTGCTGTCTGTAAGGAGTTTGTACGTTCTCCTTGTGTCTGCGTGGGTTTCCTCCGGGTGCTCCGGTTTCCTCCCACATTCCAAAGATGTATGGCTTAGGAAGTTGTGGGCATGCTATGTTGGCGCCGGAAGTGTGGCGACACTTGCGGGCTGCCCCCAGAACACTCTACGCGAAAGATGCATTTCGCTGTATGTTTCGACGTACATGTGGCTAATAAAGATATCTTATCTTATTATGGAGCATGCTGGAGACAACTGCAAAGACCTGTTGGGTGTATATCACAGTGTGCCCCACAGGTACATGGATCGGAAAGGTTTAGAGGGATCTGGGCCAAACGCTGGCAAATGGAACGAGCTTGGATAGGCATCTTGGTCGGCATGAAGGGCCTGTTTCCGTGGTGCATGGCTCTATGAATCTATGACACAGACTGGCGTGGACAACTGAATCTCACCTTCTTGAAGGCCAGTGGCATTCTCCATTATTGTGTCTCTAATAGGCCCGTATGGAAGGAAAGATGTGCTAGCCCTGGAGACGGTCCAGAGGAAGTTCACCAGAGTGATCCTGGGAATTAAATGCTTGATGTATGAGGAGCATTTGATGTCTCTGGGCCTGTGCTCAATGGAATTCAGAAGGATGAGGGGGGGATCTCATTGAAAGCTACCAGATACTGAAAGGCCTGGATTGAGTGGACGTGGAGGGGACGTTTCCAGTAGTGAGAGAGTCCGGGATCCAAGGGCACATCCTCAGCATAAAGGGACGTCCCTTTAAAACTGAGATGAGGAGGAATTTCTTCAGCCAGAGGGTGGTGAATCTGTGGAATTCATTGCCACAGAGGGCTGTGGAGGCCGAGTCATTGGGAGTATTTAAGGCAAAGATTGATAGGTTCTTGATTGCTAAGGTGGTTAAGGGTTACAGGGAGAAGACGGGAGAATGGGGTTGAGAAAAAAATCAGCCATGATTGAATGGCAGAGCAGCCTCAATGGGCCGAATGGACTAATTCTGCCCCTATATCTTATGGACTTATAATGCCACATCCTTCATTGCAGTGGCACTCCGCTGGAGTCATCAAGGTGTCCGTGCAGGTTACCGGAAGCCACGTGATCCCCAGCTCCCAAGTTTCATCCTCAGCGAGACACAAGAGACTGCTGATGCTGGAATCTGGAGCAACACACAAGATGCTGGAGGAACTCAGCAGGTCGAGCAGCTTCTGTGGAGGGAAATAGTCGTCATTCCATCCTTTGCACAGTGCTGGTCATTTACACTGATGGAGTCTTTTCACAAAAGTTTCCATTAGCAATCCATCCTGGGACCACTAACGGTTCAGGGTGCATTAAATTTAATGTAGGACAATAATCCACACTTAACTAACAGTTATCCAACTGTCATCTAACAGCAAACAAAACACAAAATGTTACTGAGGTTCTAAATTTAGGTTAGGCTGATACAGACTATCCACATTAAACTGGGCAAATCTGTTAATGATTCAATGGGAGTTATTTTACATAATATCAAATCAGTTCAGACCCCAAAGGGGCAAGGGTCCTACTTGTCAAACCAAATAACCATAGATAACTACGTAGGTGATGGATAAAATAAAATTAAAAGAGAAAGCACAAGAAGTCAGGAAACCATTGTTGATCCTGGTGACTGGGAGAGAAACAGAGAATGAATAGTGACACAGACCAGAAGAGTTATAAAGAGAGAGTATGAAAAGAGAACTTTCAGGGGATATCAAAACTACACAGAGATATATTTTATTGTCGAAGTTTGTCAGAGGTAGTGTGGTCTCCTGAAAATCACTAATGGTTATATTGTACATTAAAATATGAAAATGTTGAATATGTCGAAGAATTAATTTACGTCAGTATTTACTACAAAGGCGTTAAGCATACTGGGCATCCCAAGACCTATTACAGAGTTAGTGATTGACACTCACCCAATTATTGCTGATATTTCATCAAAGAGTGACTCATTCCAAGGAACTGATGATTTAAAACACACGGTTTTAAAGGAAGGAGCAGAACACAAAATGCTAGAGGAACTCAGCAGGTCGGGCAGCATCTATGGAGGGAAATGGACAGTCGACGTTTCAGGTCGAGACCCTTCATCTGGACTGAAGGATTGAGGAGAGATTGCCAGTATAAAGAGGTGTGGGGAAGGGATGGGGCAAGAGCTGACAGGAGTTTGGTGGATCCGGGTGAGGAGGGATGATAGAGGAGGGAATCCTGCCTCCACAGATGCTGCTCGACCCACTGAGCTCTTCCAGCAGTTTGCTGTCTTGCTCCAGATTCCAGCATCTCCAGTCTCTTGTGTCTTCGCCAGGAAGTTGCCTGAGTTGGAGTTCTCGTTGGCGGGAGAGATTGGATAGGCAGGGCTTGTTTTCCCTGGAGTGCAGGAGCCCAATGGGTGAACTGATGGAAGTATATAAGATGATGAGAAGCATGGATAGAATAGATAGTTAAAATCTCTTTTCCCATGGTAGAGGTATCAGAAACAAGAAGGAGTAGATCTAAGGTGAGAGGCAGGAGTTTAAAAGGTATTGGTATTGGTTTATTATTGTCACTTGTACCGAGGTACAATGAAAAACTTGTCTTGCAAACTGATCATACAGGTCAATTCATTACACAGTACAGTTACATTGAGTTAGTACAGAGTGCATTGAGGTAGTACAGGTAAAAACAATAACAATACAGAGTAAAGTGTCACAGCTACAGAGAAAGTGCAGTGTACGTAGACAATAAGATGCAAGGTCACAAGGTAGATCGTGAGGCCGGAGTCCATCTCATCGTATAAGGGAACTGTTCGGTGGTCTTATCACAGTGGGGTAGAACCTGTCCTTGATCCTGGTGGTAAGTAAAGGGGATCTGAGGGATAAGATTTTTACACAGAGAGTGGTTGATATCTGGAACGTGCTGCCAGGGGAGGTGGTGGAGGCAGATACAGTCACTACATTTAAGAGACACTTAAATAGGCAGCAGATAGGTGAGGCATAGAAGGCTGTGGTCCTAATGTGAGCAAATGGGATTAGTGTAGGTATGCAAAAAGGTTGGCATGGGCACGTTTCTGTGCTGTACAACTCCATGACTCTATGACACAAATATAAAATATGTAGTGATGTCTCTTGACTACCCTTTGCACTTCAGCAATAGGTGGAAATTCACTAACTCAAGAATAGCTTGGTCTCTGATGACTTCTGGAGCTGACCCAATTTATTAGCTCTCTTGAGGAAATGTTCTGTAAGAATTGTCCTTGTGCTGTTAAAAATGTTCCACCAGCAGTAGATATTCTCCTGGGCTCAGTGTTTCATCAATTACCTCCCATGTGGACTCCCTGTTGCCTATGATTTGGAATGTACCTTTACTGCCAGTGTCAGGTTGTATGGTAGCCGATCCCAGGAAGCAAAAAGTCCACATGTGAAATGAGGAGTTGGTACAAAGGATAAAAACGTCAGGAGATGGGCAGTGAAATGAGAGATACATTGAAACAGAAGCACACATGGGGTTATGCCAACTCTATCAAAACAATTTATTTATTTTCAATTGACAAAGTAGTCTTTGCATTGAATATATTTTGTAACAGAAAATAGCCATGCATGCCACATAATTTCTGCATTCATTTTACTGGGTAATAATTCCTCCAAAAGTACATTAGTTTGAGTTCACCTTTGAAGGAACGTTCACGTCCATTGTCTCTGTCTTCCACTTCAGGTCCCTGAATTTACTTTGTGTTTCAGCTACGCTGATGAAGCTAATGTCTTGACCAGTGACTCCTCTCCAGCCCTCTGGACCTGGGGTTTGACCAGTGGTGTTGCCGACTACTTTGAATGCGAAACCTCCCCTGTAGCACAAACATGGTCTACTCACCTAAGACTCACTCCGCTACACATGAGAGTCTGTTCTAATATGAATAATATTATTGAACCCTATTTGAACCAGACTAAATACCCAGTCATTTTCCTGAATCTAATCCATATCCCTGGGATGTATTAAGAGTGTTTAAACCTTTGAGAGCTGATTTATCTCAATGCAAATAACTCTACTTCAAACACAAAGTAAAGAAATCATAACACACTCCCCAAGAATTATCAAATGAAAAGCTACTACCTCGTTGCTGTGTTGACATTTGCTTGTGTGTTATCCACTGCACCACTTTCAACCACGAAAGAAGCAGTTCACTGAGTATTTCAGCATCCCTTTATCAATTGTCACCAAACATGCTTTGAAACAGATAATTGCCCTGATATTTTTCAAAGATCTTGATCGCTATGACAATAATTAGTCTTACTTTGAGTCTGTTCAATGTTGAGTACCAACTTACAAAATAACCTCCCGATCTCTGGTCTCACTTAAATAGCATTAGTTTTGCATTGACGTTTTTCACTTCTCCAGTCCACCTGAGGTCAACATCCTGCTTGTAATTATATCATCTTTGCATTTCTCAATTTGAATTTTTAGGTTCTCTCAATCTTCTTCACTCTAACTAAATTAGTTTGGTTTGTACACCTTTGACATGAATGAATCCTTGAACTAATCTTCTGAGAGCACTTCAAAACGTTGGTCTCCTTTTGAAGGGAACATGGTAAAATCCATGCACCTGCCATTCACCTATAGATCTAAATAATGTTCTAAATTAATAGCAAATTCAGAATCAGAATCAGATTTATTATCACTGGCTTAGATGACCCAAAATTGGTTGTTTTTCAGCAACAGTACAGTGCAAAGAGATAAAAATTACAAAAATAAATAAATAATGCAATAAACATTAACAACGAGGTAGAGTTCATGGGTCGATTGACTGTTCAGATATCTGATGGCAGAGTGGAAGAAGCTGCTTCTGAATCATTGAGTGGGGGTCATCGGGCTCCTGTACCTCCTCCTGAATGGGAGTAACGAGAAGAGGGCATGTCCCGGATGGTGAGGGTCCTTAGTGATGGTGGCCGCCTTTTTCAATAATCCCAGTGCTTGATTAGCTCAGCTGATTATATTGACTGTCAGGTTTTGATGAAAAATCATGTTTATTTTTGTTTCTCCTTTGCTATCGGATGCTCATACCTTCCACACTTTCTTGAAGCTCCAGAATTAAAGACATTCCGTACTGAGATCAAAGGGGTAATCGTCTACAGGTCAACCAGGAAAAAGGAAAGACTGGCATTTATATAGCTTCCTACACAATCATAGGGCACTCCAAAGCATGTCACAGTTGATCCAGTTATTTTAGAATTCAGTAGCTAATTAAATGAAGGAAATACCGCAACCCATTTCTATACTGCAACCTCCCACAACAGAAATGAAATCATGTCGGATAATTGGCTTCATTGAAAATTCTCAGCAGGTCAGGCAGCACATATGTGCGGAGAGAAACAGTATTAATGTTAACTTTATTTCTCTCTCCGCCTGACTTGTTGAATATTTCTCGTTTCGTCAGCTTTTATGTCAGATTTTCAGCATCCTGCAGGATTTCTTTTTTTTTACTTAGTTTTAATGGTGTTGCTTAAAAGATAAATATTGCTAAGAATACCTTCTCTCACTCAAAGCAGTTTAATGGGATACTTCACGTCTACTTGAACAGGCAGACAGAGTCTCGTATGACATCTCATTCAAACACAATCCCCAGTAGTGTAGTAGTCTTTCAGATCTATGGAGGACTATGCTCACTGGAGTGACCTTGAACCCATAAACCTCTGACTGAATAATCATATCCTGATTCATTCCTTTCTTTCTTTGTTACTATTGCATGCTTATTCCTTGATATATACTTAATGCTCAAAAGTATAACAACTGTGCATTCTATTCCTTAACCTGTTCCTTTATTGGACAATAGGTGGGTACATAAAATAGTTGGAATGAAATGTGGCAAGATAAAATAACATGCTGCATACAGGGAGTGCTCATGGTCATGAAATTCTGAATACCTTCCTGTATATCCTATGTGCTGAATGTCTTTTTACAATATTTTTATTGATTCCACATAGAAAATACAGATTACATGAAGCAGAAAAAAGATAAAATACTACTAAATACATTACCTTAAATCATACTTGAAATCACAGTCCCAATATTGGTAAGCGAAAATGATAATTAATTAATAACAATTCAATTGGAATAATCTGATTACAAAAAAATCTAAACCCACTACCAAGACCGAAGCTGTTCGGTGAAAAAAAAAGAAAAACCCTTAACACATAACAATATTAGCCGATATCTGTACTTTAACCACCAAGTCAAAGGTTTTGAAAATAGTTCAACAGAGGTCCCCAACAGTGTTTGAAAATCTAAGTTCGATTCAGAAATTGAACAACGGATCTTCTCTAGATTCAGGTGTGACATAACATCCCGTAACCATTGAACATGAGTGGGCGGAGTAACTTCCTCCCATTTAAGCAGCACAGCCCTCCTGGCTATAAGAGAAATAAAGACCAATATATGTAGATCAGAAGTCTCCAGAGTTATATCTTTTTCTCCAACAATCCCAAATAATGCAGTCAAAGGATTAGGCTTAAAATTTATTTAAAAAGCACAGAAAAAGTTTGAAATACCTCTATCCAGTACTTTTTAAGACTCGGACATGTCCAAAACATGTGGATTAGAGAAGCCTCTTCATTGTTGCATTTATCACAATAGGGAGGTATATCCGAATAAAAACGAGATAACTTGTCATGGGACAAGTGAGGTCTATGGACCACTTCAAATTGAAGGAGGGAGTGACTTTGAAGGAGGGAGTGACCTATGTGGCGAATGTAATATCACTTATTGGATGGAAAATAGGGGTAGGTTAGGATGGGAGGAGGGTTGGATGGACAGGCTCTTCTACCACCCGATTTCACTCCACTTTAAGGAATGGTGAGTAAAGTCACGTCGGGTATAAAACAAGCAAGTGGACCATGCTACCCACTTTCAGGCCGAGTGCCAAGGGAGGTGGAGGGGAGGGTAGTTATTGGGTTAATCCAAGGCCTGAGTCTGCAGTGAAGTTGCAAGAGAGGAGTGGAGGATAATTGCAATAAAGGAGTTCACTCCTTATTTGCAGTGATAAAATCTGCCTTTCTTCTGTGCCAACTTGTTGTTATTCATTTTAGTTGCCTAGTAAAAGTAGAGTGGAGAAGGAGGGTTGGTCATAGGTCGGAATGTCTGTGGTGTAGATTGAGGCGTTGTGAGGTGTAGGATTGAGCATCACAGAGTCACTGCCAGTGGAAAGCTGCAGATAAACCATGACGTTTATATAGGCAAATCCCATTAAATGCAGAGATAAGAATTCAAAACATGAAAGGTTTGATGAGAAGTTTCACGGATGAAAGATTCTGAATATGTTACTGATAGATCACCAAGAAGTGGCTTCTCCTTGAAGTGATTTCAGAACGGTGTAATCAGCATGTGTTATGGAGAGGACCACTGAAACCTTGGTCATTACTCTTGCTATTGGTCCCACCTTCTGCTTTCCAATGTTACTGCAGAGTTTTAATTTGGTGAATTAATTTACTCATAATTCCAGCAGTATTAATATGCATTAGATGTTGTCTATTTACTTGCTTTTTGTTCTTTATTCCCTGTTAAAAAAAACTGTCACAAACTGTGTTAATTAATGTTACAATCTTTTGATGGATTCCACCCTGCCGGACTCAGTATCCACGCAGATAGTTAAGGTTAATTGCAAATGGCTGTTTCTACCTGTCATACAGAATATATATCTACAGGTTGGTTAATATTCACAAGAAACCAAGGCAGAAACAATTGTATTTCAGTAAAGTAAATTTTATTTTCTGACATTATATTGGGAAAGGAGCTAAGAATTATTGAGCTGAAGATAAACACACATTCTACATTAAGACCTGTAAACAAGAGAATGATGACTGTAGGAGCCTGGTAAGTTCTGTGTCCAGAAACTAAGAACAATGACAAGAAGCTGTAGAGAGTTGTGGACACAGCCCAGTGCATCACGGACACCAGCCTCCCCTCCTTGGACTCTGTCTTTACCTCTCGTTGTCTTGGTGCAGCAGCCGGCATAATCAAAGACCCCACCCACCCGGGACATTCTCTCTTCTCTCCTCTTCCATCGGGTAGAAGATACAGGAGCCTGAGGGCACGTACCACCAGACTTAAGGACAGCTTCTACCCCACTGTGATAAGACTATTGAACGGTTCCCTTATACGATGAGATGGACTATGACCTCACGATCTACCTTGTTGTGACCTTGCACCTTATTGCACTGCACTTTCTCTGTAGCTGTGACACTTTACTCTGTACTGTTATTGTTTTTACCTGTACTACATCAATGCACTCTGTACTAACTCAATGTAACTGCACTGTGTAATGAATTGACCTGTACGATCAGTTTGTAAGACAAGCTTTTCACTGGACCTCAGTACAAGTGACAATAATAAACCAATACCAATACCAGATTATTTTCGAGGTGGTACCACTTGTAACACAAAGTTGGCCAAGGATTTGGTGCTGAGTTAGGTAAACTTGAAGATCTGCCTTCCTTGGGATGAGACATTACTTACAGCTCTTTGCCTTCAGAAGTTGATATGACAATTGGTGAAACAGAGAAAGTCACACTGGGCTCCTGTGGTTAGTCATAAATTTGCCAATGTCTCAACAGCGTTTGATTCCCTTTACTGACTATCATTGAGGTTCAGGCACAGTATGGCCATTGGATGTTTCCACAATCAATTAAGAAAATATAAAATGATGGCATATTGATCAGTAATCACCTTTCATCATCGAATGTATGTGTCACCCCATGGACTGGTGTGCCAATATATGACACATTAAATTAATACATACATTACTCATTGGGCTCTGTGAATTACATGCTAGGATAGCCCCAGTTTAAAGAGCAGACCTTGCTCTGTCGACTGAGCTCAGGGACAGCATTGGTAATGTTACTGTTGACCTCAAGACATTTTGGAAGGGGCAGATTTTATAGGTGAAGGTGTTGCCTGAGGACTGGATGATACCATGTGGAAGGATCTGTCAGTGGCACCCGCGGCCACAGCTCAGTGTGAACAATGTCCCAGTGGCAACCAACACTCACAAAGCACAGCAAAAAGTGAGTTGCTGGAGGAACTCAGTGGCTCAGGTAGCATCTGCAGAGTTCCTCCAGCAGCTCATATTTTGCTCCAAACTCCCGCATCTGCAGTCTCTTGTATCTCCACTAACCACACACCAGAGAGGAGTCGACAACTTTCAGAGAACAGGCAACAGAAACTAAAACAACCCACAATTTCTCAGGAGATCATCAAAGGTCAGCTCCTCATCCAACTGCTAGCCAAAGGAAGCCTTCCTGTTCTCTCTACTTATCTCTTTAGATTTTTCTTCCCTTAAAAAAATCCAGGAACATGTTTAATTATTTTCATCAGAATCAGAAGGAGAATCCTTTGCTGCATGTTGCACAGTGGGGAGAAACAGACCTCTTGGAGGCACAGTCAAAGAATTAACAATGAACAGGAGACCAAAAAGCACAGAAGAGGTTTTGGAGACAGAAAATGTTTACGTGGGAAGAATCTTAAAAAGGATTTTGAAGGTGGTTAAGGGGGTAGCTGGATATTAATGCTGGGGGCAATGCAGCTAAAAAGAGTGTTTGCAGACCACACAAGCAGAATAGGGTGTTGATTGTAGGCCAAACCTCAGAGAAAGGGAGGGTGTGCACACCAATTATTTAGGTGAGCGAGAAAGGTACAAAAGTTTGATCAATGCAATGGGCTCTCATAATTTAACCCCAGGGTTTTACAAATTGGAGTTATGTCCCTCCAAAGGCAATGGATCCCTGCTGAGGGGCTGAAGTTAATATCCCTGAAGCAGTTTAATCAAAGCCCTGTGGAGATCCAGCATAACTTCTCTCCTTTGTACTCCAGCCCATGAGATAAAGTCCTCACATCCCTTTAATTATTTTTTGATACTGGCCACCAATTTTGGGAGGATTTTTTTTTCCACAGTTACTGACATTGTTCTGCTTTTCCACAGTTCCTGGCAACAACCTATAAAAAATATTCTGATCTGGCATTGATCAAATAATACATGTACAAGTGCTCTAACTTCACCGACACTGAGGGGGTGTAGCATTAGTTCAGCAGAATAACACGAACAGAGTTACAATGTAAGGATATTTAGCTTGCTGTTTTCCCTGGAGATTAAAGTTTGATCTGATTCAGCTGCTTAGAATGAGTAAACAAAGAGATAAGTGGTGGAACAATGGAATACGAAAAGGCATGACTAAACTGGAGCATCACACAAACGTCTGGAGGACCTCAATGGGTCAGGCAGCATCTGTGGAGGGAAATGGACAGTTGACCTTTCTGGTTGAGACCCTTCACCTTGACACATGAAGGTTCTCAACCCGAAATTTTGACTGTCCGTTTCCCTCCACAGACGCTGCCTGACCCACTGAGGTTCTCCGACAGTTTGTGTGTTGCTCCAGATTCCAGCATCTGCAGTCTCTTGTGTCTCCCATGACTAAGTTGGAGCTAAAAATTTCCTCTAAGTTCCTCCAATTCCAAGTCTGAAGCTCCCACTCAACATGACAGTCAGTAGAATGACCACAACAACCCTCATGAAGTGGTTTACTCAGGAGGTCTGTTAATGAAAGAGCCTCAGCTGTTAGTTTTGGCAAAAGATGAGCACTTGACAAAGTGTGGGAGCAGATTTAGACCTGATCCCTGAAGTCTCCAGTTGCTGGCTAAGCGAACCTTTAAATGCTGCCTGAAAGGAGAACGTTGTGAATTCTGCTCCTAGTTTCTTGGTGATGGTCGGTTGTTTTCTTAACCTGGAAGCTCCATTGTAAGTTTGAAGCTAGAAAACAACCCTGTATAATGATTGATGTCAGTAGATGGAGATCTGAAGCTGGAAACACACAATACATGCTGGTGTGGATTTTGTCAGTGAAAAACTTGCATGCCATCCATGCAGATCAATTCATTACAACAGTGCATTGAGGTAGTACAAGGTAAAAACAATAACAGAATGCAGAATAAAGTGTTACAATATAGAGAAAGTGCATTGCAGGTAGACAGTAAGGTGCGAGGTCACAATGAGGTAGATTGTGAGGTCAAGAGTCCATCTTATTGGCATTGGTATTGGTTTATTATTGTCACTTGTACCGAGGTACAGTGAAAAATTTGCCTTGAATACCAATTGTACAGGTCAATTCATTACACGGTGCAGTTACATTGAGTTAGTACAGAGTGCATTGAGGTAGTACAGGTAAAAACAATAACAGTACAGAGTAAAGTGTCACAGCTACAGAGGAAGTGCAAGTGCAGGTAGACAATAAGGTGCAAGGTCACAACAAGTGCATGGACAGATTTCACAATTGACGTGATTTCTCACAGAAAACATAGCAGATGTGAATTACTCCAGGTTGAGTCAATTTTTAGTTGGGTAGCCCTAAAATGTAATCCACTTCCAAGGCTGGAGTGTCTGAATAGAAGATCTATACAAAGTTTGTCTCAAAGGATTAGTTCTTTGTGATAAGTTGTCTTTTAAAGAGTGACTCTTTTCTCCTTCTATTAACTATTATTACAGAAATTATTAATTTACTTTAATTGCTTTTTCCTCCTTCTTCAGTTGAGGTGTTCACTGTTTCCCAGTCCCCTTGGTTAGTTTGCTGATGATAGCTTCGACACAAGTTGCTGGAGCTGATTGATTTTACCTCTGTTGGATGTAGGGTAACTTGCAGGTCAAGTGGAGTGAGTGCATCAAAGGGTCAAAGGCTGCACGGAGCATGTAATTATCAGTCTAACCACGAGACAGATTATGGAGGAGACAGTCTTGTCATTGTCTTTCAGCAAGAAATTGTCTGAATGAGTGAGATTGAAGCAAAGTAATCAAAAGTTATACAGAGCCTGCCAAATTTGACAGCTCCACAGTCAATCTTGGAGAACTGGAATGAGCATATTAACTAAAAGCACACCCTCCACAGCCAATCGATCACTGCTGCGCACAAAACATTGTTGACGACTGCCATTAAATGCTCATTCTTAACATCAATCTCCAGGGCAAGTTATATCCTTCTTCATTGATGTCATTGCCATCTCTGCAATGAAGATTATATTCTATTTCCAAATCTGAGTGGAGCTGCCCCGAACACTTTTAATTATATGAATATGTGAGTAATACTGAGTACATTTCCCACTTTTAATATCACATAACCACAATATCAGATTCCCCTGGGTCGATTACCTCTTTAATTAAAGCAAAGGCCAATTATCCAAATTTATTTTGATTTTTTGTCCACCCCATTTAAGCTCGTTCAAAAAGTCAAGCTATTTTATATCATTATAATGTCAATGAAAAGCTGATTTCATGTTTTAAAACTTAACTCAGGTGTTTGTGGGTAGTAGGAGTCCTTGAATTGCAGCAGCAATGAAATTTTAAAAGTACTTTATTATGTAAATGCATATTTTCTTAGTTTATTATTCTTAGTTCTCCTCAATCACATCAATCAAAAAGATTCTGCAATTTTTTGAAACCAGCAAGTCCCCTTTATAGTTTGCTTAAAAGATTCTTCTAATACTAGAGACACAAGGGACGGCAGAAGTTGGAATCTGGAGCAACAAACAATCTGCTGGGGGAGCTCAGCGGGTCGAGCAGCAGCTGTGGGGGGAGAGGAATTGTTGCCATTTCATGCATCAGTCAATCGACCTGCTGAGTTCTGCTGAGGCAAATTCCAGAAACTAAGATGCGAGTTTTGAAAGAAAGTAATTTGCAGACCTTCTGACAGTTAAGCCAGTGACCAGCAGAGACAACCCGACCAGGAATTAAATGGACTTAATCTTTGAATGATGGTACATTAACAAATCTAACCTGGGATAGCTGTGGTCTACAATGGGCTCCTTGGTTAGGGGTGGGAGATTGTTCAGGGATGCTTGCCCAGACCAGGTCAGGTGATGTACTACCAATAAAATAAAACAACATGTATTCATAAATAGACAGCACAGAGAGCTGGAGGAATCTTCTGTGAACTGGCTATAAATCCCTGGAATACTCTCCTCCTCCTCATTGTCTTGAAGTTTGCTTAACCCACCGATGCCTCTCTTATAAACACGAGCTCTGCCTCTCATGAGTTACATATGCTTTTCAGGTTTGGCTTATTTGTGTCCGATTGGTCCAGTCTTTGATGAGAAGATAAATCACCTGGGCAAGCAACCCTGAACAAACAGAAGAATGTAAGAAATAGGAGCAGGAGGAGGCCATCTGGCTGATCATGGCTGATCTGGCTGTGGACTCAGATCCACCTCCCTCCCCTTTCCCCATAACCCTTAATTCCCCTACTATGCAAAAATCTATCAAACTGTGCCTTAAATATATTTAGTGAGCTAACCTCTACTGCTTTCCTGGGCAGAGAATTCCACAGACTCACCACTCTCTGGGAAAAGCAGTTTCTCCTCATCTCCATCCTAACCCTATTCCCCCGAATCTTGAGGCTATGTCCCCTAGTTCTAGTCTCACCTACCAGTGGAAACAACCTTCCTGCCTCTATCTAATCTAACCCTTTCATAATTTTATATGTTTCCATACGATCTCCCCTCATTCTTCTGAATTCCAGCGAGTATAGTCCCAGGCGACTCAATCTCTCCTCATAGGCTAAGCTCCTCATCTCTGGAATCCACCTGGTGAACCTCCTCTGCACCGCCTCCAAAGTCAGTGTATCCTTCCTCAAGTAAGGAGACCAGAACTGCATGCAGTACTCCAAGTGCGGCCTCACCAGTACCCTGTACAGTTGCAGCATAACCTCCCTGCTCTTAAATTCAATCCCTCTAGCAATGAAGGCCAACGTTCCATTTGCCTTCTTGATAACCTGTTGCACCTTTTGCAATTCATGCACAAACGCTCCCAAGTCCCTCTGCACAACAGCATGCTGCAATCTTTCACCATTTCAATTACAAGCTGATCTTCTATTTTTCCTTCCACAGTAGATGACCTCGCATTTACCAACATTGTACTCCATCTGCCAGACCCTTGCCCACTCACTGAACCTATCTATATCTCTCTGCAGACTCTCCACATCCTCTGCACAATTTGCTTTTCCATTCAATTTAGCATTATCAGCAAACTTAGATACGCTACACTCGGTACCCTCTTCCAAATCGTTAATGTATATCGTGAACAGTTGTGGGCCCAGTACTGACCCCTGCGGTACCCCACTCACCACTGATTGCCAACCAGAGGAACACCCATTTATCCCAACTCTCTGCCTTCTATTGGTTAACCAATCCTCTATCCATGCTAATACATTACCCCCAACTCCATGCATCCTTATCTTATGGATAAGTCATTTATGCGGCTCTTTATCGAACGTCTTCTGGAAACCCAAATATACAACATCCACTTGTTCCCCTTCAGTAAGTTTGTCAAACAGAGCCTGCCTTTCCTGAATCCATGCTGCGTCTGCCTGATGGAACCACTTCTATCCAGATGTCTCGCTATTTCTTCCTTAATGATTGCATCAAGCATTTTCCTGACTACAGACGTTAAGCTAACTGGCCTATAGTTACCTACCTTTTGTCTACATCCTTTTTTAAATAGTGGCGTGACATTCGCTGTCTTCCAATCTGCCGGGACCTGCCCAGAGTCCAGAGAATTTTGGTAAATTATCACAAACGCCTCTACTATAACTTCTGCCATTTCTTTCAGTACCCTGGGATGCATCCCATCAGGACCAGGGGACTTGTCTACCTTTAGGCCCAATAGTTTGCTCATCACTATTTCTTTAGTGACAGCGATTGTATCGAGGTCCTCACCTCCCATCGCATCCATAATATCTCTCTTTGGTACATTAGACATGTCCTCCACTGTGAAGACCAGCACAAAATTGTCGTTCAAGGCCTTGGCCATTTCCACATTACCCAATATTAATTCCTCCTTCTCATCTTCCAAGGGACCTACGTTCACTTTAGCCTCCCTTTTCCCATCCAATCTCCCATCCCATTGTAGACCCCAGCTACCCCAGGTTACGTTTGAAACCGTACCATCATTCAGAGATTAAATCCATTTAATTCCTGGTCGGTTTGTCTCTGCTGGTCACTGGTTTAACTGTCAGAGGGTCTGAAAAGTATTTTCATTCAAAACTTGCACCTTACCTTTTGGAAACTCTCGTGTACAGTCTAGACACTTGGTCCAACCTGTTGTCTGCCTGGAGCACCTCAGGGGTGCAGATAGCAGCAGCTCCATAGCTGAAGCCAGCTGAATCAGTCCCCCAGCCATACTATATAGACCGAGGAATCCGCCAATGACCTGTGTTGTCTGGTGGCATTATAGGCCTTTGTAAAGCATTTGATAAGGTTCCATATGGTAGGCTGCTATGGAAAGTTGGTTTGCATGGAATGCAGGGAGAGCTAGCTAATTGGATGCACAATTGGTTTGATGGTAGGAAGCAGAGGTTGATGGTGGAAGGTCGTTTCTCGTACTGGAGGCCCATGACTAATGATGTGCCTCAGAGATCAGTGCTCAGCCCATTGTTGTTTGTCATCTATATCAATGATTTGGATGAGAATATGCAAGGCATGGTTAGTAAGTTTGCATATGACACTAAAATTGGTGGTATCATCAACAGCGAAGAAGGTTATCAAACATTAACAGGGGGATCTTGATCAGCTGAGCAAGTGGGCTGAGGAATGGCAAATGGAGTTTAAGTCAGTTAAGTGTGAGGTGTTGAATTTTGGAAAGTCAAATCAGGATAGGACTTTCACAATGAACGGTCAAGCACTGGGGAGTGTTGAGGAAGAGAGGGACCTTGGACTACAAGTAAATGGTTCCCTGAAACTGGAGTCACAGGTAGACAGGGTGGTGAAGAAGGCTTTTGGTACATTGGCCTTCATCGGTCAGGGCACTGAGTACGGTAGTTGGGAGGTGATGTTGCAGTTGTACAGGATGCTGGTGAGGCTGCACTTGGAACATTGTGTTCAGTTTTGGTCACCCTGCTATAGGAAAGATGTTATTAAACTGGAAAGAGCGCAGAAAAGATTTACAAGGATGTTGTCAGGACTCGAGGGACCGAGTTATAGGGAGAGGTTGGACAGGCTAGGCTTTTTTTCCTTGGAGTGTAAGAGACTTGAGAGGTGATCTTATAGAGGTATATAAAATCATGAGGGGCATAGATAGGGTGAATGCATTCAGACTTGTTCCCAGGGTTGGCGAATCAAGAACCAGAGGGCACAGGTTTAAGGTGAGAGGGGAAAGATTTAGTCGAAACTTGAGGGGTAACATTTTTACACAGAAGATGGTACATATATGGAACAAGCTGCCAGAGGAGGTGGTTGAGGCAGGTAAAATAACAAAATTTAAAAGACAGTTGGACAGGTACATAGATAGGAAGGGTATAGAAGGTTATGGGCCAAACATTGGCAAATGGGACAAGCTTGGATGGGGCATCTTGGTTGGCATATTGGGCTTGATTCTGTGCCATATGACTCTGTGACTCTATAATAATGAGCATCAGTCTGGATAATAGAAAGACACACATTGGCATGGCGTCGGCAAAGAGCTGAGTAACTGATTGTCCTTTTCAATTATTGCATGAATACGGATTCTGCACTTACATGACATTGAGTTATTCATGGAAAGGTAACACACTCTCTGTGTTGACTCATTCATGATTATTGGCACAATCATTTCCAGAGATAATGTGACATTCTCTGGAAAAATGGAAGGTGGAAAGAGGGAATGTCCGGATCAGCAGACTAGATTAGATAGAGAATGCAATATTTATTATAATAGAGCAGTAAGGTACCTAAAACAAGAGGACTTTAAGGCTGGAGGAAGCAGTTTCAAAGGGGATCTGAAGGGTAATTCATTTTTACACAGAGAGTGGTTGATATCTGGAACGTGCTGCCAGAGGAGGTGATGGAGCCAGACACAAGTCTCTGTTTCAGAGGCATTTAGCCAGACACATAAAGAGGCAAGTCACAAAGGGATATAAACCTACTGTGCACAATTAATGTAGATAAGTTAAAAATTGGCATGGATTTGATGGGCTGAAGGACTGTTTCTGTGCTGTACCTCTCTATGACTCTGTGAGGAATGGCACGGCCTCTGAACTGATAAACTTTCTGTGTGCGGCTGAACCCCAGAGAAGTAACTGAAGAAGTGAAAACTGTTGTTGGACAGGAAGTCCGATAGTCAATCTCGCAATGTAACATCCACAGAAAGAAACTTGATGACCAGTCAACCCATTTTGACTGTGTTGATGGAGGGACAGATTCTGGTCTGGAACAGGGAGCTTCCTGGCATACCCGATGTATCTGATGTACCTGTGTGACTCACTTTACTCAGGCACTAATCCAAGGAAACTCTCTATTCATTCTCTCAGGACAGTAATTACTGACCCACAGACAAGCCACAACCAGCCAGGCAACCAAGGGTACAGGATGTTCTCTCTGGCACTAGCACAGTGTGAAAGCACAGGGTGAAGAAACATTGACTTTGAGGGCACAACGTTCGGTGAGAAATATTCATTGAGCTGCAGTGCCTGACAATGCAACAGTAGCACAAGTTTTACACGATAGACCAAGACAAGATGAACTCTTCTACAACTCTCCCACCTCCCTCCACTCCTCACACAAGGGCTGTCAGCAGTGGCAAACTAAATGTAGCCTGAAGGAACAACAGTACAGTAGTCCCTGTACTACGAGAGGCTCCCCCTGCTTCTTGTTATGGTGCTTTTGGAGATTTTCCAGCTCAGTCTACCTGCAAGGTCAGTGCAAAATAAACAGAACTGAACTGATATGTCCCAAAGGGTGTTAATTGTAATCCATTTCCGTTGTGAAGGAGACCATTTAACCTGCTGAATAAATAGGATCACTCTACACGACGGAACAAGTGTTGCTTAACTTTAATATCATGAAGTCGAAGCTACCCCTCTTCAAGCCATTGATCATGCTTGAGTCTGTATCCTCATCTTCCACCTGCGGGTATCTCTGGTTAGTCATGGGTGGGGCAATTCATCTCGTGTCCACAGACAAGGAAACAAGCTCTTACTGAACTTTCCACATCCTGTGGTGGAGATGTTGCCCTGAATATGTGAATGAATAGAAGTTCTCAAACTGCTTAGTGGGTATCATAGAGCCATAGTGCTGTACAGCATAGAAACAGGCCCTTCAGCCCACTTTGTCTATGCTAGCCATCATGCCTGTCCATAGTAATCCCACCTGCCTACATTAATCCCATACCCCTCTAGCCCTGCTCATTCAACCACCTGTCCAGACACCTCTTAAATGTTGTTACTGTTCCTGCCTCCACCACCTCTTTTGACAGCTCATTCCAGATATCAGCTACTCCTTGTAAGAAAAATTTACCCCTCAGATCCCCTTTAAACTTCCTCTCTCTCACCTTAAATCTATGCCCTCTTGTTTTAGACACCCCTACCATGGGAAACAGACTCTGGCTATCTATCTACTGTATGTGTCTCATGTCAACACTCAGTCTCCTTCACTCCAGGGAAAACAGACCCAGCCAATCTAAAGAAATATAAGACTGCAGATGCTGGAATCTCAATGAGAAAACAAGAACATGCTGGAGGAACTCAGCAGGCCAGGCAGCATCCGTGGAGAAAAGCAGGCGTCAACGTTTCGGGTCAGGACCCTTCTTCAGGACTGAAGGTAGGAAAAGGGGAAGCCCAATATATAGGAGGGAAAAGCAGAGCAGTGATAGGTGGACAAAAGAGGGGAGGTGGGGTGGGCACAGGGTGGTGATAGGTAGATGCAGGTAAGAGGTGGTGATGGGCAGGTGCGGGGGAGGAGGGGAGAGCAGATCCACTGGGGGATGGGTCAAAGGTGTGGAGGCAGGCGGCATGGGGGGAGAGGAGGAGAGGTAAAGGAGACGGGGCAAAAAACGAGGAGAAAAAAGAGAGATAGTCTGGGAAAGGGAAGGAAAGAAGAGGCAAGTTGGGTGGGGGGGTGTTTGTTTACTTAAAATGGGAGAATTCGATGTTCATCCCATTAGGCTGGAAGGTCCCAAGATGGAAAATGAGGTGCTGTTCCTCCACTTTAAGTAAACCAACCCCACCCCACCTCCTGCCTCTTCTATTCTTTCCTTCCCTTTCCCAGCCTATCTCTCTTTTTTCTCCTCGTTTTTTGCCCTCTCTCCTTTTCATCTCCTCCCCTCCCCCCATGGGCCACCTACCTCCACACCTTTGACCCATCCCCCGGTGGATCTGCTCTCCCCTCCTCCCCCGCACCTGCCCATCACCACCTCTTACCTGCATCTACCTATCACCACCTTGTGCCCACCCCGCCTCCCCTATTTTGTCCACTTATCACTGCTCTGTTTTTTCTATATATCGGGCTTCCTCTTTTCCTATCTTCAGTCCTGAAGAAGGGTCCTGACCCGAAATGTTGACCGCTTGCTTTTCTCCACGGATGCTGCCTGGCCTGCTGAGTTCCTCCAGAATCTTCTTGTTTTTTTCACCCACCCTATCTAATCTCTCTTTATAACTCAAGCCCTTCAATCCAAGTAACATACTTCTGAATCTTTTCTGCATCCTCTCCTGCTTAATCACACCTTTCTTATCGTGTGGCAACCAGAACTACACACAATACTCCAAATGTGACCTAACCAAGATTTTGTACAACTGCAACATCTTGTCCCAACTCTTGTACTCACTTGGCTGATGAAGGCAAGCATACCATATGCCTTATTCACCACCCTACCTCATGGTAGTGTAGCAGTTAGAGTAACGCTATTACAGCGCCAGTGACCCGGGTTCAATTCCGGCTGCTGTCTGTAAGGAGTTTGTACATTCTCTAGTTTCCTCCCACATTCCAAAGACGTATGGGTTAGGAAGTTGTGGGCAGGCTATGTTGACACCGGAAGCATGGTGACACTTGCGGGCTGCCCCCAGAACACTCTATGCAAAAGATGCATTTCACTGTGTGTTTTGATGTACATGTGACTGATAAAGATATCTTACCTCATCTTATCTTATCTTATCTTATCTTATCTTATCTAGGTGTTGCCACTTTCATGGAACTCTGGACTTGTATCCCAATGTCTCCCTGTTCAACAACACTCACCAGGGCCCTACCATTTGCTGTGTATGTCCTGTCCTAGTTTAACTTCCCAAAAGTGCATCGGTCCTCACTGGTCTGTGTTAAATTGCCTTTGCCATTCCTTTGCTCATTTTCCCTGTTGATGACTACTTTGCCTTGACTGCTGTGAATTCCGGTCACATGATTCCACCATCATCATCAGTGCCTCATCCTCCAGTGCAGGGATGACTCAACGACTCCTGACAACCGGGGTTGGGGGTTACAGGCCTGTTACATCCACGGGCCAGTGTGTATGACGCTTTGTGGCATAATGCTACAAATCCGAGGTCAAGGAGAGCCAGTGATTCCTCGCAGTGTAGCAATGTGAAGGAATGGCAAAGACAGCCTCTTCTTCATCCATGGGATCATGAGAATGGATGCAGGTCAGAATAAAAAGGAGCAGCCTCCTGTGAATGTTGATTTTGAACAGAAGCACATGAGTGAAGCTGAATAGCAACGAGGGTAACACAGTGGCCAAGTGGCCAAATTCGAACGTGCCCATCACGGTCCTAACTTAAGTACGGA